>NC_047515.1:31455099-31770363 GCF_902827115.2 Pseudochaenichthys georgianus
TTTTGAAGATAGAAAACTGATGTTTGTCTGTAGTAACTGTATTTGTCATTTTACCCATGGTACCCTAGTGTTATAGGATTTTATATCGTGTGGTTTAAAATAGCCAACACCCAATTTGCCATATATTCCACACTGTCAATGCAGCATTAGATTTACCACACTTTTTAGGGATTTGTGTTGTAATGCCATTTGAGTGGCCTCAACATCCCATATTTATCAATCAAGCCTGATGAAATTAATTATCTAAATAAAATTCAAGACTGCCTTAAGGACTTAAAAACGTGGATGACCTTACACTTTTTGATGTTAAACACGACCAAAACTGAAGTTATTGTACTTGGCCCGAAGAATCTACGAAACAAATTATCTAAAGATATACTAACTATGGATGGCATTAATTTGGCCTCCAGTGAGACTGTAAGGAATCTTGGTGTTATATTTGATCAGGATTTATCCTTTAACGCCCACATAAAATCAATTTCAAGGACCGCCTACTTCCATCTACGTAACATTGCAAAGATCAGGCATATCTTGCCTCAAAACGATGCAGAGAAACTAGTCCATGCATTTGTTACTTCTAGACTGGATTATTGTAACTCTTTATTATCAGGGAGTACCAAGAAGTCAGTCAAGTCGCTTCAGCTGATTCAAAATGCTGCGGCTCGTGTACTAACCAGAGTTAGGAAAAGGGACCACATTACTCCTGTTCTGGCTGCCTTACACTGGCTCCCTATAGAACACAGGATAGAATTTAAAATTCTTCTTCTCGCCTACAAAGCCCTTAATGGGCAGGCGCCATCTTACCTTAAAGAACTCATTATACCCTACTGTCCTACTAGGGCATTGCGTTCCAAGAATGCAGGGTTGTTGGTTGTTCCTAGAATCTCTAAAAGTACAATGGGAGCCAGAGCCTTTTCTTATCAAGCTCCACTTTTGTGGAATCAGCTTCCAGTTTGTGTTCGGGCGGCAGACACCCTATCCGTTTTTAAGAGTGCGCTTAAGACCTTCCTTTTTGATAAAGCTTATAGTTAGGGCTGATTAGATTCAGCCCCTAGTTTTGCTGATATAGGCTTAGTTTGTCGGGGGACATCTTACTTCTTCCTTCTCTCTGTCTGTACTCTCATGTTCCGATTAACCCAGCTTCCCCACATTTCTTTCTTTTTGGTGTCTATATACGCCGGGATCCGGAGTCATGGATGATCCTGCGGTCCTGTGTCCTGGATCGCGACCGCTGGATCTTGAGTCGTGGCTGTGGTCCTGGATCATCGGTCCTGGATGGATATCCTCGTGGATTCATCTTCCTATTATACACACATGCATTTCCAAACATTTGGACTACCTATGTTGCAAATGTATTATCTTTTCAATTTACACATGGCATCTATTGCACGTATGTCCGTCCTGGGAGAGGGATCCCTCTTCTGTTGCTCTCCCTGAGGTTTCTCCCATGTTCCCTTTAAACTGTGGGTTTTCTTCGGAAGTTTTTCCTTGTACGATGTGAGGGTCTAAGAACAGAGGGTGTCGTATTGTCATACTGATATTCTGTACACACTGTGAAGACCACTGAGACAAATGTAACATTTGTGATATTGGGCTATATAAATAAACATTGATTGATTAAAAATAATTTACAGCAAAAATCCTACTGCAGGCGCTGACCTAGAGGGAACATACACAACAACAGCTAAACCTAATACAGTACAACAGAGACAACACTTCCCTATGAGGGTCATTAAAAAATACAATGTATAACACTCAGAGTGCATCACTTTATGAGACTTGAAAACACTGTATATAATAAAAAGGTGCTTCTGATCCCTGGTATAGCTGTATAAACAAAAAAACTAAAGTTGTATAAATACTTCCATTTAGCTATTTACAGAAAGAGAAATATGCCCACAGCTATTAGGAACTACGGCCATGTTAAACTGTTTAAAAGCCCCTATTGCACTTATCTTATGTGTTATTTTTATTGTCAAAAGAGTGCATATTTACTTCTATGTTTGTTGCCATTTTGAAATATGTTTTTTTGTTGTAATTCTCATTTCCCTTTATGTTTATTTTCCTGTTTCTAGCAAATACATCAGTATGGTACCCTCAAATTGAAAATGTCTTTAAAGCAGTGTATTTGAGGCCCTTTGCAGGGTCTCATCAGGATGACCTTAACATGAACAAAGAAGCTGTCTAGCGTAAAGATGCCTGAATTAAAACTAGTTGGCAAAAGGAAATCGGTTGTTGTGTGTATTGGCATAAGTCCTCCCACTCAACTCAAGTTGACGCAGACAAGGTAAACGTAGAGAACAGAAAGAAGAATGCTTTTTGTAGTATCCTTTCTGGTCGATGGAAAGGAGAAAAGTAAAGTGTCAAAACGACAGGAGCAACAGGAGAAAGAGAAGGAGACAGAAGGGCAAAAGATCGAGAAAAATACTGACAGAGAGACAGAGATAAAAAGGGAAAACTTGTGAGTTGAATAAAGAATTCTTTGATATCGGATAGCTTCAGTTCAGCAGCCTTTTGATGGGCTGTATGAGAGGTCTTCACCCAAACTGACAAAGGAAATTGAAAGTCATGGTAGGGTTTCAGTTGGGTTTAAAATGTGAAGACATAAACCTGCTGAGTTCTTTGATATGTGCTTGACACTTTTGACACTAACGGAGCGTCCACACTACAGCTCCAAAAATAGCTTGGAGCTGGGCGTGTCTGGAGCTTGGGGATTTTATTCAAGCAACACGGCCAACAACCAATCACATGAATCTCCCGCCCCCGACATACAAAGCAAAAACCCCCGGGGATTTTATGCGAGCAATATATATATAAACTCCCCAAACAGGCGAAAACCTACCAGTTTCCCCCACTGTCTCTGCCACCTCCCTCAATGCCTGGTTCCTCCGGTTTGTATCCCGGTAGGTGAAGAGGGTCTGGTCATACAAAACCGGGTGATTCGCTACGGCGATAGTTAGTTTCTCCTCCGACTTTTTTTGAAATATAGAAATGAACGGCGGGATATCTCTCCCAGCTTAGACGCGGTTTGATTGGCTAGCGCTTCAGATGTCAGATTTTGGGAAACGGGATTTGATTGGCTGGCGCTGGCTACTCCGGCGTCCAGGCGACGGCCAGCCTGGGACGCCTGAGACGCCTCGCTCTGCTACCCACAATTCAGTTCGGCGAAAAAGCGCGGCTACGTGACGTCACCCCATTGAAAGTGAATGGGCAGCTTGGAGCAGCTTGGAGCTGTCGACGCTGTAGTGTAGACGGGCCGTAAGGAAGAAATAGATCAAGGAATTTTGCTTCATGAATTGCTTCCTTTAACACATTCAAAGGAAACAAGCTTGATGTTGAACAACAAAAGAATGACAATAACACGTCAAATATCAAGAATGGTAAAGGCCCTGTGACACATTCTAAGGCATTACTAGAAATGTGCATATGCGTCAAAAGAAGTGTTTTATTTCTATACTTAATAAAGCAGTTTTTCAGGTCAAGGTTTTAGTTTGCCATGGTTGGCATAATTTAACGTTTAAAAACTGTCACTATGAGTATGCACTTTTCTGTAGACAACACACATTTAGTGAAAAATAGCTAATTTCTGCTAGCACGAAAGAGAAAGTGTGAAGCTCTGGAAGAAGTAAAACAAGGAACTCTTTGAGCTACACCACTGAGCTACAGGTGCTGACCCACTGAGGAACTACTCCTGCACAGTCAACATTACAAACAAAAATGGACAAAAAAGTATCATTCAGGTTGCAACACAACAACAACAACGTTTGTCCCAAATAAGAAAACCTCTTACAAAATGCATTTTAACATGACTTCAAATCCAAGCACAGAACCAGACTCAACAACAGTATGTGTACTTCATCCACATGCCTAGATTACGGACCAGTTAATATTTTATCAACAATAATAGCCCTAGATCATCAAGGCTTAAACATCACAGCTCAACATACTCCATGTCCGAGGCAAAGGGGTCATGGCTGGTTCAACAGAAAGGATCAAACCGTGTTGACGTTTTTAAATAGCAAAGATAGCAGCTCCAAATTAGTTAGCATTATGTAGGCTGTAGTTTTTGTACAGTAGCAGATGCTAATGAAAAGAGGCCAACATGAGACATGACATCAACGACAGGACTTTAGCTTAAAATCAGATGAGCAATCAGTATTGTCTGGAAAATCCGACTTGTGGAATCTGATCATTCCAAGATATCCCATTTCAAGACAGATGGACATACGCACATTTATTGCCCTAAGCCTAAGGAATAGAAGTCTAGATTTTGGAAAGTCTAAGTGTGTCATGGATTAGTGATTCTTCCAACAAAAAAAAAGATACATTTATAAAGCTAGATTCCCATTTATCGACGATAGGGAACTATGATCAATATTTGATTCATCACTACACATTTCCATTTACTCAAATTTCAGCAACACTGTCTAGAACATGCTGTAAAGTAAGTGTGTGTGTGTGTGTGTGTGTGTAACACGTTCTCACTCCCATCCCGTCACATATTGACGGACGGTCAGGGCCCCTCCCCGTCGCTATATTACGTACAGTGTGTGTGTGTGTGTGTGTGTGTGTGTGTGTGTGTGTGTGTGTGTGTGTGTGTGTGTGTGTGTGTGTGTGTGTGTGTGTGTGTGTGTGTGTGTGTGTGTGTGTGTGTGTGATTTCCTGTTAAAGTGTTGTGAGCGAGGTATCTCCCTATGGGGCGGTGTCACCTGTAAAGGCTGTGAGATCAATAAATGGTCTGTGGCTCCTTGCACACACACACACACACACACACACACACACACCCCCCCCACCCCAACACGTTCTCACTCTCATCCCGTCACATATTGACGGACGGTCAGGGCCCCTCCCCGTCGCTATATTACGTACAGGGTACCCCTTTCCCGTCATTTTCTACGGGCAGGGCGTCCCATAGACCTTCATTGCGGACACAGCGGACCCCTTGCCCGTCAGGCTTCTACGGGCAGGGCGTCCCATGGACCTTCATAATGCCTATTTTAAGGTTCATTTGGCTTTAAAATGCGTTTTGATCTCATTTTATGCGAGTAATGAGTTTTTATTTCTGATTATTTGTGCAGTACATGTACATGATGTTTAGTTTGCTAGTTATGACGAAGATTACTTCATGAATGTGTACACATTCATGGTTGCTATGGACGCTGCAACAGCTCCCAGACCACGTGATCAACAACAATGGCTGTCCTTCGTGTTATTCTCGGTGAAAATGCCTATTTTAAGGTTCATTTGGCCATTAAAATGCGTTTTGATGTCATTGTATGCGAGTAATGAGTTTTTATTTCTGATTATTTGTGCAGTACATGTACATGATGTTTAGTTTGCTAGTTATGACGAAGATTACCTTACGTCTGTGAGGAAAATACACGGGGCTCAGAGCCTCGTATTTTTTAAATCTTTTTTTCCTTCTAATTTATTATTCTTTTCAAAATAACACACTGTTATTTACTCACCAATAACACACAATTATCCTTGCTTTTATTTATTGGTTTAATTCCATAATCTCGGTCTTTTTTGGCGTTCGTCAGGAACTGAATTTAACAATAAAAATAACCGGAAACTGACGTGGGCATTTCGAGCGATTACCCAAGATTCTCAGCTACGCTGATTGGATGTTTTAGCCGCAATGCATGCTGGGGTTTGGTGTTTATATTAGATGAAATCCGGAAAACATTTGAAAAGACTAAAATAATACTTAATTCCGAGTGTTCTTGCTTTTCTCTTTGGAAGTCATCACATAACGGCATTGTAATACACGGTTCGGCTGCATTACATATTACAGATATGCCGTAGTTCTTTATTTAGAGCGCCCTGATGAGAAGACCTTTGGAAAAACTGAAGAAATGCCGCCGAAACTGAATACTTGACGTGGATCATAAATATATCAACAATTAAAAAACTTCTCAATTTCTCTTCACACAATACGTCTCCTTGCAGTATCAACACTAATTCGGCTGACTTTTACATTTGATATAATTAATAGGTAGGTTATATTTACACCATAACGGTGCACAGCTGATATAATAGGACTTGTAGTTTTTAAAGATATTACTGATTTGAATTGGATTGAATTTTGAATGTAAGAATGTAAATACTGAGTCTGAAATAGTATAGCAATATGCTGTAAAATTATGTGAAAGCATGAATAAAACTACACATCTTCAGATGTTGTACATACAAGTGTCTGTGTGTACCTTGTGTGCCTAGTGGTTAAAGCACATTATTGAATTATTGTTTTTATGTGTTATATTTGATTAAAAAAATATTAAGAGTACATATACTTTCATAGGGGGAAAGTAGAAGGTCTGTGATAGAAATATAGAATATAAAAAATCAAGAAGATACTATAAGTGATCTCTTCAATAAAACAGTTTAGTGCAGGATGTACAAAGATATTAATAGGAGGAGGTGCAAAACAGAAAAACGAATTAACCTTTATTTAAACATTAAATAACAGATTACGGTCTTCTTTTAAATAAGAAAAAAACGTTGGGGGTATCTATCCATCCATCTTCTCCCGCTTATCCGTGGTCGGGTCGCGGGGGCAGCAGTTCCAGCAGAGAGCCCCAAACTTTCTTTTCCCTGGCGACATCAACCAGCTCTGACTGGGGGATCCCAAGGCGCTCCCAGGCCAGCGAAGAGATATAATCCCTCCACCTGGTCCTAGGTCTACCCCTTGGTCTCTTCCCAGCTGGACGTGCCTGGAACACCTCCCTAGGGAGGCGCCCAGGTGGCATCCTAACTAGGTGCCCGAACCACCTCAACTGGCTTCTTTCGACGCGAAGGAGGAGCGGCTCAACTCCGAGTCCCTCCCTGATGACCGAACTTCTCACCTTATCTCTAAGGGAGACACCAGCCACCCGGCGGAGGAAACCCATCTCGGCCGCTTGTATCCGCGATCTCGTTCTTTCGGTCATGACTGGGGGGTATCTATCTACAGATAAATACAAAGTACTTAACGTCTAATATATTGCTTTCCTGCAATGTTAACTATGTTGAAGCACTTATTTTAACTGATATTATACATATGGATTATACTCTTATGTATGTAGATAGAATAAGAAATGTGCAGAATATGACAGTTTAATGGTGGAGGTACACACATATTGATAGATGTCTTGTAATGCACTGTTGAGGGACCTGTGACCCAAGTTGTTCATTCATTTCATAACTACACCGTAAGTTGTGTATGATATGTCAATACACCTTTAAAATCTTGAAATCTTGAAAGGGATGTGCAAAATAGCCATAATATATAGTCTTTAATTAACTATTAATAGAGAATAACGAGTAATTAATATACTTTATTACTCGTTTCCATTAATGTCAATTGCAGATACATGTTTAGTCTTCTCAAGCACCAACTATCAAATATCTCTCCTGATTGTTGGCACTTGACAATCACCTTACCTGAATGTCACTCAGGTGTAACTAAAGTCTGATTTAAGGGTTGTTTATATTTCACATCATTAATCAGAATCTGCAAAGTAACTCAAATAAGTGTAGTGGAGTAAAAATACCAGGTTACCCTCTGAATTGTAGTGGAGTAGAATTACAAAGTATCAATGAGCGGTCATGTGGGTATATTAATGCTATATATTGATGCTGCGCATTATGGACAGCGATTTTCACCCATTTATTAATTATATGTTTTACATTTGATAACACCAATGTGTTTAATACTGGCAACTTCTAATTGTGGGAAAAACGAAAACGTTCAGTAGAGACGTCCCATAGAACATTTTGCGAAACACAATAGTGTAGTGTGTAGTTCTGGGGGGGCGTTCGATTCCAGTTTTGGATAGTCTGGCGTGGTTTCGTTCCATTTCAAAGAGCTGTTTGACGCTGTAACCTTGGCGCACTGCCACTCCAACATCCAATCCCAGACCTTGAAGAGTAATCACGGGGACTGTAGTCCTAAACGATAGCTGGGGATTCTGGGTAGTGTAGTGTGGCCATCCTAAACTCAAACATTTTGACAATCGCAATGATGCTCGAAATGTCCCTTATAGGCCTACGTCTGTTTCCGGTTATTTTTATTTTGAAATTCAGTTCCTGACGGACACCAAAAAAGACCGAGATTATGGAATTAAACCAATAAATAAAAGCAAGGATAATTGTGTGTTATTGGTGAGTAAATAACAGTGTGTTATTTTGAAAAGAATAATAAATTAGAAGGAAAAAAAGATTTAAAAAATACGAGGCTCTGAGCCCCGTGTATTTTCCTCACAGACGTAAGGTAATCTTCGTCATAACTAGCAAACTAAACATCATGTACATGTACTGCACAAATAATCAGAAATAAAAACTCATTACTCGCATACAATGACATCAAAACGCATTTTAATGGCCAAATGAACCTTAAAATAGGCATTTTCACCGAGAATAACACGAAGGACAGCCATTGTTGTTGATCACGTGGTCTGGGAGCTGTTGCAGCGTCCATAGCAACCACCTTAGCAACCATGAATGTGTACACATTCATGAAGTAATCTTCGTCATAACTAGCAAACTAAACATCATGTACATGTACTGCACAAATAATCAGAAATAAAAACTCATTACTCGCATAAAATGAGATCAAAACGCATTTTAAAGCCAAATGAACCTTAAAATAGGCATTATGAAGGTCCATGGGACGCCCTGCCCGTAGAAGCCTGACGGGCAAGGGGTCCGCTGTGTCCGCAATGAAGGTCTATGGGACGCCCTGCCCGTAGAAAATGACGGGAAAGGGGTACCCTGTACGTAATATAGCGACGGGGAGGGGCCCTGACCGTCCGTCAATATGTGACGGGATGAGAGTGAGAACGTGTTGGGGTGTGTGTGTGTGTGTGTGTGTGTGTGTGTGTGTGAGCAAGGAGCCACAGACCATTTATTGATCTCATAGCCTTTACAGGTGACACCGCCCCATAGGGAGATACCTCGCTCACAACACTTTAACAGGAACACACACACACACACACACACACACACACACACACACACACACACACACACACACACACACACACACACACACACACACACACACACACACACACACACACACACACACACACACACACACACACACACACACACACACACACACACACACACACACACACACACACACACACACACACACACACACACACACACACACACACACACCACACACACACACACACACACACACACACACACACACACACACACACACACACACACACACACACACACACACACACACACACACACACACACACACACACACACACACACACACCTAACAAGCATAAGCCCATAAACACTGGAAATGTATTATCACAGTGTACCAATACAACATGAAAAATAAATTCCTCTTAATCTCCTTCCACCTCCATCCATCATGCTTTCCTACATATTCCCCTGTGTTCTCATTCATAACACTCCGTTCGATGTCTCACTATGGGATGCGCCTCAACGCGTATGCAAACAGAAGCTTCAATCTCATTACGCCAATCCTGATTGGCTGGTGATCTTGACGTCAACGTCAGGGATACCACCCACCCTTTAAGTAGCTTGCGCTACGACGCAGCATCATTCAAACACCTCTTCTCGTTTCAGAGCACATCTCGATGTATCAGTAACCGGGCTAGCTTAACGGTCCACAGACTGAACCCAAAGCTAACATTCGGTCGACGGGAGCTTGCCGGTTACTTTTTTCTTTTTTGCTTTGCAGGAAGACTGAGCAATATTAACACACCAGTTAATATTGTAATCTGTCTCGCCGTTTCTTTCTGTCGAAATAACGGTAAGGTTTGATTTTTTTCTTCAAGTTAGTAACATACCTGTTGCTAGTTTGTTCTTCCCTCCACACTGACACCACGGTAAAGAGGACGTTCTCTTTTCTCTCTCACACCAGAGGAGACAGAGATAAAAAAAAAAGGAATTAACACACCAGTTAATATTCTTTAAAGAATCAAATCTACACCGTCGCCTTTTTTCCTTTCGGACTAACGGCAAGGTTGGAATTTTTTCTCAGTAACGTACCTGTTACTAGCGCGTCCACTCAACGCCGACACCCCGGCGACCGAAGATGGACCCTTCTCTCCCTCACACCAGAGGAGTCGTGTTTTGGGACTCGTGAACAATCATTGTGTTTTCTATTTTTGGCGTATTAACATTGAGGAAACTCTGAAACGTCTCTCGCACTACCTCATGGTAACACCATGGCGACCGGCGGCACACCTGCAGCTGTACCGCTTGTAATTAGGTTCAACTATAAGAACTTCGAACAAAACGCCGGCGGCACCAACAAAAGGAGCGCACACTGCAAAGTCTGCAATATTAAAATCAAGGATGCTGGCGCAACAACGTCAAATTTCATCAGGCACTTGAAAACTCACCCGGAGAGGTCAGTCACATTAACGTATGGACGGTTAGCAAACATGTTTAGCTCAGCATCAGCTATGTAATGTTAACTTAGCTTGCTACTAGCTTTGTAACTGAATATTTGAAAAGATGAGTAAATGTTTGCTTGTCACACTTGTTTGCGTTGAGTGGCGTTGACATCCAACTCTTGACATGACAAAAAAAAGGTTGGTAACGTTAATCATTACGTTCCGCTGCCACCATCTACTGGCTAACGTTAAATGTAGAAAAATACATAGTTACATACATAAATACATCTGTCGGTTTATAGGCAGGTTACAGGTTTATTGTTGACCACGTAACGTTAATGTTACAGGTTTATCAGGTTACCATGACACTGGGTTTGAGTGAGAGGATAGAGGAATACATTTATTTATAGTAGACTTAAAAGATGTCATTAGAGACCCAGTGTAATTAAACAATACGGTTGCAGAGGTCAAATTTTAACATGTTTGTCCACTGGCCAAATGGCTAGCCTAGTGAATGTTGAAATTTTACCAGCCACTCAATAGATTGCCATTGTTATTTTTGGCTGGTGCGTGCAACATACAGTACCAGCCACTTGCATGATTTACCAGCATTTGGCTGGTAAATGGTGTTAATGGTAGATATCTCTTTTGGAACAGGTCATGTTTTAAGTTGCAAATGGCACAGAACAAATGTTTACTTTTTAGTACTTTTAACACAGTTTCCCTGCGGGGGATTAATAAAGTATTTGTGATACTGATTTTTGATTCCGACGTGTTTTGCTTATAAGTTGTTTGCATTTAGCTAAAGTGTGATGTTTTTCCTCATATTGCATTGCAATAGCCGGTTTAAAGTGATCATATAACAAACAACTAATCAGTACTGATACTGTATGCTAATAGATATAGGAGTGATAATAATACAGTAAATGCTTTGAATTTCTTAGATATAGCTGTGCAGTATTCTTAACAGACTGGATAGCAGCAGACAATAGAAGGCTTATTACAACCAGAAGAGACTTGAGACTTTTATTTTTTAGAGACTTGAGACTTGACTTGGACTCGTGACCAAAGACTTGAGACTTGATCAAGTCTCACCCCACAAAGACTTGAGACTTGACTTGGACTCGTGACCAAAGATTGAGACTTGACTTGGACTTGCAAAAAAAGGCTTGTGAACATCTCTGGCTCAACCTGACCAACCTTCCAGACCGGGAAAAAGAGGATGTTCTGAACATGCCTATTGTTCCCGAGGGCATATTTGGCTCCGCTCTAGCTTCAATGCAGCTGAGGTGCGAGTCAAAAAGGAAGGGAGACGAGGCTCTCCAGCTCTGTCTCCCCTGAAGGGTCCAGCCGCCACCTCCAATGGTCCAGTGGCAGGCCTTCACCCAAGCTGTCTCACGCCCTGCCCGGTTCAAAATACCGAAGCAGCAGAGACCGCAGCCCATCCCGAGTCCCCAGCCCAGGCACGAGGCAAGAGGGAGCCGACCCAGGTTTTCAGCCACCAGGCGAGGAAGAAGAAGCGGGCAGCCTGACAGCCTCCTCTCCTCTCCTCGATGAAGGAGCTGGAAGTTCCCTGTTCCCCAGCTCCAGAGCACGTTCCAGTGTTGGATGCTCATGTGTTTTCGGGGTGCCACCATGCCCCCATCTTCCCGCCGCCTTGAGTGAATACGCAGACGAATGTCCTCGTAAAACACCTGCTCGACCTGGGTTTTGTAATAAACACAGAAAAGAACATGTTGTCTCCAGCCCAGACTGTACTCTTCCTGGGCCTACGCCTGAATTCAGTGCCCTTTACAGCCCGCTTGTCAGCAGAGAGAGTGAAAGCCTTCAGGGCTTGCCTCGCTCATTTCCAGCCACGCAAATATGTTCTCTTCAGGTCATGTCTGCGGTTGCTGGGGCTCATGGCGTCAGCCATCCTGGTGGTACGACTGGAACGCTTACACATGAGGGAGTTTCAGCGCTGGGTAGCTGCCCTCAGATTGGACCCCGCGCGTCATAGCGCGCGGAGAGTGATGGTCACTATGAAATGCGTAATGGCTCTGCGCCACTGGCTACACCCGACTTTTCTAGTACGGGGCGTGCCTATGGGTGCTGTCCTATCACGGAAGGTGGTCACCACGGACGCATGTCTGACGGGCTGGGGGGGGTATATACGAAGATCGACCTGTGAGGGGTCTCTGGAGCAGAGACCTCCAACGGTCACACATAAATTATCTGGAGCTTTTAGCAGTGTTCCTCACCCTGAAACGCTTTCTGCCTTTTCTCAGAGGACATCATGTCCTCGTGAGGACAGACAACACGACCACAATATCGTATATAAACCGCCAAGGGGGTTTGCGTTCTCTCCAGTTACACATGCTGGCACGCAAACTGATCTTATGGAGCTGCAGACGTCTCCTCTCTCTCAGAGCGACGCACGTACCAGGAGTGATGAACCTCTGGGTGGATCTGCTGTCCAGAGGTGCACCACTATATGCAGACTGGACTCTACATCCAATGATTGTGAGTCAGCTGTGGGTGCGTTACGGCCAAGCCGCGGTAGATCTGTTCGCATCAAAAGAAAATGCTCAATGTCAGCTGTTCTTTTCAATGCACGATTTAAACGCACCGTTAGGCGTGGACGCGCTCGCGCACGTTTGGCCTCCGGTCCTTCTGTACGCGTTCCGCTCTGATACCCCCAACTCTGGCCAGAGTGAGAGAACAACGCCACACACTTATCCTGATAGCTCCGCACTGGCCTGCAATGTACTGGCTGGCGGAGATATATCAGCTGCTGTGAGGGCAGCCGTGGCAGCTCCCACTACGCAGGGACATACTGTCTCAGGCGGGGGGGGCGATCTTTCACCCACACCCAGAGCGCTTGGCACTATGGGCCTGGCCCGTGAGTGGTATAACCTGAATACAGTGGGACTCCCTCAGAAGGTGATAAACACTATTCAGAGTGCAAGAGCTTCCTCCACCAGGTCCCTCTATGACTGTAAGTGGAGGGTGTTTGAAGAGTGGTGCCTTCAAGAAGGACACATCTCTTTTCAATGTCCTGTCGGGGTGATTTTATCATTTCTACAGGACCTGATTGATAAACACAGAGCTTTCTCTACGATCAAGGTGTACCTGGCTGCTATTGCTGCATGCCATGTGGGCTTTGAGGGAAAGACGGCTAGCCAACATCCTTTGGTCTGCCGTTTTATGAAGGGAACTCGCAGGCTCCTCCCTGTTTCCAGGTCACTGGTGCCCTTATGGGACTTGGCAGTGGTTTAGATGGGCTCACTCGACCTCCATTTGAACCCCTGGAAGAAGCTGACATGAAACACCCGTCACTGAAGACAGTGCTGTTACTGGCTCTGGCATCTGCCAAGCGAGTCAGTGACATTCATGCGCTCCCTGTACATCCTTCATGCACTCAGTTTGCCCCGGGGCAAACGAGAGTGTTGCTGAAGCCCAACCCTGCCTTTATACCTAAGGTGGTTGGCTCATGTACCCCCATTGACATTGTGGCATTTCCTCCGCCGCTGTGTTCCTATGAGGAACAGCGGCCGAATTTGCTGTGTCCAGTTTGTGCTTTACGCATCTATATGGACAGATCAAAAGAGTTTCGTTGTAATGACCAACTCTTTGTATCCTGGGCTAACCCTCAGAAGGGCAAGCCCGTTACCAGGCAACGGCTCTCCCACTGGATTGTGAAAGCGATTGCTCTGGCTTATACAAGTCAGAGTTTGCAGGCACCAAAGGGCCTGCGTGCTCATTCTACTCGTGGACTGGCTACATCCTGGGCTTTGTTCAAGGGTGTTTCCATCCAAGACATTTGTGCAGCAGCGAGCTGGTCCTCACCGCTCACTTTTGTCCGCTTTTACAGGCTAGATGTCTCTGCTCCAATTGTGGCCCGTGCAGTGCTGGGCCCCGTGTTGAGACAGAGTTCTACCTGTTAAGTTCTGGTTGTTTTTGGTGATTTTCGAGATAAGCATGTCTAGCAATACGGGAGTTTCAATATCCCATAGTGAGACATCGAACGGAGTGTTATGAATGAGAACTATAGGTTACTTACGTAACCCCAGGACTCAGAGTAACATGAAGTGAGATGTCTCACCAGACGGCCCTTCTTGCTAAGGCGAAGCGAGAAGAGGTGCTTATTTTGAATGACGCTGCGTCATAGCGCAAGCTACTTAAAGGGTGGGTGGATTCCCTGACGTAGACGTCAAGATCACCAGCCAATCAGGATTGGAGTAATGAGATTGATGCTTCTGTTTGCATACGCGTTGAGGCGCATCCCATAGTGAGACATCTCACTTCATGTTACTCTGAGAACTGGGGTTACGTAAGTAACCTATAGTTCTATTACCTAAAGCTGTGAAAAGAGCAGAATGAATTCACATTGTTTTACCAATTAAATGACATAAAGCAGCTTTTGTTTTAATCAAAGGATGAATGAACATGAAACAAACAAACATTACACAGCTCAATACTCCTTACATCAAAGGCTGGAAGAGAACTAACAGTAAGTATGAGTGTGTGTATCAGCACCACTGTAAGTGAATGTGTGCCCGTGTAAATGTGTGTTTAAGGGCAGATCAATCCCAAACCAGGCTGTGATGGATAAACTACAGTACAGTCATACTGTCAGTGTTTTGCTTTTCATCACTGATACAAAATATTTTAGGACCATGATCCATGATATTTGAATGCCACACACACACTCGACTGCTAATCTCTCCTCTATTCAATCATCTTTTCCCTTCGTTTCCATTCCTCGACTTTCTGCATAGTTCCTTCCCCCTACTTGCTCCGTTTGCCTGCTCTGCCCTGTTAAAATCTCGAAGTTGCTTTAAAAGCGTCAGAACAGTGGTTTCTGAAATGCATTATGCTGCGTTCACAGCGAATATTCTCACCCTAACCGCTGGATGCAGGATGCGCAGGATCCTGCTGGAGAGGGGCGGGGCTTATATCCATGTAAATACTGTGGTGGAAACCAACTACGACAAAATTAACCTATTGTACCGTGGTTTAATTATAATACACGTTTCAAAATGATGCCGAAGTAACTACATACTGATAACGGTTAGTAAAAACCAAGCTGTCTAGTCAGGATTCAGACAGTATTGCACTTCATTTATTGTCTTGGTTGATTTTGTTGGCTTATATTTTATTTTATCAATAAGCTATTTATATTGTTTTTCCCTTTTGAAACAGATGTTCAGTTATGTTAAAGTCTTTGATTGCACTTCAAGTCTAAAGTTTACATTTTAATTGTTTGGCACTGACTTTTCCTCATTGATGTTTTACTCTCTTTTTCATGCTTATTGATGTTACATCACTGCTAGTGCTACCTAAAACAGAAAGTGAATTTTTATACTGAGAAACTGTGCCTTGAATATTTTATTTTATTTAGCAAGAGAGTGCACTTTACTTGGTGAAGAAACCAGTGTTAACGTGTGTTGTGTAGGGTGTAGGCCTACCTACTTGAACACTGAGGAAGCCATATCAAAATTCCTGTTGAATTATTCATTCAGGGATTCATTGCAGAATTAAAACCAGCTTGAAATGGTATTTTGGTCTGTTACTCCTTTTTATTTTAGTTTTTGTTACCTTGTAGGTGGTTGTACTGTTAAGTAACTTGAAAAATAACCATAATAACCGACATGAAAAAATATCGTGATAAATATCGTCTATCGTGATACTGCTTGAAAAATATAATATCACATCATCCCCGAGTACAATCCGCTAAAAATCAATTTTAAGGACGGGCAGTTTCGAGACATATTTAACCTCTTTCCTTCAAATTTAATTCAATTTAAAACCAGCAGGAAGTGCAGCCTTAACACACAGCTGTGGTGTGAAGTGGGTCGCTGCGGGGCTCTGACCTCTGTTAAACGATCAGTTCAGGGTCTCAGTTCGCATACATCACACTCTTAAACTCAAGCAGGCAGCTGATTACAATGAAAGATGAAGTGACCCAGAATGAGAGGCACGACAAGATGAAGTCACCCTTGAGTGGAAACCAAACAAATTGGCTGATGATGAAAAAAGATTATTAATAATGAGGAATGAGACTAAACGAGATGATAAGAGATGAGAGGTGTTGAAGAACATCATCACAGAAACGTGCAGGCTCTGAATTTAACTGAAATGGCCAATAGCATTATCAATAAGCCCCTCTTCTGACAGTGAGTGGTGTATTTAATGTCACTGAATGTGACTAAGCAACACATAAAGACCTGCTATACTACACGTTTCCTGACCATTTCGCACATATAGAAGCACCCACGCATGCATACTGTATAGACATTCACATAGCCACATACGCCACTTATCAACCCAGCCGCTATGCTGGATTTATCCAAATATGGCAGGGGATATTTCCATGGCAACAGCATGAAGAAGGGGTGCAGACTTGCGCTGGGTGATCTCCACAGAGAGTCGGCTTTTTGACTTTTGATTCAAACTACTAGTCAGTTCATTCAGCTGAATAGCTTTTTCTGCAGACTGAATATCTGGCCTCTGGTGAGAATCCAGCGGTGGTTTCCTATTGGCTGCCAACTACACTGTTTGAACTGTGGAGTTGCAAAGAAGTATTGAGAGTTATATGTATTTATATTTTTTAACCAATGTGTTAGGCACAGCACAGAGATTGTTTCCCTGCAATTTGTGTTGCTGCAAATCAGAAAATAGTCATTTTATAAATACTGATAAAGAATACAGTACCAGGTGAAAGGCAGACAGCACTTAGGAGTGAATCATATTTCCAACTGAAATGACTGACCATACAATACAGAGATGTTGCTGTGAAGTCGCATACGTCAGTTATTATCACAGTATGCCCTGCATTACCTGGATGGGAATGTATTCTAGGAAGGGTCAGTGCAATGAGCCAATCATCTAAAAACTATCTTCACAAACCAATACAAACTGAAGGTAGCAGCCTTGTTTGGTACGGTTTTTGAACACACACACAATCTGCAATTTTGTTAAGTTACTTCGTGGATTAACAATAAACTATATATTTTGAAGTGGTTGCTATGAATGGCTGCAAAAACTATGGAAGGAGGAAATCAGAATGACAGCTGAAACAGATGTATTTGTGTCAGACCTAAATTTGAATTTGAGAAAGGAGAGGATGTTTCACGTTAAGAGAGATGAAGAGGTTGTTAACCTGATATAAGTAGAATAATGACAAAAGAGCATGTGAATTTGTGCCATAAGTGTGTGTACGTGTAAGTGTGGGTGTTTGTGTGTCCCATGTGGCTGGATATTTATCTCAATCAAGGCTATTCATTTATAGGTCTGTCACTTGCTGGCACCAAGTGGAATTATAGGACAGAAGCAATCAATACACTGTTTAGGATTATTTGTAGACAAGTACGTACAAAATCTTAAACCAAGAAACGTAATGAAAAACAGTGAAACCAACTTATGTCAAATGTCAATAATATTACTTCTTATTGTATAATAAACTTATCAGGAGCAGGGTACTAAAGCCGTGTCAGAGATGAATCATTCAGACTAGCTGCAGGAGGGGGTTATGTTTTATCTTTTAATAAGAGGAACAGTATAAATGTTGCTCAAAATAAGGTCGGAGAATGAATCAAGATCCAAAAAATTTACAAACAAATTGAGCAGTCATCAAGCCTTCATCTAACGAATTAAAACGAATAATACAAATGATTGATTTTGATGCAGACGCATTATATCAGAATGTTGTTGCAGCCATAAAGAATCAGGGAAAATCAAACATTCATCTCAAATTATTGTGCGGCATGCAGCACGCTGCCACTCTCCACAGTAAGAATGCAATCTGGAGATCTTGTAGTAGTCCATATTTGTAATGACCACACTTATCTGCCCTAGGTAACTGAATAATCTTCTGCATGCTCTCTGTAATGTAATTATCCTGGTGTTAAACGGGTGTCTGCCCAGCTGGGATAATCAGAAGTTCCTTCCACAGACCTCCAGTGAGAAGGGCACCCACCCGTGACCATCAGCAATTTACAACTACAGTCATTATGATACTGACGCTAACGAAGGCTGATATTCAATTAACCGACATAATCAAGACAGATTGGCCAGAGATCTACAACATATACTGCAATAAAAAAAATTAACAAGCCATTTCTTCACAAGTGGAAAGACAGAAAGGAGTGAGGGCTTTGGTTGATTTAAATGCTTTTCACTTAGATCCAGAAATGTTAATTTGGCAAGTGACCATCGTGAGAGAGTGTTAAACTGGTGTTAAGATGATGTGCATAATTTAAGGAAGCTGTTGGAATCCATTGATTAAATAAAGAAGCAGGGTCTGTCAGCTAAAACTCCAGTATAACAGCTCAGATTTAATAGCCATTAACATTATTTAGTTTGTTGTTTAATTTGAACAAACTGCAAATTGCTGTGCCGAAGTGAGGTGTAGATGTGGTGTACCATAACTTTTCTTATCATTTGTCTTTTGCATCCATTATTAGCATTTATTTATTCAGAATTGTTTGCCCATTTTCTTCTCTCTAATACAGTGGTTCTCAAAGTGGAGGGCTGCAGAGGCATGTCAGCGCGAGAGACCAGGAGGAAAAATGGTTATTAAAAAATAAAAATAAATCATATTTTGAAAAATTATTGATTAGAAAATAATATGATACAGTACAGTACTATTACGTCTGGATCTCTGTGTTTCATTAAAGCTCGGTTCTGTGTGTGTGTGGAACGAGCAATTTTGTGTGCATGCGCGAGCGAGAGAGAGCGCACCGGTACCGGAGATCGTTGTTGTTAGCTTCTGGTGCTAGCGAGCTACGCTAACAGATATAAGGAGTTCTCATTCATAACACTCCGTTCGATGTCTCACTATGGGATGCGCCTCATCGCGGATCAAACAGAAGCATCAATCTCATTACGCCAATCCTGATTGGCTGGTGATCTTGACGTCAGCGTCAGGGAATTCACCCCCTATAAGTAGCTTGCGCCACGACGCATGCGTCATTCAAACACCTCTTCTCGCTTCAGAGCACATCTCTACAGTAGCCGGACAAGCTTAACGGTCCACAGACTGAACCCAAATATAACCATTTCGGTCGACGGGCACTCGCCGGCTACTCCTTCTGCTTTGCAGGAAGACGGTAATACTAACGCCAGTTAGTATTGAAATCGACCTCGCCCTTCTCTTCCCCAGAAAGTAAGGTAGGTCTGATTTTTTCAAGCTAGCAACACACCTGTTGCTAGCTAGCTTCCCCTTACTACCGTCACCACGGTAGCGAGGACGCTTTTCTTTTTCTCTCTCACGGAGGAGAAAAGGATTAGAAGTATATTGACACACCAGTCAATATTCTTTGAGAACAAAGGACCCACACCGTCCCTTTTTCTCCGGATTAAGGACGGGTTGGTAACACTTTTCTCTCAACGACGTACCTGTTACGAGCGGGTCCTCTCCACGCCACGAGGCGAACAAGATGGACGCCTCTCCCCCTCACACCAGAGGAGTCAGGGACTCGAAGGCTCGGTCATGCGGCTGCGGGTTGAAGATAGCAGGCACAGACTCACACCAGGTCTGCTCGTCCTGTCTCGAGCTGGAACACGCCCAGGAAGCTATCTACAACCCCGGCCCGTTTCACCAGAAAGAGCCTCCACCAACGGCTAGCACACCAAGCTAGCTTGTTGGAACAGGACTCCCTCATGTCCACTGATTCGCCGTTTGGCAATCAAGACACGGGGGCGCCCGCCTCAGAGACTGAGCCCCTCACTGTGTCGGTCTGGGGCTCACTAACAGCGGCGGAACCGGGATCCCACGCCGTGTCAGGCCGGGACCCGGTGGCGGCAAGAGACGCGGGAACGGAGCCCCACGCCTCACCAGGCGGGAGCTCCCGGCAAGACCTCACCATGGTCTCGCCAGCAGAGGCTCGGCCTGCTCCGCATACTGCCGATGGAACTGCTGGTGGCAGCCCACCTCCTACCGAGGATGGGCCCGTCACCAAGCAGGAACCCCACGCTGCCAGCGAAAGTGGACCGTTTCCAGTCGACCATGACTGAATGGTTCTACAGAGCCGCAGCGTTGTCCGCCAGGGCTCTGAACGTTTCCTCACTGCTAACCGCATACCAAGCGGAGCTCTGTGAGGATACATGGCCCAGCCGCTGCCTTCGCAGCGGCAGCCCTTCGTCCAAGCTGCCCCGAACCCTGCTCGGTTGAAAATACCGAAAACGCAGAGGTCGCAGTCCGCCCCGAGTCCCCAGCCCAGGCAGGGGACGAGGGCGAGCTGGCCTAGAAAATCTCCGGTTCCGGCTGTAGCCCAGGCGCAGCCAACCCAGAATTTCGGCCAGCAGTCGAGGAAGAAGAAACGAGCGGCGTGACAGCCCCTCCTTCTCCCCCTCTGTGACAGAGCTGGGGTCGTGAAGGCACCACCGTCACGCGCATGCGCAGTGTCAGTGGGGATTGTCGAAATGGGGCACCACAGTGCTCAGACACTGGAGGGCCCCATAACACAACAAATAGAGACTCAGAGGGGAAGAGACGTGACATCTCAGCTGGCTCTAAGGAGCATACAGCGGGAGATGCTCACGACATCTGCTTGGGTTTCTCAAGACAGTTACACGGAGCTACAGACTCCAAGTCACCGTCACCCCCCCTCGCTTCTCGGGCATTCGAAGGCCCGAGGAAAGTCAGCCCATATTCTGGAGAGAGAGATTCTCTTACTCCTAGAAAAGAGGGCTATATCTATTGTACCCGCTGAGCAGAGTCAGGGCGGCTTCTATTCCAAGTACTTCCTCGTTCCCTAACGGGGAGGGAACGGAATTCGGCCAATACTTGATTTGAGGGCTCTGAACAAATATCTAAAAAGATATAAGTTCAGAATGCTCACTCACACATCTCTGCTGCGGCTCGTGCGACAAAACGACTGGTTTAAATCAGTCGACCTGAAAGATGCGTATTTTCACATCCCAGTATATTACCCACACAGGAAATATCTGAGATTCGCATTTCAGGGGATCTGTTATGAATACAGAGTACTCCCCTTCGGTCTGTCTCTCAGTCCAACGGTGTTTGTACGATGTACGGAAGCCGCGATAGCCCCGTTAAGACAACAGGGTATTCGCCTGGCGACCTACCTGGACGACTGGCTGCTTCTCGCACAGTCGGAGCAGGAGGCTGTTACGAAGACAAATGTCCTCGTAAAGCACCTGCTCAACCTGGGTTTCATAATAAACACAAAGAGCATGTTGTGCCCCGCGCAGACTATACTCTTCCTGGGTTTACGCCTGAACTCGGTGCCCTTTTCAGCTCGCTTGTCAGCGGAAAGAGTGAAAGCTTTCAGAGCTTGTCTCGCTCTTTTCCAGCTGCGCTAACATGTTCTCTTCAGATCATGCCTGCGATTGCTGGGGCTCATGGCGTCAGCCATCCTGGTCGTACGACTGGGACGCTTACACATGAGGGAGTTTCAGCGCTGGGTGGCCGCCCTAAAACCATGGCGCGCGGAGAGTGATGGTTACTGTGAAATGCGTAATGGCACTGCGCCACTGGCTGCACCCGACTTTTCTAGTACGAGGTGTGCCTATGGGTGCTGTCCTTTCACGGAAAGTGGTCACCACGGACGCATGTCTGACAGGTTGGGGAGGTATTTATGAAGGTCGCCCGGTGAGAGGTCTCTGGAGCAGAGACCTCCAGCGGGCGCATATAAATTACCTGGAGCTTTTAGCGGTGTTTCTCACCCTAAAACGCTTTCTGCCTTTCCTCAGGGGACATCACGTCCTGCAAGTATTAACCGCCAAGGGGGTTTGCGTTCTTTCCAGTTACACACACTGGCGCGCAAACTTATCCTATGGAGCGGTAGACGTCTCCTCTCTCAGAGCGACGCACGTACCGGGAGTGATGAACCTCGGGGCAGATCTACTGTCCAGAGGTATACCACTTTATACAGACTGGACTCTACATCCAAGGATTGTGAGGCAGCTGTGGGTGCGTTACGGCAGAGCCGCGGTGGATCTGTTCGCATCAAAAGACAACGCTCAGTGTCAGCTGTTCTTTTCGATGCGTGATCTAAATGCACCGTTAGGCGTGGATGCACTCGCGCACAATTGGCCCCCGGGCCTTCTTTACACGTTCCCACTCCTGGCTCTGATACCTCCAACTCTGGCCAGAGTGAGAGAGCAACGCCACACACTTATCCTGATAGCTCCGCACTGGCAAGCTATGTACTGGCTAGCGGAGATATATCAGCTGCTGTGCGGGCAGCCATGGCAGCTCCCACTATGCAGGGACATACTGTCCCAAGCGGGGGGGGCGATCTTTCACCCACACCCAGAGCGCTTGGCTCTATGGGCCTGGCCCGTGAGTGGTACAATCTGAATACAGTGTGACATGAAGCTGATCCTGGCAGCTGCCAAGCGAGCCAGTGGCACTCATGCGCTATCTGTACAGTCTTCAGGGCAAACAGAGTGTGGTTGAAGCCCAACCCTGCCTTTATTTTAAGGCGGTTGGTTCAGGTACCATATTTGACATTGAGGCATCCTCCCCGCCACTGTATTCCTCCGGGGAACAGCGGCCGGATTTGCCGTGTCCAGTCCGTGCTTTGCGCACGTACAGGGACGGATCAAGGGTGCTTCGTCATAATGACCAAACCCCTTGTGTCCTGGGCAAGCCTGTTACTAAGCAACGGCTCTCCCACTGGTTTGTGGAAGCAATTGCTTTGGGGCCCATACGAGTCAGAGTTCGCAGGCACCTTCGGGTCCGCGAGCTCTTTTGACTCGGGGTCTGGCTGCATCCTGGGCTCTGTCCAGGATGTCTCCCATCCAAGACATTGGTGCAAGCGGCGAGCTGGTCCTCGCCGCTCACTTTTGTCCGCCTCTTAACAGGCTGGACGTTCTACTCCCAGTGTGACTCAAGCAGTGCTGGGCACCTGGTTGAGTCAGAGCTCTACCTGTTAAAGTTCTGGTTGGTTTGGTGATTTTCGAGATAAGCTCGTCTGGCAATACGGGAGCTACAATTTCCCATAGTGAGACATCGAACGGAGTGTTATGAATGAGAACTATAGGTTACTTACGTAACCCCAGGCCTCAGAGTAACATGAAAACATGAAGTGAGATGTCTCACCAGACGGCCCTCCTTGCTATGGTGAAGCGAGAAGAGGTGCTTATTTTGAATTACGCATGCGTCGTGGCGCAAGCTACTTATAGGGGGTGAATTCCCTGACGCTGACGTCAAGATCACCAGCCAATCAGGATTGGCGTAATGAGATTGATGCTTCCGTTTGCTCCGCGATGAGGCGCATCCCATAGTGAGACATCTCACTTCATGTTACTCTGAGGCCTGCGGTTACGTAAGTAACCTATAGTTTTTTCAACAACAAGGTGGAGGAGAGTCCTCTCCTGTGAGACTGAGAGGCTCAGTGAGCTAAAGGACTCTGTTATCTCAGTGGGTCTCAAACGTTTTGGTCACCATTAATGTAAACAATTATTTCCGAGGCACACGTTTATATGATCATTATAGTTATAAAAAATTAAGAGAATAAATTAAAAACAGGTATGAAATACTATATGACATTAAAAAAAGAATAAAGTTTAAAAGGGAGTGATTTGTAAAATATCCATAAAGAAAAAGTAAATCTGTTTACAGTTCTGTTTCATATGGGTGTTGAGAGATGTATCCATAGATCTCTTCATTTTGCTCTCAAAGTGCACCAGATTGATGCTTTTAACTTCAATATTTAAAAATCTTCCGGGAGAGCTTGCCCCCGGACCCCCCTATGTGAGGTCCACACACCACCTATAAAAATAGCACTTTACCCCTGCTTACACCTATATGCCGTGAGTTGATATCGAGCCTTCATTGTAACAGTTGCGGGTACGTTGTGTATATGCGTGGGGGTTGTTGCAGTAGAAAATGCCACTGTAGCACCCGGTACATTAATAAGAAACCCTAAATGTTTGAGCACCCTCTATGAAACATCAAGCTACCCCACGGCACCCCCAAAATAAATCTCTGGCACTGCCACTGAGCCTGACTATTTGTGTTGAGGGGGCCCGAATTTTTTTTTTCTCCAAAGGGGGGGCCTGACAGAAAAAGTTTGAGAACCACTGCTCTAATAGCAGGCGATTCCTTGCATTGAGCTTCACCAAATGAGTGCAAAGTGAAGGAGGATCCTACTATAGCCTTGATCCCACTGTCCTTCGTGCAGGTGCTATGCACAACAGATGCAAGCAACAATGACAAACCAGCAACCAGCTTCGGACTCTCAAACATGTACTTGGACTATTGGAATTAGTCTCTTTTTAGCATTCGCATGACAGGCGGTAAACATGATCTGCGTTGATGTTGTGAGAGTGGTGCTGCCCTATTAGGTGGAAGCTCGAAACTGTCGAAGAGCGCTGCCCTCAATGTTCAAAAGTATTTAAACTCTGACCTTGTTCATCGCTGACCTTTCGATGTGCAACCAATCAGATGCTGCTGTATGTAGGGACGCAGGCTAGCAGGGGCTGAACTATAGAAAATAAATCTTAAGTGGATTCACCGCAAGGCTCTGCACCCAACGTTGCAGTGACCAAAAAGCAACTTGCATTACATGTGAATGCAGCGTTGGAGTAACACCTCTGCTTATAAACAACCCCCTGGTTTCTGAAGCACTCTGACTGCGACTCAGAATTGACTTGTTTTTCAGATTCTCTTTAATTAATTCACATATGGGAGCTTAAAGATCTTTATACCACTAGCTATTAAGCAACTCCAATGACTGGACCAGTTGGAAGTGTTTTTGTTTAAAGGCTAACACACTGTATCTGTTAGAGGAGGGCAATGTTTGGGCCTATTCAAGTTTTGTAGCTTTAGGCCACAAATCCAAACATTTGTTGAACTACACACTGAGAAAATCCCTCCCAGAAATAAATAAAAGAAAACCATGAAAGAAAAGTATGCCTTTTACTGAAGCTGATCCTTCCCTTTGTTTCTGAGAGGACAGAACATTCATCTCTGTTTTATGATCTTTTCTCTGTTATCACTTTCATCTCTAGTGGCAAGGCAAACCCAATAAACATAAAGCAGGTTCAGTATGAATTAATACTTTACCTCTATGTCAGCATGATGATGATGATGATGATGATGATGATGATGATGATGTAGGTAGATGAAGATGATCAGAAAGACGAGGGTGATGAGAATGAGCATCATGGTGGCGATGACAACACAAATGATGCTGGCTATGATTTAGTTACACAGCAGATCACTGCAGGAAGAGTAGAATAGAATCACATACATTGCATTTTAATCAAAATACATGACCATGGTTTCAAACTATAGAAGTCAACTTTGTTTTATGCATATTGGCTGGAATAAGTGATACAATCATTATTCATTAACCACACACACAGCCCATTGCAAGGTTATATTTGCAAGTGAATTGTAGGAGGATTTCATCTAAGTGAGAACAAGGCCTAATGTGAAAAACCGCCTCCAAATTTTAAAACAGCATGTGTGTTTTTCTTAAAAGGGTAATATATATATTTTTTAATACATGTCTCATGCTGTACAGTTTGGTTATACAATCTATTCAAGTATTTTACATCATGCAGTTGAGAGGCATGGAAAAACCTACAGTTTTCAATTGACTCGTCACAGGGGTTTCGAATGAATTCATGTCTTTGAAAAGGAGTTATAAAACATAGCAGGAGTTACAAATGATCTGGTTTAACAGCCATAGAATATGTTTCACTTGTTGCTCAGTGGTAATGTCAAGTCATTGCTCCTAGTGTATATACCATGATTTCCTGTACCCTTCTGTAGCAGCCGGCCAACACCACCAGATAAATGACCTTCTCCACTAGATAAGATATAAATGCACATTTGTGAATTAAACAAACACAAAAATTAAACAGATTACAAAACGAAAGAAGTCTGAATCTGTCCAACTCGTTCAGCTAATTACAGTAATGGAAGCATTAAGCTGATCAGTTATTTGCTTAAAAGGTTATTAATTATAAATATATATAAACATGTTACAAAATCAGCAAATAACACATGCCAATTATTTTTGGAAGTGTAATAGGCAAATGCCAGTCACAATCATCTGGATCTGGGGGTGTGTGCTGACCAATTATCACCAGCTGGATGCACATGTTATGCATCGAACTTGGTTGAAATTAGTTTGAAGTAGATATTTACTAGCTGTGCTCCTATTTTAGTGTTAATAGCTCTGTGTTTATGATCATTAATGGATCTCATAAGAGGGTTATTTTAGAGAAGAGCACAGAGCCTGCTTTGCCTCTCCATCTGCCTTCCAAGACATCCAGTGCATGCTCAGCGTGTGTAGCTGCTTGGCTATATAACATGGAACACATTAGTTACAAAACACATCTTCCAAACGTTTTTTTTTTCAATCTGATCATATTCCTTTCCCAGAAAAAGAGCAAAACTCACAGGCACAGAGGAAACGAAAGATCCTGTGACACATCACAATACTACTAATACTGTCCTGGGGCAAACCCGGTACTGCATATCCCTCATGCGTTTATGGTAATATGGTCCTGCTTTACAATACATTAGAGCTAAAATGTGTAGCAGCACCTACCTGCCGATGAGCAGGAACTCTCCCACCAGTCCCTGGCGTCTCATGGCCATGAGGATGTTGCGGACAGTCATGCCTTCACAGAAACAAGCCACCACCCGGGCTTTGGGCAGATGGGCCCGCAGCCGCTCCAGCAGCCGATCAAAGCTCTGCTCTCCAGCATTGCTCCAGATTTTGCCTGGAGATAACATGTCAGACAAATACAAATGTGGTCTGTGACAAATGTGATATGTTGGATCTCTGTTGTGTCATGTGTAGGGAAGTGTTGAGTTCCTTTCGGGGTTTTCTTTGTCAGAGTTGCTCTATTTCATTATGCTTTAGTTTCAACCATCTGACACCCACAGTGTGAAATGGGTCTTCACCATGTAATAAACAACAGACTGATTTTTGTTGTAAAATATATGTCTTGTTGTTGGTAGATCTCTTTAAGCTGCAGATACATTTATCTGAACTGTGGACACCCTGGTGTTTGAAAGAAAGTACAAAGGTTATTGCTGTTTGCTAGCTACACTTAAACAAACTATACACCCACTAAAATACAATTCCATTTCTTACTTGACTAGATATTGTACATTATTATTGATTAGTTCACTCTTGTTGTTGTGACCTGAGTATCTTACCAGAGTGGGCGATACAGATGCCCTCCTTAGCTGCCATGTCCTTGAATGCTTCCATCCCACTTTCACCATAGTTGCCTGGAGAAACAAAGAAAGGGGAAATGAAGTGAATTCTGTTTTGTTTTAACAACAGCAGATTCAAAAGCAGAGGTAAATGCATGATTGGAGGGATGGATGGTTACATAGATATAATTTATACTTAATACATAATGACAATGAACAATATTGATTCCATTCAAGTTGCAACTGACTTGTGCAAACTGAAAAGTCATTTTCTATCACACATAGTCTAAATAAAAAATGTTGGTGGAAAAGGAGGAAGTTTGAGACCTGATCCCTCTTTCTCAAAAACATGCCCACTGCACTAACTTGTCTGCTACTGCATATCTCATTAAAGCTACATTTTGTGTCAGAGAACGCATCTCCCCACAGTGGCACCCGTGTCTTTGCCAGAGAAAGTGGGTGACCTGGAATTTATGCAAATGAATGGTTGTACACACTGGCAAAGGATATGATAGGATTCCCCTCTTTAATTTCTCTTCCTCTCCCTTTTATCTGTCCCCCTCCTCTGTTTTGATAGGATAAAAGATTCAAATGATCTCTTTCTAACCCCGTTCTTTTTAAATAATGCCTCTTTTTTTCTCACTAAATGAGGTTGATACATCTTCTTTGTATTGATCCGTGCTCTAGTTACACTGATGAGTAAAAAATAAGTCAAAAGGATAAAGAGTGATGAAATAAAATGAGAGGAAAATATTTGGGGGAAAAGACAAACCATGGCGGGAAGCAGAGCACGCTGAAAAAGCAGATAGGGCAAGACGTCCCACAATCCCTGACCGCTGTTGCAACTCAGTGTGTCAGTGAGTCTATGTGTGTGTGTAGTCAGGCCAATGATGAGTATGGTGGAGCGAGGTGTAAAGTCCTGTAATTAGTGTCTCAGTGAGAGGAATCGTAGACAGATGGTACAGCCCGTCTTTCCCCTGCATGTTGACACGCGTGCACGCATTCAAACTGTTACCATCATCAAAATCGATAAAGCTTGTAACCTACTTCACTCGGTCTCAAAAGGGATTTATGTGCGAGACATCTCTCTCTCACTCAGTAATCCTGTCATGTGACTATCACTTCGTTTCTGCCTCTGAAAATCTTACACTCCCTTCAAATCGACTTCTCTAAATTCACTTTTCAACATTTGATACGCTTGTTTCAATTCAGCTTGCCCACCTCGTTTATTACTTAAAATCCTGCCTTATATCCACTCACAGGCCTTTTAAGCTTAACACAACTTACAGCCAATATGTCCTGTGTAGACCATGGTTAGCATCACATTTTGGAGCAGAACACATCACATTAGGGCCATACATTTATATTATAGCAATATTGGGATTTGTCACTATAGGTACCACTACCACTGTTGTAGCTCTTCTATTACCCACCTAGTCATTATAGCAACATCACTGATTATTACATATTACAAATCTCACGTGCACACATTCGTTAACCCTAATATTGTTGCAAGATTGATATTTAGGAAAAAAATGTAGGTATCTTATTTCACATCGGGTAGATTTACCTCAAACTCTCTCCTCAAATATAGTGCCTTCCTGTGGTTCATCACCTCCCACTGAAAAAAACCCCACTGGGACACCCAGCACAGAGATCACACATTCACAGCTTCTCTCGGTTTCCTTTCTAACCCTTTGTGCTTTTGTCCCCTTTACCTCTTATTGATCCCCTCTACAAAGCTGCGTGTCCTTAATCTCTAACTATATATATATCATTTCAATGGCAAACGAAAAAAGAACAAAAACAGCTTAAAGTAAAAATGTGCAGAAATATAGGAAAGATAAATCCTTTCTCACCGTGTGCTCCTCACATGTACACCCCTCTACCCTCGTTTGCTTTTATCCCTCTTCCTCAACTTATTAATTTGATATATTGCAATAAATTACAACATGCAAGGCTGAAGGGTCTCCCACTTGCCCTCTGTGGAGCTTCCTCTCCCCCTCCTCTAGCTACTTGTCTTCTCTACACCCGCTTTCTCTTAGCACCACATCTTACACTTTAAGATGCAGAGACAGGTGCTTCAGTGTATGTCCCCCCCCCACCCCTCCCCTCTTCCTCACACCCTTTATTCATCCTTCTCAATTACCCACTCTCATCCTCTCATCACTCTCATCAGGTCTATTACATGCAATTACATGTTACTTCCCTTCCCCCCCCTCCCTTCCTGTCTGTCTGTCTCCTCCTTTTAACCCTAAATCCCTTTTTACCCAGAGAACAGAAAAACAACATGCAGTAAAAATATAAACACTATTCAGTAAAGGGCATCATCTTTCTGCCCCTCTTTTTTGTTCTCTCCAAGTTATCCTCGATCCCCAAACTACCCCATATCCCATCTGGAGCACTACAACAATGAGTAGCGAAATGTCAAACACAGAAATACCCCAGGGGTTGACACTCACTGACACCCACACTGTGTTAGACAAGATTACACAGCTAATGGAACGCACACATTACCACAAAACAGCATGCCTCTGCACACAGACAAGCAAAGACTCTGTACAATATTCTTGTTTGTCTACATGTTTGAGGAATTGTTCAAATATTTTCTTCAAATTACTTTAGATTTAAGAAATGCACACAAAACAAACTCAAAAGGTTTTTCCTTTTTGTTCCGAGTCAATTGATTATCAGAATAGATACAGATTAGCTGTCTGTCATCAACTCATAAAGGCAGGTTCCTGGTCAGCTACAGAGAGAGAGAGAGAGAGAGAGAGAGAGAGAGAGAGAGAGAGAGAGAGAGAGAGAGAGAGAGAGAGAGAGAGAGAGAGAGAGAGAGAGAGAGAGAGAGAGAGGTGTAAAACAAGGGCTATGTGTCGAAGTTGCCCACCGCTGTAGGCTCTGAGAAGACATGCATAAATCAGGCTACTCTAGCGCTAAGATGTGTCTATCACCGGGATGATTAATGTGTGGGTGGTTTGAATGTTCAAACATAGCCATCTAATTGATACACTCCTCCTGAAGCACACATTTATCTTGTATAATTATATTTCTTTGGCATTTTCACTTTCAGATGCTTTTCAGCTGTATAGCCTAATGCATGTGTTTCTGTTCAGTGCAATATACAGGTGTTTGAAACCTTCCTTATTTTTCAAAATAAAAATAGTGGAAGGATTTTATCCGTCCTTGGCACTTGCACTTTACTATCTATTTAAAATAAATGAAAACAAATGTATCCTTTTCGCGCTGTACCGACCTTGCACCGAAGCGTTACACAACCCCGTTGTGTTTATCAGCAGTTTATAACAATGACCAAATCCACTTGCACCATGCTTTCATTCTACTGAGCAAACTCTGGAGTCAGAAATTAACCATGTCTGTGCCCTGCCCATGCACCATTCTTGTTCGCATACAGAGAAACAAACGCACATCATGAACACTGTCTGTGATGCTGTATGCATTGCAGGCCCACATATATCTCTACAGGTCCAAATAATTACAGACCCAGTATAATAAACAACATCCTCCAGTGAATGCATTGAATCCGTTTTAACATGGCAACAGTTTAGCCATTTGTAGCCCTTAATGACCTTACTTACATCTGTGCCAACAGGAAATCTCTCTTTAATGCTCCCTTGTATAAATTGCGGGCAGACCCTGGGCAGCCAAACAGCTGCCAAACCATCTATCCATCTCCACAGAAGCCATTCAATGGATTCCAGATTGCAGAACAAGAGATCTGCTATCAGAGCAGATGTAGTTCTGTGACCGAGGCTCATTAAAAAGAGACAAGAACTGTTGTTATATGGGGACCCAATAAAACTGGCCCATGACCATCTTTGAATATACACCCAAAAAAATAAAATAATAATTGAGCACTTTCCGTCTTTCTCCTCTTCCCGATCATTATACCTTTCTCTACACTGTGTTCCTGAACCCATCCCAGTTTAATCTTCCTCAATCCTGCAACGGCCATGGCAGTTAAAGAGGCACAGGGCATGAGATGCTATAGAGACAGAGAGAAAACGGAGGAGGTGAGGAGTCATTCAAGACAAATGGGAGAAAGAAATGAGAAGACAAAAAGGGAGTGAGAGAAGGTTGACATCTTGACTTATTGAGATTGATCAATTTCTGTTGGAGGAGAGTACTCGTGACACGTGTCAAATTGTATGTCAATAAAACCCATTGAGCTGAATTGAATGAAATTGAACCGTACTGTCCAGTGCCTTGCTCCATATGTAGGTCTGGTCGGGGACTTGAACCGGTGACCCTACGGCTCACAGTCCAAGCCCCTACTGACTGAGCCACTGCCGGATCTATACATATATCTGAATATATCTCTCCATCTCGTGTGTCTGGTTTCTTTATGACTCACTTCTAATTTCTGTGGAACTTGACCCTTAAGCTTGAAGATGAAAAATGTTGAATAAAAAGAACAAAAAGGGACTGATGATACACGACTAGTCTAGAGAGACATTCTTCGCGTTACAAATGGAAGTGAAACGGTTGTCCAACTCATCATGCATACATTTGCGTATGTATTGGGGCATGAAAGGAATACACATGGTATTCCCCTCTCCAATAATATTACCTCATCACATCAATGTAATTACTGTGCTGATATGACATGTATTATTCAGTTTCTTCCATATCAGTTTCTATCGCCTCCAGATGCTAAATGTTAATAAAGAGAATTAATGAGTCTATATGCTTACCTCCCCCCTCCTTACTCTTCGTCTTATATATCCCAAGCATTACACAGTCACACCTTGTACCATTTCTGGCACTGCTATTACGGCATTCTCCATTCCCTCTTCCTCCCTCCCGTCTCTCATCCCCCAATTCTCTTCTTCCCATTTCCTTCCCTCTTCCTGCATTTTCCTCCCTGCTCTCCCCTCCCTTGCCTTTCTTATCTCTCTCCCTCTTTCTCAACCCTTCTGTCCTCACTCAGCCACCCTCCATTTCTCCTCGTTTGAGACTGATTGTGTTTGAGGAGGAAACAGTTGACCTTGAGGACCAGTTCCAAGGTCAAACCCGCTTGTCTGAAGAAATAGAAAGACCAATACTTTCCCCGACAATTTCACACATTTGCACTCATGAACACAAGCACTCTCTAAAACAGAAATTCCCCCCCACACACACACTTGACACAATTGATATTGTTACAGATATGTAGGGAGCTCTGTGTCCAAACATTAACATAAACAAGAGAAGACAGATTTACACAAATATCTGATCGTCTCAAGATTTCACGTTTTCAATTGGAAGGATTAGGTCAATAATACAATTCTGCAAGGTTTAATTACCACCGCACAACCTTGTTACGAGAGTAAAGTGTATTATTTTTACAATATTAATCACACTGATTATTGAAAAAATAGACAGTTATTTACAGTAAGTGCATATCTGCAATATTGTTGCTTCTTTATAAATTCCTGCCCTACATTATAACCACACGATAACAAATACCTCACAAAAACACCCTCTCACACCTTTAACACACACACACACACACACACACTTACCCTTCGTAGCTCAATTCAAATGCTGTTGTAAAGCCCTCAGGCAATGCCAGAGGCCAGTCCTCTGTGTGTGTTGCTCTTTATTGCACACTTTCAGGTCAAACAAGCCTTCTCTCAACACACACACACACACACACACACACACACCACCACACACCACACACCACAACACACACACACAACACACACACACACACACACACACACACACACACACACACACACACACACACACACACACACACACACACACACACAATGAGTAAGTGAGTTTGTAAAGTACATCTCCATGCTCTTTTTTTTTCTGTATGGTGTTTGGTGTAATGTCCTCTCCTTTATTCTCAGAGGCTTTATTCTGGTGGTGTGGCAACCACCTGTTTTTGTAACCCCATTCAACCACTACAGTACCTGCCAAACTCCTGCTCACTGCAATTTTTAGATACTTCTGGTTCATAAACCTCCTGGCATCAACCCAGCAACAATCATTCAATTTTCATCACATTTATGTTAGTAAGCTGAAAACTCATCTATTTCAAAAAACACTGCCTCTCCGCTGCGATCCATCTTGTTAATTACATTCCTCTCTCCCAAAATACTTTAATCTTGTTCAAAATAAACTTATTTGCCTTTTCTCCTTGCAAAGCATCACAAGTGTCTTCACAATTGTACATTTGAAAGAAATGAAGGACTTAGAACTTTGACTTTCCTCGAATTTCTTTGATTGTGGGAAAAAATCCAGGTAATAATTTATGATGAGGAGTCAAGGCAGCATGATACGAGGCAGTGGCGGAGAGAACAGAAAAGGAAAAAACATGTCTGCGTTGAAAAGTCAGAGATGAAAAGTCAGAGATGGTGGGTGTGTGTGTGTGTGTGTGTGTGTGTGTGTGTGTGTGTGTGTGTGTGTGTGTGTGTGTGTGTGTGTGTGTGTGTGTGTGTGTGTGTGTGTGTGTGTGTGTGTGTGTGTGTGTGTGTGTGTGTGTGTGTGTGTGTGTGTGTGTGTGTGTGTGTGTGTGTGTGTGTGTGTGTGTGTGTGTGTGTGTGTGTGTGTGTGTGTGTGTACCTTCGGTGTGTATAGCAGACACATAGCTCCAGTTGTATCTCTTGACAATGTCCACCATAGCTCTTGCCTGCTGGGCATCTGAAGGCACCACCCGCATAAAGTACTTAAAAAGGCTCTGAAAATAATAGAAACTAAATCAATGGCAGGATTATTCAGAAACATTTAAATCATCCAGTTAGGCAATGTGTCGTGTCCAATTAAAGTAGCAATAAAGGTAGCAGTAACACATTCTCTCTCAAACATGTATGGGCTACTTGAATGAAATGTGTCCACAGGTTCCTGGTCTCACCTTGTCGCTGAGGTCCATACTGGTGGCAGAGTAGGCAATCTGTGGTATGTTGAACAGCTGTAGAAGGTTCTGGACCTGGATGGCCACAGAGCTTGACCCTGGTCCAATTAAACCCACGATGGGTTTCTTCCCCCGCATGGGAGTGGCCGAGGGGTCTGAACACTTCACCGTGCTCACTCCTCCGCCACCTCCTCCACCTAGTCCCCCTCCGCCCCCCCACTCCTCTGCGTCGTCAGAGGAGACCAGTGAATCCCGTATGAACTCGATGCTCTGCTCCAGAGCCACGGCCGAGTGCCAACAGGAGTCCCGGATCTCGCAGCCCAGGGAGATGTTGGGCAGGATGAACGGGTCGGCGTTGATGCGGTCCAGCGTGTACATCATGGCCTCCACCCTCTGGATGCCGTACTGCTCCCGCACCGCGCCACATTTGCGCTCGTGTACCTGTGAAGAAGAAATCAAATCAAGTCTAATTGAGTTGGCATTTATGTAACAGTGTTGTATACATGTTGCAATTACTGATGATGGCATTCATTATTTAGATGCATTTTAATTTTGTTGTAGACTGAATGAACAGTAAGAATGTTGAACTAAGGCTTTTAACACATGGCTGCTTCACTGCACGAATAATATTAGTTTTATAGTCACAGGTCTGCTGTGTCTAAGAGTTATTTTTCTAGTTTGCAATTATCCGTAATGAGATGGAAAAAAAGATTAAATGTCGGCGGGTGGCTAAAGGTTCCTGGGGAAGCTAATGGAGAATGAAGGTTCATGGACTCACACAGAGGTACCCGTTCCACAAATGTAATGTCTGCTTTGGGACTTAATAAGCAGGGGAACATACTACTGCAACTCGCAGTGCCATAGATGCAAAAATCATCTCCAATCCTTATTATTTGACTATAATTGTATCCCTTTACTTTTGTTACATTTTCAAAATTGTTTTCTCTTCAAATCCAGACAGGATATTAAAATACAAAGTTTGCACTGAATTCCAATGACAGACAAACAACCCTGCACACATAGACAAAATACCCCAAATTACCTTGTCAGCAGGAGGCTGATGATGGACAGAGAACAGCGCTCCGATGATGATGTCACCAGGATTGTGTGCTACAACTCGCCGTTCAGACAGGGCAGAGTCAGCTTCATAGGATCCCACCCAAATGGACAGAACTAACAGCAGCCGAAGCATCATCTTGGTCCGTTGAGGTAACAAAGGAGAAGCAGATCTCATATGTGTTGAGTAGAGCCTTCACAGGAAACTACTTGTCCGAGGAACACTTTTCCTGGCCATGGCAGGAGCTTGTGGCACAGATGAGTTTATGCGAGTGGATGATTGGAAAATATTCCTTTCTTCTGTGTTGACGTTCAGATTTCAAGGTCTGACCATCACTGCAACAGCTGAGGCAGGTGCAGCAGTGCAACCTGGGAAAGTCAAAAGAAAACGTAGGCTCAGTCTCATTTGAGGAAACAATATCTGGCACCACCAATTATAAGGCAGAGTTGCTCTCCACAGTAACAGGTGAACGACAGACATGTTCACACAAACCTGTGAGTGGAGAATTCTTTGTAGCTGCTGCTGGATTTCACAGGCATGCAGCCTTCACAGGGTTTTTTGTAGTTTCATAGTTTATCTATTTAGAATAATCAGTCTGTAGACTCCATCTCCCATCTGCTTATACTTCATAACCTTCCATTTGATATACTATGAAATAAGGACTTGACTATACCCATTAAGATTTGTTTAAGTTTAACTTATCATATTATACCCTGCATGGAAAAATAGGGAAATACAATAACAACTATGATGGGGGATTTTAATCTTGTCTATCACTCAAACCTCAGATTGACAGGCAAACGTTTTATCAGATCAAGACACCTATTTTAGTTCAACACGAGCAATTTGGGTAAATCATACCTTCAGTCAAGTTTAAGATGAAATCCAGACACATTCATATAAGTAGGTTCCAAAGACTTAAATTGTTCTATAACCAATTTCCCTTCACACCTCGTCTTTTTAAGAAACTAATGATAGAGAAAAATGTATAAATGAAAGCCAGAGTTCATATTTGTCACTCTCACTTTTGTGAGCAGCGCTTTCACAGCAAATGTAAATCACAGGACACTTGAAGTTGAATTGAAATGGGAATGAGAACTGTGCCAATCGAATCAATATAACGACCATTGCCTTGGCTATCAATGAGCAATGGCTGTTTGTTCTTAAAGAAGCTTAATGTGATGACTAGAGAATCAGCTCTACACCAGTGCTCTTGATTTATGTATGGAGGCGTTTCAATCCCTGGCCTAGTCCTGTTCTTCATAATGCCCCGCTCTAAATCACTGTGACAGGGCAGAGTCACCACTGTGTCAACATTATATCAATAACACAAGACAACATTATATCACACCTCACAGCTGCTGTGAGGAGTCTTACTTGTGAAAACATGACGGCAACAAGGTCACATTAAAGCATCGACAGTCCCAGTTTTCTTTGAATTTATTTTTGTTTTGGTCCTTGAAGATCAAGATAAGATAAAGAAGAAAATAAGGTAAGAGAGCAGCAAGAAACTCTATCAGCCGATTAAATGTCATTCCTCAAGTGTTTGCCCCTTGACGCTAACACAATCAATCGGGTGTGTTATGCCCTGTTCTCCTGCTGCTCTGATTGTAACCTATTACTTTCACACTGGCTTTTCGGGATCTTTCCAGATGTGACCCCCTTCCATTGTCATCATTACAATAAATTGTAAGATAAATTGCGTTACAGAAAGAAGAAACAAAGAATTTGGCAAAAGCTTTCAGGTGATTATTCAAACAGACCTAGAGAACACATCTAGCTACTAGGGGTGTAACGGTTCACAAACATTTCGGTTCGGTACGTACCTCGGTTTTTTGGTCACGGTTCGGTTCGGTACGTTTTCGGTACAGCAGAATTTTTTTTCACAAAACAAAACATATATATATATATTTGTTTTTATTATTATTAAACTGTGAGTAATGTATTCACTCAAATAAATACAAAATATAATAAAATAAACATTAAGGTGCAGCATTTCGATGAACTGAAATAATCTGTATTTGAACTTTACTGTACTAGTACTCACAAAACATAAACTATTAGTTTTGGGTTTTTAATTATTATTAAACTATGAATATTCACTCAAATAAATACAAAATATAATCAAATGAACATTAAGGTGCAGCTTTTGGATGAACTGAAATTATCTGTATTTGAACTGTACTGTACTAGTACCTAAGCAGCCAGTTTGACATTAGGACTTGCTTGTCATTGTATTTTCATGTTGTTTAAAGAAAAATGAACTTTTCCACATTGCTTGCCGAAAGGGCAGATCTGCTGGCACTAGCAATGTATCCTGCTGTGGAGAAAACCCTCTCGCTAGGGACAGAGGTAGCAGATACAGCCAGGTAGCGCTTTGCTAACATGGCAACATAAGGATATTTGGCGTTTGTAATAGCTTTGGCTCGGTCTGAAGTTTTTGCGAGTGGTGGAGGCTCAAATGCTAGCGGGAGTTGGGTTTGCACTTCAGTCTTTTTTCTTTTGGTACCGGTGATATTCACGTTCGGGTGATGCCTTTTCAAGAGTGTGCAAGTTTGATGTATTGCCAGCCGCGTAACCAATGTCAGTTGAACAATGCCGACAAACAGCTTTGGTTTGGTCCACCTGTCTTTGTCCGTCATCCTTGTACGTAACTGCGAAACCAAAATGTTCCCAAACCGGAGACTTCAATGATGCTGGAGGATCGAGCTCAACTTTATCTGCGTTCGCCATTAATTTTCGACAGTTCCTCAAATTACTGACCAAATTTGAACGCATCCCTCTGACCAGCTCTCATAGCCCAATGTGAGGAAATTACTCTGAATGCTGCGACGCAGCACCTCAGATTACTTCCAAGAAGTTGTTCACTTTCTCAATTTTTTACGTTTAACGTTATATTCGTTCGGTACACTTCGGTACACACGTGTACCGAACCGAAGGGCCCGTACCGAATAATTTCGGTACGGGTACGTGTACCGTTACACCCCTACTAGCTACACAAACTACACCAAGCATAGATAGGAGGGACATCAGTGTCCTCCTCTGAGTAAACATTAAAGTAGCCATCCCCGCATTAATGGACAAGTCTTATTATTTGCTTAACCTCAGAGTTACTCAAATACTTTACTCCCCTGCAATGGAGCAATCTAATTGACCGTAAACAGCAGGGGAGCAGGGACAGTTTAGACGGCATCCACTGCTTATGAAAAACAGGATCAAGGTCGTGACAGGGGCGATGGTGGTTAACTCAGAGGGGAAAGGAGGGAGACTGAGGGGGTTAAGGTAGTGTTGGATAGAAAAGAGCAATAGAGGAGAGGGACATGCTAGAAGGAAAGAAAACCGAGTGCAGTATTAGACAAAAAGACAGAAGGTGGGAGGATTTGGTGAGGAAAGGGGGAACAGCGGCGTGGGAGAAGGAAGCAAAAGGGGAAGTGCATGTAGAAAGATGAAGAGGAGGAGAGATAAAGCTAGAAAGGGAGATGAGAACGGAACAAGAAAGAGAGTGATAAAAAGAGGCATCAGGGGACAGAGAGTCTCACTGAACATAATTAACATGCCAGTGTCAGGATGGCAACAGGCCTAACCGCTGCTCCCATAATGAACAAATCAAACGAAACGCGACACACACACACACACACACTGTCTGTACCAATGACGCGATTGTGTCTTCGTCTACTGTTCCCTAGATCAACTGCCACATTAATGTGAAGTTACAAATGACACTGCCAACTGAGGTGATTCAAATTCCCACTCACCTAAAAGTCCTCTCCCCACCCGCTTCTCTCTCCCTGAGACGAGCCACTGTTTCATTTGCAATCGTCTCTTCAGTATGCCTCTCACACAGTGGCTTACATGCTGTGCCTCTGTCACACTCCCCCTCTGTGTCCCTCTCTTGTTGCGTAGGCCTAATTGAGAGGAAGAGAAAATCAAATCCTCATTCCCTAAACAAACATTTTGCACACGCTATTAGGCATTTTTACGTCTAGTTCTATCCAAACTACGCACAAGGGCACTTAAAAAACCTTCCAAATCAACTTCTACACACTTAACGAGACATCACAGGCGGAGACCAGCATTCTCCCTCCCTCTCTGTCTTGCTTTAATTCAATGAGTTGCATTAGTGCAAACTCACACTCTTTACGTGTTAAACAGGGATGATAACAATTACAATTCATCTAAAAGAATCCCTGGTAAGCAAACACATTTATTTTCTCCGTCTTGCTCTGTGTGACGCACAGACATTGCCATTTGTAATAAATGATGGAGCAGGGTCAGCGTCTGGAGGTTTCAAAATAGATTGCTGTTGCTCTTTTTATCGTCTGAGTGGCTTGAGTTGGACTGTAAAACTGTTTTACTGTAAGTTGACAAATTAAATGAATTGGGGAAAAAAGTGTCCTTAATAAATGTACATCAGGACACAAACCGACACAATCGAGACCTAAACATGCTTAAATGGAGGCACCCTGAATGCCCTATATTTATTGTGCATTCAACGACGTGATCTTAAGAAAGCATTATCTCATCACCTTCTGGCCGTGTGCACTTGTAAGAGTTATATACTACCAGCAGAGAATGTAGGGGGGGGAAATGGAGTACCAGCATCACAGTTTAATAACCGATAACGCATCTTTAAATAAAAGAGAATGTTTGTATCTTCATGCCAATATAACTGAATGAAAGTTCAACCGAGCAAATTGGCACTATCAAGCTATTCCATAACGCAATGCTTCCAAAATAATTCATCGGCAACTAGCATGGGTCGGACTGTGATTTCTGTTGTGTACACACCACAAGGAAGCAGCAATATTTCAGGGAAGCTTCAGTTATCCAGGGGAGGTTTGTGCTCATCTTCCATGTGACAATGTGTCTCCATGTGTGTCTTGTTCCCGAGTGGACAGGGGACTTTATTTTGCAGCAGGAAATAAGGCGTTTCAGCAAATCTAAAAAGTTCAAACGTGTATTTTGCTCTTTAGTGACTGCTGCCTTGTTTCTGAAACTACCAAAGAGCCACTATAGGAGCTGTCCCTGGTGCCGAGACCACTGAGGCTTAAAGACACCAACACTACATTCATATGTTTGTTTCTTACATGCATCTACCCTGACTGCTACAGCTAAACACATTTGTCAGACATTCCATTTAATCACACTCACTGAATGACCTTATTGGAACCCCCATCAGAATCTCTCTGAATCAAAATTCAGTGTAGTGATCAAGCCAACATCTATATCACGTTATGTCACTGAACGCACTATTGAGAACTGTGGATTATCTCCCTTTGGTAATGTTATACAACACAGTCTCTGAATAAAACATACATGTAAAGTATTTGTGCCAACACAGTATTGACTACCTGCTGCAGCTGCACACCAAACAAGGTGTGAGACAGCGGCGCCTGACTTTACTCTCCCAAACAAGCTCTGACCTCAAATCACTTAATCTGCAGCCATATCTCAATCGTCTGATTCAACGACCTCATTATAGCTGATTTGCATGCTGTGTCTATGGGGCTTCGTTGATGTTCATTTAGCGTCACTATAAAGCAATGCATTAACTGATATTATGGATGTGCAGCGTCCGGGCAAGCTGCCTCTCTCCAAGGAGAAATGAAATCCGGAGACAACAACAATGACTGGCGCAGAGCTGCATCCGTCAACTGCAGTAGGAGATCAGAGTCCATCATTTGCACCGAATCAAACACTCGTGCGATTATTTATTTTGTACAAGCGAATGGTGCAAAGCATGACAGAGACACCGTCTGAAATTAACCTTGTTACAGCATGCACGGATAAAAGCCAGGTTTCTGATCCCTCTCCGTCCAATTGGGATGTATCTCTGGAAATAACCTTAATATAATTCAAGGAGTCCCGATGTAACTGCAAGTGAGTCCCTCCATGGATACTGCAAGAACAATAATATCAAAGTGCGACTCTGAGCAGAATATTGAGTAGGGCAGGCGGGATAAGTGTGTGAAGAAACACGGTGGTCTTTTCATTACATTTCTGCAAAAATCGTAATCTTACCTTATTTGATTCTATGTCTCGCTGGCGTCCTCGACACGGTTTGGCAATTAGGTTGCAAGTTCCAACACGCAGAGAGAAGACACTGCCGATAACGTTTATTCCAATGTCAAACAGACCGGAGCTGTCTCTGTGCAGAGCTCCCTCCGTTTTCCAGTCACGCACACCTGAGCGTGTCTCCAAACACCTCGCGCCCCTCGCTCCTCCTCTCGTGCCTAAACCCATCTCCACACACCCCCATCCAATCGCACCTATCTGCGAGCTTTATTTCGCCTCTCATCCACTCCTTTCCAGCTCTCCATCTTTATAACCTCCAGTCCATCTCCATTTCATTTCCCCCTTTAGTCTAACTGGAAGAAGTACTCAGATCTTTAAGTAAAAGTACAAGTAGCAAAGTGCAGGAATACTCTGTAACAAGTAAAGGTTACTCAAGTACCAAAAGCGAAAGTACTCATTATGTTCATTACTCATTATTGATACAAAGTGTTATCAAAGCTGGTAAAGGTGCAGCTAGTTTTAGTTACCTTACCCTGCAGGGTAGCTTGTACATTTACACCAGGTGTAACTAAAGTCTTGATTGTATTTCACACCATTAATCAAAAATATGCAAAGTAACCAAAGTTATTAGATACATGTAGTGGAGTAAAACAAAGTCGAAGTAAAAAGTAGCAAACAATTTAAAGCCCTAAGTAAAGTACAAGTACCTCAAAATTGTACTTAAGAAAATTACTTAGCTTACGCCACTTAATTTCACTCAAACACCAACCTTTTCATTTGGCCTCCTCTCCTCTTATCTTGTATGTCCCTTGGGTCTCTCAGCTTGTTTTTGAACATTTCTTTCACCTCATCTATCTTGCTTATCCTCCTGTTCTTCATCTTGTCTTTCTACCTGATGAGGCGCCGAGGAGTGAGGACAAACAAAAAAACTGTGTTCCTAAAATTGGACAAGCTAGCAGCTGGTTTGCACTGACTAATTGCTAACAACATGACTGTTTTGCTAGCTAGGCGAATTGCTTTCTAAAACTGTTTCTTCGTCAAGTTGTGATTCCCATTTTCCGAGATATCCAGTTTTCTGCCACCTACGCACCAAAAAAGTCGTCTTCTGTGGTGCATAAACTCAACCCACACTACTACAAACCGACATTACACACCACCGAAAAGAGCGAAGTATGTGTACAGACAGAACACCTGTGACCTGCGTGATTCGCCAATCAGAGCTGACTTCCGGTTTGTTGTCACTTTCTCTCTGTTCCAAAAGTGTCCTACGTTTAAATGTGACTTATTGACATGAACACAGCCCCTACCAATAATTAAGAATAGGCCTACTTTGCATAAAACGAATGTGCTGTTCAAAGAGATTATGATTTTTTTTAAACGATTGTCTAGATAGGCTTTAAAAGCACAGTGTAATTAAAATATAGCCTATGACTACAGATTTCCTAATCATAAAACCACACATTTTGTAATACAATAAACTGCAGTGCACATCACATTATACACACACCATACACAAATATGCATAGCCTACTAGTAATTTAGCCTAGCTAAAATGGGAACAGGTCTGATTTGCATTAATTGATTTCACTTGCCAATGTTTAAACATTGATATCCCTAAATGGTGAAAGTGGAATGTCCAAATAAAGATTTACATTTTGTTTTACAGTTACCATCCACCAATATAGTCACTCTGTTGACTTACTGTTTTGTCTTTGGATATATTTGGAAAGAGGTTGGAGGGCTATAGGCTACTGTTGATAGCCAACATTTGAAAACTCATTTGGAAAAAAAACGAGTAGGCTAAAGCTCTCAAAGCTAAGTAGATTGTAGCTTTCAGTATCTCTTTTTGTATTTCCCTTGTGTGCACCCATCTGAGTCAATGGTACTTTTGACTTGTAATGTAAAGCCTGGACTCACACACACACCTTTAATTAAATGGTACTGATCAAAGAAATGGACGCAGGGCCTAGTAGGCGATCAGTGGTTCTTCTAATAGCCTCCTGTGTAGAATGAAGCTGGACCTTCTCTCTCCCCTCGGATCACACACACATCAGAGGTGACGCTGTAAACTGGGATAACGACGCACTGGAGGAGATCGATAACATTTGAAGTTTTTATGGCAGTCACAGAAGAGCCATTAACCTATACAGCTTCGATTGGCGCCAACCTTAAAGACCCACAGAGATCAAATCATTAAAAAATCAAAAAAATCAATAGGAATCTAATGGAAATATCCTGCCCCCCTGCAAATGTCTCCAGCCATAATAACACTGACTGCAAGCAAAGACTGTCTCAGGTTTTGTATGAAAATATACTTATTTGTGTACCCTATTTTAAAGGGCATGGCAACTTTTTATGAAGATAACTTTTCCTTTAAAAAACACTGAATTTATGTTTTTTTTACTGGAAGCAATATTTAGAAATGTATGTTGCTTTATGACTGAACAATATTCCCTTAGAAAACAAATAATATATAACTACTTTGTTTTATCATATCCATGCATCTAATGTTAGCCTACATAAATATTGCAGTATTTGTATAGGGTTTAAACAAACAAAAATTACAAGTCGATATTTCATGATCACTCTTTGATGCAACTGGCTATAAAATACATCTTACTTCTCCTATGCCATAACACGTAAAGGGGAGCTATCTGAGGAAGTGTCTGACTCGATTACGAATCCCAGACATGAACTTGTGTGTTTTAGGAGAAATAAATCTTTACTCGATCATGCAATTATATAAAGTCCCATCCACAAGTGCAAAACAAGAGAAGTTACATACCTTTGCATGCAGGACAGGTGAATGCTCCTGGAGAAACACAGCATCCCTTCACGCGTGCATCAGCGCATCATGCTGTCTGTGGGTAATCTACGTTTTCACTATGGCAACAAATGAACCCCCCTCTCTCTCTTTCTCTCTCCTCCGCTCCAATGAGGAGGCTCCGTTCGCGTCACAGGTCATCCTCTCTCTCTCTCTCTCTCTATTTCTCTCTATTTCTCTCTCTCTTTCTCTCTCTGTCTCTATGTCTCTCTCTCTCTCTCTCTCCCTCTCGTTCTCTCGCTCGCTCTGTATCACACCTACCTCCAAGATACCATCTGGATGGAAACTGATAGAGAGTAGCCTGGGAGGAAGGAAGATCGAGAGAGAGAGAGAGAGAGAGAGAGAGAGAGAGAGAGAGAGAGAGAGAGAGAGAGAGAGAGAGAGAGAGAGAGACAGGGTTGGGATAGAAAAAATGGTTTTAAAGCTTGGCTATGACAAGGCTTGGATTAATTCGCCAGCCAAATGCATTTAGGATTAGCAGACCATTAAAAGAGCATTGCCATAGGCCCCCACACGCACGCACGCGCACGCACGCACACACACACACACACACACACACACACACACACACACACACACACACACACTGGACGGGGCTTTAGCTGATGCAGTGATAGCCTTACTAACCCTGACCTTTATCTCTCTCACTCTCTCTCTATCCCTGATCTAACTGGCCAATGTACTGGTGCATGTGCTTATAGACGACATAAAAAATAGCTCTCTGTCTCTATCTAATTTTTTCGCTTGTGTGTCTGGCTATACATATTGTGTGTCAACATGGTAGTCCTTATCTTTTAAGTTGTCACGAGCCATTACAAAACTATGAAACACCCAAGGCTCAATTACCAGTATGCAAAGCTTGCAACTGCCACAGGATACGGACACTCAGGAGCCCAAAAGACCCCATGACTTTGTTACAATTTTGTAATTTCATTAGGGCAGTAAGACAACTAGCCGACAGCATTTTTATCTCTTTTTTTTCTTAAGGTCTGTTCAAGGGTGAAGTTGAGCTGATAATAAGATAAACCTTTATAAACAGAAAATGTGTTTATATTTTTTATTTGAATCAAACTAAATCTGAGAAAATGTGGGTTTCTCAGTGGCTTTACACGGTCCTACAAATACCAAAAGTAAAAAGACTAGTTGCCTCCAATTTAATGAACATTACATTCTGATTGAAGAGCTGGATCCCCTCAAAGGGCCAGACTGTGTAATCAAACAGAAAATAAACCTAATGAAATGTTCCAGCAGCTGGCCAAATATCAGCAGGTCACACAATCAATCGAACAGCGAACAAAATGGTACCTATCAGTTACAATAAATCAGACAAGTTACCTGACAATTCCACAATGCAGTAATTGAGCTAACAGTTGAAGTTTCACAGAATGTTAAACTGGCAACGTACCCGCTTTGGACAGTGTCGAATTTAACTATTTAAATATGTAAATGTATTCATAGCTTCCATTTATATATCCATATAACTTACACTTGTCTTTAATTGCTTCTCATACATTTCACAATCAGGCAGCTAACACGAACACCACATTGATTTTTCATTGATCTAGATTATGTGATGTATTTACCATTGACCACCTGAACACAAATATGATGCACACAACAAGGTCTGCGATCAATTGAATGCACCATTAAACGATTGACTGGACGGCAGTGAATTATAGGAAACCGATTGCTGCAATTTCTCACTGGAGGTGTTGAAAATAAATTCTGCCATTTTTTTTAATGGGATATCTTTGTTGTTGCAATATGACACAATTAGAGGTAAAATGCAGAATTTGGAAGATAATCCTTATTCTGAAATTAACACTGAGAAATAGATGGATGTTAGGTAAATTGTCTGTCCGAGTAGCTGCCTCAAATGGGTTACATTACATTACATTGCCATGGAAATGTGATGGATCCTTGCACACACAGAATTTAGTAGATCAGTCACACAGAAATCAACAATGCTTAGAGACTCCGACACAGGACATTTTTGTCAGCTGTCACATAGAGTCCTTGTTTTTTAAACCGAGCTGTTTAGCACATATGAAATGCCAACCCTTCACTGCTGTAATAAAAGGAAATCAAGCAGAAACCAATGGATCAGCTCAATTTGACTCATTAGATTCCAGTCTCTTTCACACATTCAGAAACAAATTCAACTCCTACTTGCAAAGAATGACACCTGAAATGTGATTGATGCACATTTGGATCCATAAGCAAACCCATACTGAAACATGTGACAGAGTAGATTTCAAATCCCAGTGAATTGAATTGGAAAGGGTGAGAAATGAAAATGATCCATTTACCACACTGCATGTGCGTAATATGACACTGACACTGTTAGGCCAAATGTGTGGGCTACAGTGGAGTGCATCACAGTGACAGCTCCCCTGGTTCGAAGGAAATAAGATTTCAGAACACCCTATACTTTTATGTATGACTGTAATGTAATGTGTGAGTGTACAGCACAGGCATCTAAACATCCATAGGGGTAAAATTCTCTTTTTAACACACTCCTCCGCAAATCACAAGCACAACAGAGTCAGTGTCACAGTCGGCAAATCAATTATTCAATGGCATTTCAAAATAACATTGGTTTCCCATGGTTGCCATAGACACATAGCTGATTTACAGGGTTGTCACTTGTCTGAGATATTCAAAGTAGGACACAAAAAAAACTGCAATCACATAATGCTAACGGAGAAATATGTCTGTCAGTTATGAAACATTCACTCTCATGTAATGTGATTCCTGCTTCATTGAAGAAGTGCATATTGGGGTTTTAATGTAACTGAAGGATTTTCTTCTATCACATCTTCCAATGTCACTCTTTTGTTTTAAAGGAACTAAACAATACAACTGTGATATGTATTAAACCTTCACCTCTTATATTTAATTCCTAATACGCCTGATCATCTTGATTGTTTTGCTTGTGTTATCATAAGGCATTTATGCTTCCTTAAGATGCTTGATACATCTCAATACTGTACATGTTTAACACGTTCACCAGTTTGATGAAACAATGTCACAATGCCAACCCTTTTTATGTGACACTTTGACACCTGTTTTACCATAATGCAACTTGACTGCAAAGAGTTTGAAACTAGCTGAAAACCGCTGTAATCAAGTGAATAATCTTACCTCATCAGCATATACCTAATCATAAAAAGCCATTCAAAAGACTTGAATTTCCTTTAAAATATAAGCCGAGAACATATTTGCATTCAGCAGGATTTGTGATATAACTTAACACTGTATTGGTTGTTATTTATCACATTTTTAGGATGTGATAGGATGAATCACACTTTCGAAAAGAAGGTTATGTCCCCGGATGTTCTGGCAGTCTTTTACGGATTCTGGGTGCATACAAAACAAACTAGAGGAAGCCTCAATGTCTGTGTAAACTTCCAGCAGAGGATGACAAGCTGTCACAGTGTCTCTGACAACCAAGATAACCTGGAAACAGGGACAGCACACAAACGTTGGATGCTGCAGCACCACAATATTCAAAAAGGAACATCACCAAAAATGTAGGAAAAAACTTATAAACCAAAAGATATTCAGTTAACTGTCACAGAAAATTCACACTTGAGAAATTGAAAGAAGGGACATCATTATTGTTGAATATAGATTTTCTGTTGATCAATTAATCTTATCTGTAGATCTATCTTTCTCACTCTGTCAAGATGCAGATGAGGAGCATGAGGTCACAGGTCAGCAATAACACACACACACACACACACACACACACACACACACACACACACACACACACACACACACACACACACACACACACACTTATCTCCTTTCATCACTCTTGAGCTGTGAACTGCTGTGATGAAAGGAGCCCATTACCTGTGAAACGGTGTGAGAACAACACCATTTGGGTGGGCTACAGACAGTTCCACCTGTTTCAATACATTTGACTGATAGCAATGTTTTAATATTCTTGCAAAGAAACAATGTATCTCCTTTGGGAATAAGGTGCAAATTAAGTTTCTTCCTTTTAGTAGACATTTTGAAAGATGTGTCTAACATGTGGGTGGATTTTGAATAAATACGCTTTCTGAACTGAAAGAAGGTCACATAACCATTAGACATACTGCAAGCTGGTCAAATCACCAGTGGTCTCCCTTTAATGCTGTCTCATTACGAAAAGGAAACAATAACAATGCTATGACAGGTCCCTGTGGGGTTCCTCTGTTTCAGGCAATAAACCAATAAATGGGTCATGCTGCCCTCTTGTGTCTGGATGGGATAAAATATAAAGATATGTATGAGAAATGTTGATGTCACATGGTTGTTGAAACATGCAGGAATAACTTGAGTGAGTGAGCTGCTGTTACTGGAGAGCTTTAAAGAAAGTGGAATTCTCAGTAAGTTCAAAGAAACAGCTCTCTCTCACACACACACACACACACACACACACACACACACACACTCACTCTCACTCACTCACTCACACACGCACACACACGCACGCGCACACACACACACACACACACACACACACACACACACACACACACACACACAGACACACACACACACACACACACACACACAGACACACACACACACACACACACACACACACACACAGTCTCTCTCTCAGCAGCCCTGCGGTCAGGTTTATCCTGTGATGGTCACTCATATGCGCTCCGCTGCGCTCCTGCAGCGGATAAGCTGCACCCCGTGCCTGGCTCCGGCAGCATGTGACCGGCTTGTGATCCTGAGGATTGCGCAGATGACTTTATGCTCTGGGCCTGACTGTACTAGTCTGCGGAATGTTGCAAAGCATATGGTGGAGAACAATCTCTCTCACTCTCGTTTTCTTTCCACATACATTCTTGTATTGTGCGGATGACCGTCACGCTGTACCATTATGAGGACATGTTGATGTATTTTATTGTAGGCTACAATGTTTTTTAAGCACCTGTAACTTTGTTTAATGCTAAATTTGCTACATGTTTATTGAATATATTATAATTAATTATTCAAACCATATTTACTACCTATGCCACCATGATCAAATGCTTTTTGTTATCACAATACAGCCTTAACTAGGCTACTTCCAGAAAACTAATGTATTCCCATTATTATGTATTACATCAATGAAACACAAGGACAGGATATTCTGCTGCAGTTTCAATATTTGTACTACAAATACATATGGTTATCAATACTGGTATTTCTTTTTTTACACTTTGGATTTGATAGGTTATCGTTTATTACCATGATATTGTAACCATAATGCAATCAACTGATACAAATATTGACACAGTTTGCATATACAGTATAACTTAGCATCCTTCAACCTAAACTCTGTTATCGTCTTTGTGTGTCTGTGTATTTACGGAAGAACACCGAAAATAATGGCCTGTAATGAACTGCGAACAAAGGAAATGCACTTTGAAGAAGCAGAACAACATTTTTGTAATTAACACAAAGAAAAACTCTTCTCACTTTCTCACACATTAATTGAAATTAAATGGATTACAGCACCAACTTTCATCATCATAGGAAAAATACCACTGGGAAGAGCACTCAACTGTGTACTTTTTTCTCAAACATAGATTTTTGTTACGCAACAGTGATAAAAAAAAGTGTTTGATGGTTTGTATTCTTTATTAAACATGTCTGCCTTTCTGTAGTGGAAAAGGAGAAAACTGCCACAGCTTTTCACATTTATGTGGCATGAAAAGAGTTTGTAACTTACTTTAGATTGTTACATCTGAAGTAAATAAGGTCAGTTATGTGAACTTAATCTTACACACAAGCTACAAAGGCTTTATGGAAGTATTGAATATGAAATGATCAAGTTATTTCAAGTTATTTCAAGTGTTGCATATGTTGTTCATTTTTTGTTTGTTGGACGACTTTAGTTAGACTAATATTACCCCTCTACATTTTTCCAATGGGTTTTTTGGCACCAAAGCTGCAACAAATTGTTTAAAGTTTAGCTTTTCAGGCCTTTATTTGTAATACTATTGTTGTTTTGTATACAGAAACAAGCACTGTGCCTATTATTTTAAGTTTTGAGCTCATCATGTTTGCTTAACCTTTAGGATGTACATGGCCTCACAAGGGTACATCTCAATGGTTATGTATTTTCTGTCATTATTGTTGAGATAGTTGAAGGTGATGATTAGCCGAAGATAAGTAGCCTATATGTCTTAAGATAGCAGTAACTTTATATGTCTAACTTACTCAGGATGTTTTTTTACTGTATTTGAATTTAGACATAATGGGGAAGCCATATTGAGCAGAACTCCTGCATTACTTTATACCCAGGAACAACTAACCTAAAGTCTGGCCCTACTGAAAACGGGCACAGCTTAAGGTCACTGTGGCACGATACCTAATTCTCATTAATGTTCTGTGGAATTTAACATTTAAATCTTCTTATATTCTTTTAGTCTTTCATCCCTGGCTTTTTCCCATTTTAAATGCAAACTGGATAAATTCCGGGCCAACATTTGTTAAGGGGGGGGCACACACACTCTCTCTCTCTCTCTGCCTGGGGTAAAGTAAGGCAGGTCAGCTGGTCTCAAGATAACATTTAGGATTCAGGATTATTATCCTGAGCATGTGATGGTGTGTGAGGGTTTGTGTGTGTGCCTTTCTGAGTGTGTGAGATCACAATGAGATCACACACTTTGTCAAAGGACAGCCCCTAAAACGGCTCAATGATTAGGGAGAGAACAGGAGACTGCTGGCTGGGTTTAACAGAGTGAGAGGTGGAAGGAGGTTTGGTGGAGGGTTAGATAGTGGCATAGAGGGGAAGCAAGTTTCAGAAATCTCCAAGCTACAACCTTTGAGAAGTAAGTCTTAGTGATTGTATAAATACAGGTAACAGCAATCCTGTATTTCTCTGCTTGTACGCTAACTAGATGTAACTTTCTGGCAGGGAACGTACTCCTCTGTGCTGCTTTTGAGTCTAACCATTTCAGCTGCAGTCTGTGAAGGCATCAGGCTTTAATTTGAGCATCTTCTTAGCAGGACTTTACATTCCCACTGTAGTTAAGACTGGAGCTCCTCTGACTTTTCATCATGAAGAACTTGTACGTATCTGTAGTTCTGCTGCAGCTCATTGGGACTTGTTTATGCCAATACCCTCGCCCATGTGCCAACTCAGAAGGCCTACGGACCAAAGAGTGTTGCCCTGTGTGGGACGGGGATGGCTCACAATGCGGTGCTATGTCAGGACGTGGTTTCTGCACCGAGGTCGAGGTCTCCGATGAGCCCCATGGGCCCCAGTACCCCCACAGTGGGATTGACGACAGAGAGCGATGGCCTTTAGCTTTCTTTAACCGGACTTGTCGTTGTGCTGGAAACTATGGAGGTTATAACTGTGGTGAATGCAGGTTTGGTTACTGGGGTTCAAACTGTGCTGAGTACAGGGAGTCAGTGCGCAGGAACATCCTGACCATGTCACCTGCAGAGCAACAGAAGTTCACCTCTTATCTGAACCTGGCAAAGAACACCATCAACGCTGACTATGTGATCTCAACGGCAACAAGAGCAGAGATGGGGGAAAACGGTGAGAACCCCCTGTTCTCTGACATCAACTCCTATGATCTCTTTGTCTGGATGCACTACTACGTGTCCCGGGACGCCTTCTTGGGAGGGCCAGGGAACGTGTGGAGAGATATTGACTTTGCCCATGAATCTGCTGCATTCTTGCCATGGCACCGAGTCTTCCTGCTCCACTGGGAGAATGAGATAAGAAAGCTGACTGGAGATTTTAACTTCACTATCCCATACTGGGACTGGAGGGATGCCCAGACCTGTGAGGTATGCACTGACGCTCTGATGGGGGGACGCAGCCCCCTCAATCCCAACCTCATCAGCCCCGCTTCAGTCTTCTCCTCATGGAAGGTGAGAAAATAAATGCTATTTCTCTGAATCTCATTGTGAGTGTGACTGTGAGTGAAAACTGCATGTTTAACTTTGTGTTGATCTATTAGCAAATCTTTCTTATCCATTATTGGGAAACAAAAGATTCCTTTCTCCAGGAAACAAACAAAGGCTTGTTTTCCCCTATTGCACTACGCAGGTTTACTTCTAAAGCTGGTTTAGCCTCTTAATCCAAGAAATGTGTGATTTGGTTTGAAACATTACATTACATTACATTGCATTTAGCTGACGATTTTATCCAAAGCGACTTACAATAAGTGCGTTCGACCAACAAAATACAAATTTGAAGAAAACAGAATCATATAAGTACATCAGGTTTCATAGAGCTAAAACATTTCAAGTGCTACTCAACTGGCTTTAGATAAGCCAGTCCTTTATTAGTATATAAGTGCTTTGTCAATAATTCTATCGCTCGAAGTGGAGTCGAAAGAGATGAGTTTTCAGTCTCCCCCGGAAGGTGTGTAAGCTTTCTGCTGTCCTGATTTCAATGGGGAGCTCATTCCACCATTTTGTAGCCAGGATAGCAAACCCACGTGTTTTTGCTGATGGGAACTTGGGTCCCCCTCGCAGTGCGGGTGCAGAGAGCTGTTTGGCTGATGCAGAGCGGAGTGCACGTGCTGGGGTGTACAATTTAACCATGTCCTGGATGTAGGAAGGGCCAGATCCATTCGCAGCATGGTAAGCAAGTACCATTGTCTTGAAGTGGATTCGAGCAGTTACGAGAAGCCAGTGAAGGGAGCGGAGGAGCAGCGTGGTGTGGGAGAATTTAGGAAGTTTGAAGACCAGACGAGCCGCTGCATTCTGGATTAGCTGCAGAGGTCGGATGGCACATGCAGGTAGACCAGCCAGGAGGGAGTTGCAGTAGTCTAGGCGTGAGATGACGAGAGCCTGGGCCAGAACCTGCATCTCTTTCTGGGTCAGGTGGGGACGTATCCTCCTAATGTTGTAAAGCGTGTATCTGCAGCAGCGGGTTGTAGCAGCAATGTTTGCAGTGAAGGACAGTTTGTTATCTAGGGTCACACCCAGATTCCTTGCAGTCTGAGTCGGGGAAACAATAGAGGTGCCGATGTTGATTGTTAGGTCAAGAGTGGGACAATCTTTTCCCGGAAGGAAAAGCAGTTCAGTCTTGTCAAGGTTGAGCTTGAGGTGATGAGCAGACATCCACTGAGAGATGTCAGCTAAACAAGCAGAGATGCGTGCGACGACCTGGGTCTCTGAGCAGGGAAAGGACAGAATTAATTGGGTGTCGTCAGCGTAGCAGTGGTATGAAAAACCATGCGGGCTAATGACTGATCCGAGCAAGTTTGTGTACAGGGAGAAGAGGAGGGGACCAAGAACAGAGCCCTGAGGGACCCCTGTAGTTAATTCACAAGGGTCGGACTCGGACCCTCTCCAAGTTATCCTATAGGTACGGCCTTTGAGGTATGAGGTGAGGAGGGAAAGTGCAGAGCCTGAAACTCCAAGTTCTTGGAGAGTGCAAAGGAGGATCTGATGGTTCACCGTGTCGAATGCAGCAGACAGGTCCAGAAGGATGATAACAGAGGAGAGGGAGGCTGCTTTAGCAGTGTGCAGTTCCTCAGAGACAGCAAGGAGGGCAGTTTCTGTTGAGTGACCTGCCATGAAACCAGACTGGTACGGATCCAGAAGGTTGTTCTGATGGAGATCACAGGAGAGTTGTTTAAAGACAGCGCGTTGAAGTGTTTTAGACAGGAACTGGAGGAGAGAGACAGGCCTGTAGTTTATAATGAAACCTGCCATTTCTTTTTTTTAAGAATTGCCCTCAAGGGATTCATTCAACATAACAGATCAGAGGGGAAATCCTACTTCAGAGGCTGTAGACCACAGGAAAAATATAAAAGATAGCGTCTTCTCAGTTATTGAGAGAAGTCTGTCCAGAAACTTGCAATAGTTTGTATGTTCTGCATTTTGATATTTGGGGTAGAGCCTCAGGAAGGTCTATGACCCTTAAACCTAAGTAACTTACAAAATTGTGTGTGTGTGTGTGTGTGTGTGTGTGTGTGTGTGTGTGTGTGTGTGTGTGTGTGTGTGTGTGTGTGTGTGTGTGTGTGTGTGTGTGTGTGTGTGTGTGTGTGTGTGTGTGTGTGTGTGTGTGTGTGTGTGTGTGTGTGTGTGTGTGTGTGTGTGTGTGTGTGTGTGTGTGTGTGTGTGTGTGTGTGTGTGTGTGTGTGTGTGTAGGTGGTCTGCACCAATCCCGAGGAGTACAACAGCAGAGAGGCCTTGTGTAACGCCACAGGGGAGGGTCCACTGCTGCGCAACCCTGGCAACCATGACCGCAACCGCGTGCAGAGACTCCCCACAACAGCTGATGTGGATTTCACTGTGGGCCTCTCGGAGTACGAGTCGGGATCCATGGACAGATTCGCCAATGGGAGCTTTAGAAACGTCATAGAGGGTAGGGGTGTTAGACACACACACATACTGTGCACGTTATTATAATTCTTAACAATTAAAGCTGAATCCAATCCTTGGTCTAATCTGTCCAATCAAGTGGAAGACTATGTATGCAGTTATTTCCTGCAAGGGTAGACAATTACATGTCTGTCTGCATCAAAGAATAACAAGAACAAATAGTGATGTGGAAAACTTCCCAGATAACATGATCATGACCATGATCCGGGCTTTTTACAATGGAACATCATTTTATTTTAATTACATTGCATTACATGTTACTTGTTAGACACTTTTATCCAAAGCGACTTACATTCTCAATACTGTGGGCAATCCCCACAGGAGCAATTTGGGGTGAAGTGTCTTTCCCAGGGACACAACGACATGCTGACTGCAGTGGGGTTTGAGCCTGTGCTCCCTTGATCCGAACACCAAGACATTAGTCCACTGCGCCACACGCCTCCCTTGATCCTAATAAAGAGTAAAGAGTCTGAGGACACGTAAAATACCAAGCCATAGCAATCAACAAATGATTCACGTTTTCTTGTCCACAAATAGATGTGACTGTTAAAACGTCATATATAACTTTTAAGTGACTTTTGACATTCCTGCAACACTGTCTTTAGTAGAAATATGGGGCTTGTCTACACTGTGACTGATGATCACACTACTCACATGCCTGAGGCATGTAAACATGTGTCTCTTTGATTCTCTTCTCCTATATACATGTTTTTACTTTTCTTTCCTCTCGCAGGCTTTGCCAGTCCGACGTCAGGTATGGCAGCTGCAGGCCAGAGCACCATGCACAACGCCCTGCATGTCTTCATGAACGGCTCCATGTCCTCAGTGCAGGGCTCAGCCAACGACCCTGTATTCCTGCTGCACCATGCTTTCATTGACAGGTACAATGAAGTCTATTAATACACACAGGAAGATAGAATCCTTTATGGTTACAGCATCACTTAGTGCAGCGTATACCCAATTGTGTTTGTAAAGATGAACAAAGAGAAAATAAGTTAAGAGGCAAAAAAAAAGTAAGAAGTATTAAGTCAAGTGGGGCTCGAGGGACAGAGTAGTATATTATGGAAATAATGACTCTCTGTTCCTTCCCTCTCTTCTCCAGCATCTTTGAGCGCTGGCTCAGAACCCACCAGCCTCTCCGGACCCACTACCCACGATCCAATGCCCCCATCGGCCACAATGACGGTTACTACATGGTGCCCTTCTTGCCTCTGTACAGAAATGGAGACTACTTCCTGTCCGATAAGGCTCTAGGATTTGAGTATGCCTACCTGTTGGACCCTGGTGAGTATAGAACAACAAAACAAAGCCAATAAAAAAGTGTTTATACAACATTTCCTAAACGTCAAACTTTTTTATCCTCTACAGGCCAGAGGTTTGTTCAGGAGTATCTGACGCCATACCTGGAGCAGGCCCAGCAAATCTGGCAATGGCTTCTGGGAGCCGGGATCCTCGGGGCGCTGATCGCTGCAATTTTCGCCGCGGTGCTTATTGTTGCAAGAAGGAAGTGGAAGCGTAACCAGAGGAGGAAGAGGGTGCCGAGCTTTGGAGAGAGACAGCCATTACTGCAGAGCAGCTCAGAGGAAGGCTCATCTTCATACCAGACTAATCTGTAACACACACTGATACTGTACACACACACACACACATTAACTATTAGGGACTGCTTTTTCATGATGCAAGTAAACAAGATAAACCCAGGTGCAAGGTAAAATGTGTAATTGAGCTCTAGAAAAGAATCCACTGAAATTTTAAACGGTATCTTGTTTGACTTTGAGATAATTACTGCTAAAACTATAGCGATACAGTGCAGGTGAAGTTAATTGAATTGTGATTAAAAAAACCTTATCTTAACGTTTTCAATGGATTTTAGCGTTTCATATATATTTTTGGTATTAAGGTGAACTAACCTTTTGAAGTAAGGGGCCATTTAAATCAAGATCGTGGATAAGAATCAGGTACCCAACATCTGAAAGATAACCCAAAAGGTTTATACATCCAGCAGATATTTTTGGGATATATTTTTACCTCACACAGAGCCAATTGTTCTTCAATTATAAAATGCAATCAGTCTTTTGTCATGTTTTCATGAACATGCAAGTATTTTTTATAGTTCACTACAGTATTTTCTTGTATTTGTACAGTGACTTGTGTCAGCTTTCCTTTGAGTACATTTACTGAAAGGATTTATCTCAATGCTGCAGGTCTCCCTTGAAAAAGAGATCTATGATCTCAATGGGACCAATCTCGTTAAATAAAGGTTTGAAATGAAATGAATGAAAGTCTCCCACATCTCTCTTGTGTGTTACCGCTGGTGCTAAAGGACCACAGCAGTGTGCTATGAGAAGAGACTGTGATCGTTCAGAGCAAAAGAGAAGTAAGAGGCATCATGATAACAAATCATGAGTTTGTGTACTATATGCTGCATTAAAATTGAACAACAAGATCCGGTTTTCTTTGCAATTTTGTTGTCATCATGTCACATCAAATTCATATTTGATGGCTATTTTTAAATGAACCAACTAATTTAATTCATGGATCTAATGAATGCCAGTAAACAGTTGATGCAAGTATGTTTTTTTGACAAAATAAAATGTAAAAAAACATACTTGTGACTTAAAATTATATTTTTGTGATAATAACATAGAATTGGCCCAGAAATTAGTAAATGTTTCCCCACTTATTATTTGCAAGCAACATAAGATATAATAAATAGAACATCTCTTTATTTCAGACTTTGCCAAAAAAGAGAACATTCCTAAAAATAGACATACAATTCAACATTCAAATATATATAAATATGAAATGCTAAATAAATGGTTGATGGTTCATGGTTGTTTCAGGCACACAATCAGAAATATCAAGATGTTGGTTCTTTGCAGAAACCCCCATCTCCTAATTTCTTTGCATCAGTAACTTGACTTTCTGGAGATATGTATAAAAGAAAATAATAATGACATACACTTTGCCAAAACCCTGCAGAAGTTTTTCTCATAACATAAGAAAATAACTTTACATGTACAATATAAATAATAATAAAAACAACTAAGAATACTGGCTTGAGGTGTAGTGTAGGTTTGCTTTGTATAAAGACAGATTTTGATACACGTATATGAACAGCAAACAACATGAGTAAAACAAAGATCCAATACGAATCCGGCCCCTAAACCCTCTCCCTACTTCCACTCCTTTTATATGTTTAAAACACAGAAGATGGGTTCATTTCGTTGTATAATTACAGAGACTGTTGCAAAAACCAGGCAGCTTAAAAACTTGTTTACATAAAAAGAAATGCCACCAAAAGCTTCAAAGTTGTATTCTCCTGGATGTGCTTAGGTTGCCTCTTCCATAGTAAAACATGGTTACGAAACGTAATAGTTCCTGCTTCTGTCGTAGAGAAGTTAATCATGAAGATTGCCGTTGTATCTATACCTTACGCCTCAAAGAAGGGTGCTTCATTCAGCTGTGAGTGTAAATACAACACCAACAGAAAGTGGGAGGGTGTAAGGGCCAGATTAGAACTGGGCTAAAGATTAAATCAGGTGTCCATTATATGTCCACTCGTGAAAGCAAATCCCAGCAGATTCTGATGATGAAAAGCAACATTTCCCTGAAGGCGATCCTCAAATCCTCTGTCTGTGAGTGGGACACACTGACACTTTTTGGTCAGTAGAGCCTGGTTGGTACTGGTTCTTTGTTGTGTTAAGTAAAGGTCAAATTAAATTCGGCTGACTCTTAACTCGTTCTTGATTCCAAAATGGATGTTTTCCACATGGTTCCATCTCTGTGTTAATCTTAATTAACTGTTTTTTTAAAGACAAGTCTGTCGATCCCTGCGTGATGTTTCCGCCTGGTGCACTGAAAGATGAAAGACGTATTTACTCCATGGGGATGTGCCAGGGAAACGATAAAATCCAACAGCAACTTTAGTGGAGGATCTGAGCGGGCTGGTCTCTTCTGTTTTTCTTGCTTCTTGAATATTATAACATCAGTCGTGGGTTTGGCTGTATTTTAAGGTTGTTTTTCTGCTGGATCTTTTGTGACCGTAGGAGGGATGCATATGAATAAACAATATAGTCTGTGAATGTTCAAGTTCTTTTGCCCACTTTCATATGTCAAATGGCAAATGTCAGCTTGGACGTTCGATCAGCTGAAGGACTCCTTGTTGAATTCAAAGGTTGTTCCAGAGGATCGGGCTGAGTTACACAGTCTGTGAAGAGTCTTGGAGATGCCCTTTGGTCCGCAACAGAAAACCCCAACCCGCTTACTGAAACCACAGATAGAGGGAGAAAGAAAGAGAGAGACAGGTTTAACGGCTTCCTTATAACTTGTGAGTGTAAGGGTCACTGCCTTTCTGTGATCAGCCGCTTAACACTGATAGGGATCAGGATCTTTCAGTAAAGGGGTAAAGCAGCAGACAAACGTTGTATCTGATAAAAGCCTATCTTACAAAGTAATATCAATGAAGGTGTCTGTTTGTAAAGAGGCAGAGATGAAACCTTTCCAAATCAGGTGCATGAATTATACACGTATACAAAAACACTAAATCGAGTGTTTCCCATAGTTGACCGACTGTGCCTCTGCTACCTCTGACAGGCTCTGATTCATCACAGACAGGTGTTACGGCTTCCTGTTAATGTTGTCAGGGTGTAACATGCTTTAAAAAAGTGTAACTCTCCCCGTCGGGGAATTGAACCCCGGTCTCCCGCGTGACAGGCGGGGATACTGACCACTATACTAACGAGGAGCTTTTATCAGGTCACATGACCTTCAAATAGGAAGTCATCAATCAAAGGCTAAAAATGCAACAAAAAAAACCTGGATTTGATCAATATACAGTATGACTTACATTTTAAATTAATCATTGATATTTTATCATTTATCAAACACTGGGGGGAAAATAAGCTGTTTTTTACAGTACGATCAAAGATATGCCCAATAATTGATCAAATCAATGACATTATTATTATTATAGACATATTTCTATTTGTCTCGATGGCCTTGTTTTGTGTTTTAACACAATGCATTTCTGTTAAGATAAGGTCACCAAAAGCTGTTTGCCACAAGTAAATTACTATAGAAGTGCTCGTGCTGGAACAATATGAAACAATTAATACAGTGTATTGAGACAAAGTATTTAGACGTAATAACACTGGAGAGCATCTTCACCCCTGGACATTCGAAATCTACTTACTGCTTATTGGTCTTCCCGATCTCATCAAACAGTAAATTCCACCTGGGCCGACCAACCAGCAGCCTCGAGGTGAGTGGACGGTACTTCTCCTCCGACATGCTCTGGAAAAGAAATAATAAGATAAAACATCCACAGTTTTCACAATCCTGCAATAACTGCAATAACACTTACATATTATCCCTTTTTAAGTTTTTAAGCAAATAGTTGGACGTGTAAATCCAGCCATTATGGAAGAAACCTATCCTTCATGATATATTCCATATTTCCTTTACTAGAGACATCTGACCAACTCAGTAGCGGATTGATGACACTTTTTTAGAAGAAAATCCATTTTGACATTTATAGGTTAAAAGATCCCAATCAGGATCCTCCACTTCTCTTGCTTTCTCCTGTTAACCTTTAAACTGTGGCAGCCTGTGCGCTCCAGTTAAAGGGCCATTAAACGTTATCTGTAGTGCAAACAGCTTTGCGCAGTTATCAGCAAAGCCGAGCCAAATTCAGGGGCTGCAAGGTGGGATTAAGTGGAAATGAGCTGCGTGGGTTGTTTCTGTATCAGCCATGAAAGTTATTGAGATACTGAGCCTTGTCACAGTTCATTATTGAGCTTTTGCAGATTAAAATAATGGCCTTAAATCCACCAGGTAAATCTATAATGTATCTGAGCTCCTGTATGGTGCACTGTAGTATTTTATGTATTTATGTCTTTTTAGAAGGTCTTGACAGTGTTGTTTTACTTTGCAATCATAGATAAAACATTTTAAAGATTATATCATCCATCTGCAATGTAAAGAGGCGATTCAACAGAAATCAAATAAAGTGCAGAACTAACTTTTTGGAATGCTGGATCAATCTGGGGTTAGAGACTGACAAGCCAAAAACCTCGGTATATCTCAAACCATTCCCATAGTACACAGGTGTGAGTGAAAAGTTGGGTGACATGTCACTTCCTTTTTGTGGTTAGCTGTTAAACTCTGATACGGATCAGGATCTTTCAGTAGATGGGTGAGGCAGCACAAAAGAGTGTTATCTGATTTGCTGCCTTTACCAAAGCTTGTCTTATAACAAAGAACAACGAAACTGGATATCTGCACTGAGTAAGATCATTCGTTCATGCATGTTTTGTGCATGAACACAAATACTACATTGAGTGTTTGTCATAGTTCACCGACTGTGCCTCTGCTACCTCTGACAGGCTCTGATTCATCACAGGCAGGTGTTACGGCTTCCTGTTAACTTGGTCAGGGTGTAACGTGATTGAAAAAGGTGTAACTCTCCCCGTCGGGGAATTGAACCCCGGTCTCCCGCGTGACAGGCGGGGATACTGACCACTATACTAACGAGGAGTTTTTGTATAGGTGTCACATGACGCGTAATTGGAATTCAGTAACAGAACATTAAACATTCCAAGTGAAAATCCTGGTTTTGTTTTCCTATTTGATACATCCATATCTGACATGTTTCCTGATTATCAATAGTTTTGCTTGATCCCATCAACATAAACTATGTAACACTACAGGAATTATTAGCAGCTATTTACAGTATGATCAGAAATATGCCCAAACAATTGATACAAAAAACAGAATGTGAATTTCCCAAAAATAAATAAAAAGTGCTGATACAATCTGACGCAATAAATATTGTGTAGTTCAGAAAGATAATAGACACAATACACAGACTTACACCAACATACACAACTTGAATGCCCTGTAGCTTCTCTTTCTGTCATATACCGCCCTCTAGTGGTTGAGCTTTGACTGGTACAATATATCAATGAAAGATAAATGAGTGAAAAGTAATAGCAATGATAAGATGAACGAAGAGTGTGTGTGTTTGTCACACCTACCTGCAGGTTGTCTGTCTGACTGACGTACAGTTTCAGATTAAAGTAGTCCGGTCGGTTTTCCTGCCAAAGCTAAACGACAAACACAGACATAGCATCTGTTTTAGTTTTCATTTCATTTGTGATTCTTTGCATGTACTTTGATTTGATTGCACCATATTTCTACATCCACTTTGTTTTACTTCAATGAGATTTAAAAGCACAGGGGCCACAGTAACGTCTCCCCTGCTCACCTGCGGTCTTTTGCGCTTTTTAACCTCTGACCTTCCCCTTCATTTTAAACACCTGAAATAACTTTATTTGACCTGACAGAGCAAATACCCTTTCTCAATAGCGAAAGTGTTAATATAACGATGGTGGATTATAATTGCTTGTAAACTATGCTGGCTTTTTTAAGGTTAAAGCAGGGGCATGCACAGACATTTTAGGGGCAGTGGCTCAGGTAAAAAAAAATCGAATCTTCTGACATAAGGCTGTCATTCAAAGACTGAAAAATACTGGATACTAGTCGGACAAACAAACTCTGAATATGAGCCAGAGATGAATCCACCATGTTTCAATTGATTGAACATGAAGGCTTCAGCATGCTGACTTTGTCCCTACCTTGTGATGAAGGGCACACAGCAGCTCAGCAAACCAGTAGAAGGACTTGAGCTCCCTGCAGACCCACACAAAGTACAACCTCTGCAACCTGAAACCTGTCCACCCGTCACTAAAGAAACAAGACAGAAAGAAAGAAAGATATGAATAATTTCCTAAATTGCTTTTCATTTGCCAGTGTATGATATTCTTTTTCATAACTCACAGAAGAGCATGCAGTACGCAGGCAAAAGGCGTGACTCCTATTCCACCCGCGACACAAACACTGACGTCGTAGTTAAACACTTCCTCTGATGGACTTCCAAAGGGACCGTCCACGTAAAGCCTGAACATACAGTGTAGACAAAAACATTAAACAAGCAACTGGAAAAATATACACATATGTATTTACACTTTTCCCTCAGGGTAAAAAAACACATAACAAAGAAATATCCTGCATGGGAAATCCCACTGTCAAATCCTTAAAACACACACACAAACACACACACACACACACACACACACACACACACACACACACACACACACACACACACACACACACACACACACACACACACACGTCATCCCTAAAACAGCTGCTCAAATACTTTTGAAATCAAATTAAAAAAAATACACACACAAAGTTACATCTTTCTCACACACACACACACACATTACAAACACATAGACACTGTATAAACGTACCAAGCAGAGGAAAAACAGAAGATTTCTTTGCTTTAAGAAATTACATAAAGACACAAAACTCTAAATTGAGTCAAGAAAGAATGCTTGGCAATGTTACAGCAGCCTTTACCCACCCCAACACTCACAACTGGGCCAACTGACGCTTGGCTCAGTGTTACTGTCCCATAATCACAAGTACTGTGCTCAGTAACACTTCAGAGAACTACCAAAAACCAAGCGCCACGGAAGTGCGGCTGACGTTAAAGGTGACATGTCATGCTTTTCCGGTTATTGCCCGTCCCCTTGTGTGTTATGAAGGTTTTTATGCATGTAAACGGTCTGCAGAGTCAAAACCCTCAAAGTACACCATGTAGCGAGTAAAACTCTAAAACAGAAAATACCTCCCCAAAACGCCTCGTTGGAGATACGTCATTGTCCATTTGATTCTTCCGGGTACATCATGATGTCATGTCGTCCCCGGAACGAAATGGACCAATCTGTGGAGCCGTTACGTTACGTCCGCGGAGCCGTTACGTTAAGCCCCCGCTGATTAGTCCAAATTGACCAATCCACGGACTTCCTCACACACTCAGTGCATGCAGCTCTGCTGATTTCTCCTCCCTGGCTGCAGGCTGATAACAGACAGTTGGGATCGCGGCGAAATTCTCTCTGCAGACCCATTCTCACAGCGTTTATCAACCTTTTTCTTACTCAATATCAAGCCACCCTTATTGTTTTGACTTCGGCTGTGACTTTGTGTGTGCTCAGGGTGAGTTTGGCTGTGTTTCGCTGTGTATCGCTAAACAAGGAAATCACACCTCCACGGAGCTTAGCGCGATTCACAACGTCCCGACTGGTCCTGACTAATCGGAGCACACTGGGCTCACAGGGAGGGGGGGCAAGAGCTGCAACGAGCCGTTTAGTGGAGAGAGTGAATACACATACTTTACAGAGATGCTGTATGCGGAACCAATGTGAGTTTGGAAAATTGCACAGTATAAATCTATTCTAGTAGACCTCAACAATGGAATTATGATCAGTGGAAATGGCCATGACATGTGACCTTTAAAGCAAATGTTTATAGTGGCCAAACGGTGGTACTACAACGTATGTGTCAGTCCGTGGCGTCATTGGGCCAATAAAGACTTTTCCCCATTGACTTAGATAGGGAAAGAGAGTCTATAAATCAAAATCAATAAAAACGTTAGCCCTCAAGACTGAGGACATTTTGGCTTCATGCGCCACTGAGCAACTTTCATAGGAATGAACGGGGTCCTGTCTCCAACTCAGTATCCAGTTTTCTTTATACATCCATGACTTAAACATTCATGAATATATTTCTTTAACAACAATAAAACCTGTATCAATATTGCAGATATTGTATATTTCCAAAAATGTCTGACTATTTGTCTTTCTTGAAAACAATTTTTTTTTTAAATGGTATTAACAATATATGCATGTAATTAGTCGAACTACAACAATACATGGAAATTAACCCTAACTTTGCATTGTTGTACACCTTGACAATCTTTATAGAGTGAGGGGGGTCTGGGGGTTTCGATGGTTTGTTTAGCTCGGGTTTACTGTCGCAAAACAAACTCATCTCCCTCTCCATCTCTGCCTATCTCTCTCTCAAACACAGAGCAGGAAGAGGAGGGGGTCAGAGGTCAGGAGGTCAAAACCTCTGACCCCTCTGTGATTCTGCGCCTTCATGAGAAATCATGTAAGCCACATCACACACACACACACACACACACACACACACACACACACACACACACACACACACACACACACACACACACACACACACACACACACGTACTTTGGGTATCTCCTCTGTTGCACCATGGGAAGGATCTCCAAGTCTATCCTTGGTTCAGGAAGTAACAGCTGTGTGAACCGCTCTGAGGGGAGGAGAGGTTTTAAGTTTCATATTATTTCATCCACTGATCTAACTCTCTAAGAATGGAGAGTGACATCAAGATTACCATGTAAACAATACTGTACAGTTATTGTCATATTTAGAAGTGTCTTTACATTCCCACTCAATGCTTTCCATTGTTTCCTTACAACATGTGGTCACGGCAGATTAAAGGGCCAACACAAACAGACCCACTTCCCTTTCTGTGTTCTGAAAGCATGTGTGTGGGGTTATGTACTGTAGCAAGTGGAAAAAAGTGTACATGTTCTCGATCATGTCACAGGCTCCCAAAGGCCAACGCTTCCTCTAGAAGTTAATGCCGTTTAAGTCTGCTGTATACAAATGGAGCTAATGCATAAGAATAAAAGAAAATGCAAGGATAGGATAGCGTTTCTTGTCTCTGATCTACTTTAAATGTATGTAAAGTTCTTGTGCCCCAGATGTACAGATTTGCAGCCCTTTAGAAGAAAACCAACAAGCTCTGTAAGTGTTAAATAACTGTGTATTATTTATTTGTGTGCCCATGCAGCATGGCAACTCAAGTTTTCCATCGAGACAATAAAACTGTGGGAACCATGCACACACAAAAGTGAGAAATACCAGTAGACACAGAGGCACACTCACACATACAAATGTAGGTTTTTGTAAATGCCTCCCCAGAGACAAGGGAAAAAACAAAGAGACTTCCATCCCTCGACTCTGATAGGCAACAAAAAATGTGTGTGTGTGTGTCTATTTGTCGGTCCTTTTATCTCTGCGTTTCTGCACATGTAAGCATATGAGTGTGTGTGTGTGTGTGCGTGCGTGCGTGCGTGCGTGCGTGCGTGCGTGTGTGTGTGTGTGTGTGTGTGTGTGTGTGTGTGTGTGTGTGTGTGTGTGTGTGTGTGTGTGTGTGTGTGTGTGTGTCCGCCCACCAGTCCAGTCTCCCACGACTCGGAGATGAACGCCAAACGTTTCCTTGTTCTCTGTGGGACACTGCAAGGAGTTAGAGAGAGAGCAGACAGTGAGTCACAACACAATACACACACAGAGACATACACAAGAACACACACTCCTAGTTTTTGGACTAATGTGCAACTAACACAAAGACAGACATGCACACACTCAACCATGCTGCATAGCGAGAACTCTTTTCATTACATTTTACAATGCACGCACACACACCCACACACACACTGATACACACAACCTTCCTGTTGGCAGGCTGCGTTACTAGCCTCAGGGCTCTGTCTGCTCTCTGTCAGTGTGATTCGCTGCCCTCCTCCTCAGAGCTCCATAACACACCAGGCATGCACATACTGGTGTATGTGTGTGTGTGTGTGTGTGTGTGTGTGTGTGTGTGTGTGTGTGTGTGTGTGTGTGTGTGTGTGTGTGTGTGTGTGTGTGTGTGTGTGTGTGTGTGTGTGTGTGTGTGTGTGTGTGTGTGTGTGTGTGTGTGTGTGTGTGTGTGTGTGTGTGTGTGTGTGTGTGTGTGTGTGTCTCTTTGTGAGTTTGAGTCAATTCCTGAATGCTGACTTAACAGCATGTTTGTGTGTCTTCCGCTTTTACCTCATACAATCTGGACTTAATCTGAAAACATTTACAAACAATCTGAAACTGAATATATCTGGACGACCCAGCTGTCATTCACATGTCAGCCAGCAGCAGAGGAGGGCGGGATGTTGAGAGAGACAAATAACTGCATGTTCTTTGCCAGGGGGAAGAACGTTTTAGAAACTGTAAAGACGTGTGTGTGTGTGTGTGTGTGTGTGTGTGTGTGTGTGTGTGTGTGTGTGTGTGTGTGTGTGTGTGTGTGTGTGTGTGTGTGTGTGTGTGTGTGTGTGTGTGTGTGTGTGTGTGTGTGTGTGTGTGTGTGTGTGTGTGTGTGTGTGTGTGTGTGTGTGTGTGTGTGTGTGTGTGTGTGTGTGTGTGTGTGTGTGTTTGCATTGTGTCATGAGTGAGGAATGTGCTGCAAAGGGTCTTACCGTTGTGAGTGTGAAGGGATGGTTCTCAAATGAAGAGACACCTGGACAGTTAAGAACAATATACTGAGAAAGAGAAGGAGGAGATGGCGAGACAGAAAGGGGCAGAAAGAGACAGAGAGGATTAGAGGGGGGCATGTTGAGAGCAAACCAAAGAAAGTGCAGGAGAAAAAGTTAAACCTTTTAACTTAGGAATCATACAGCAGAGGCGTTTATATCGTTCTCATAAAACATAATTTGTCAAACTTAATAGCAAAGTAGTTCAAACATTGAGGAGATAAAGATGTAATGTCTTCTCACCTGTCCAGGTCGAGCTTTAAAGTGTTTCTTCAGCATGCGCAACTCGATGACATCACAGGGGTGCCTGATGACTGTCACTATGGTTACAGGGTCGCTGCTCCGGATGTAGCGGTAGAAACGCTCGGCACAGTAAAGACAGAGAGGGCCGGACACCCAAAGCCATGTCTACAAATACACAAAGAAAAAAACGGATTTTCTCCATCGTTATATTAACACTTGAACGTTCTAACAAGTAATGGAGGCATTTCAAAAGAAGACTGGCACAAATACAAAAACTAATTATAGCTTTCATTTAATGCTGAAGGCTGCTTTGCTGTCTGCACATGAGAGACATAGTGGGTTTTGCCATTCACACTTACAGTTATTTTGAGTTTTACATTAACGTTACATTACGACATTTGGACCGACACACTGTTTTACAGGCATTACAGCATGTTGTTGAGAAATGGTTACCTGAACCACTTTTCTCTGCGCTGCCCTGCAGAGAGGTTTGCTTTGATAAGTGTACATTTTCGACAGCCTTCAGATGGACTCTGATGAAGTGTTGTTACTGAAGTATTTTAAACATATCTGCAGACATGCTTAAGCTAGATTTTATAGCATTTTATAAGATAAACTTCTAATTATTAGGACAGCGATCACGCAACCAAGATCGTTACCCCTGTTCCCTGGCTTATTGTCACACCAGGTGTATTACAATGAAGTATAAAGTAGCTAGTTCTATTGAGTTACATTTTTTTTAAAGATACAAATGGACAGTGTATTAACAGGCTGTTTACATTTGTAAAATAACCTCCATCTGTGTTCACTTTGGATTTTAAAAAGATGTAACTTCAGATCCATTCTTACTTTTGCAAAGTGAACACATCAATGCTGTAGATGATTCCATCTCAAAATTCAAACAGGAGGTGGAATTTTTTCCCTCAAGGCTGCTTATAATTTCGATCTGGGTGGTATAAAAGACTGCAGCGTTAGCTCTGATACAGGACACGTTGGGGAATCCTACGTTGCCTTTAATCAAGGCTGGTTCTCCTAACACAACAAAGCTCTGAATCGAGAGTATATTTGTGAGAACACACGTGAAATCTCTCCACTTTTCTATCTGTGGTTCTGCTTCTTTTTGTTTGCAGTTACCCTGAGCAGACTAATTGCTCACAACTCCATTAAAACCTGCAAAGCACAATGGGGTTTAAGAGGGATTTTATGGAACCAGCTCGCTGCTTAACGACCATGTGCAAACACATAATCACACCCGCAGGAAGAAACGCACACAAACACCGGCCTTGAAGTAGGAAGAGGATGCCTGCCCCTCCCCTACAGCACTGCACCTCTAATAAACTGCCTCCGACACCTCCCAAATACTCAACACATGTATTCACTACTTATACAAAACTTTACAACACACCCACACAAACACACACACACACCTGAGGGTAGTGCGGCTGGAAGTGAGCCTCCTCTCCGCATCTTCTCTCTTCGTCCTCACCCGCCTCCAGCTCCTCACCCTGCTGCTCCGTGCTGCTCTGATTGGCTCCGAGGCAGCCAGGAGGGTGGCCCTCTAAGTTGGTCTGATACTTCAGAGCTCCTCTGATGGAAAGACAAGAATCAAGATGATGTTAGAGATGGGGATTTTAGTGTAACATAAAGGATTGCCTGTAAAGTACTTGTACACTATGTTTGTGTATGTTCAGCCTAGGACCACATATGTGAGAAGAAAAATAAGTATAAATTATGAATTTCTATGAGGGTATTAAAAAATTCCAACATCCTGATTTTCCATTAAAAACTCTTAGAAAATGTAATTAAAATGAAATGCTGTCTTGAGCCACTGACATTATATTAGCATGTAAAATAGGTCTATAACAAGACTATTCATTTAGGAAGGGATTCAGTTAAACACTGCATGATTTATTTTAGTAAACTTGAGCAAATGTAGAGATGTCTCCAGCTGTCAGTGGGAGTCACCAATATTTGCTGACATTCACATTTGAAGCTAACTCTCATCTTGATTTCTGTAAGAATTCAGAGACAAACCCACACACAAGCACACACACGAGCACACACACAAGCACACACACGTAGATGTAATGCTTAGCCCAGACACCTACCCGACCATGTGCACCATGAGGATGATGTAGAAAACAATGAAGAGGTTGTGTGTGTACCAGAAGATCTCATAGTTGGACAACCTGAAAAAGAAGCATCATATAGGATTTAAGGAGCTCTTCTAACACTAAGGATTTTCAAAAGAGATATAATTATGAAAATGTAAATATAAATGAGGAATTATAACGTTGTAATATGATATAAGGAAACCAGAGAACAAGAGGCACAAAAAGAGCAAAGACAACAAAAGAAGAAAGCGAGGTCAGAGTTTGTTCAGGACCAGACGCACAGACTGCCAGCACAGAGCCTGAGTAAGCAGGACATCAGAGGTCAATATTAAAGGGGTCATTACACACAACGACCCCCCATAAATACTGCAAACAATGAGCGTCATCAAACCCTGTATTCATCCTCTGCTACTGCAACTTCTGTCATGTTTGGTTTCTTAAAGTATACCCTGTTTCTGCAAAGAGACACCACGCAGCCGAGCATCTTCGTTTATTATAAAACTAAATGAAAGTGTTAAGTGATCATTGCTTCATAATCCAGTGATTTTACCCTTAGCCTATATTTGTAAAGTTTCGTAAAACTGTCTCAAAGGAAAACAGATGTATAACATAAACATTTGCACATTTAGTATACCTTACTAATAGAATCTGTACAAATATATTCCCATTAAAACAAATCTCTGCTCAGTAGTGTGCTATGGGAGACCCTCATACTGTATGTTTTCAGTATAAGTATTGTATTAAAAGGGCTTGATCAAAGCAAAACACCTAAAGTTGTTTTCTTTTGTCCAGCATTAACAGGATGACAACACATGTTAAGGCTGGCTTAAATATAAATACTTTTAATATTATCATATGTCAGAATTAAAGACACATTGTTTTCGCTTTTTTTTTAAAACATTGTTTTCAGTGTTTTGGACACACAAGCATAGCAATGATGTTCAGGTATATCTTGATCTACTCATATTTAACCAGTCTTTTTTATATATTCTGTTATTTATAAATCTTTGCATTATTGTTTGAGTAATCTTCAGGGCACTATTGTCTGGTAATATCACTGGACCATTGTGAGTCATTATGCAGGTATTTCTGGTGCGGCAGCCTTCATCCCTGCACTCAAGACACTTCCCCAAACTCTTATCTAAAGCCCTAAGTGGTCTGGAAAAGCCTCTTATCCTCTGTTTGATTACGGAAGAAAGCAAGGACAGCACTTGCACGAACACACACACATATATACGCACACATACACGCACGCACGCACGCACGCACGCACGCACGCACGCACACACACACACACACACACACACACACACACACACACACACACACACACACACACGTATGCACACATGCAGAATGGGTGACCCTCTATGACCCTCTATGACAGAGCCATGAGTGGAACACTTAGTGAGGATTTCATCTGTAACAGAGGTCTGTTAGCACGTCTCCTTATGGTTTCCATTTTGAATTTCTCTTTGACCTGACACGCAAGATGAACTCAGGCAGAAACAAAAAGGAAACAGAAACAATACAAAGAGATACATAGCAAAACAGATACATAAATACAAGCACAAAATAAGCTGTACTAAGATAACTAGATACCAGGCTCCCATTCATTTAAATGAAAAAGTTGCAAGACAGCAAACCATTCAAAAAAGTTTTTTTCTCTCACACGTGCAAAGCTCATAGACATTGAGATGTGATATTCTAGGTTTGTGGAACCTTTTATATTCATGGGGGTCTGGCTGACCTACCGTACGCAGTAGGAGGATGAGGTGAACATCAGGAAGAGGATGAGAACCAACAGGACGCCCGTGACTCCTGGGACTGAAGAAAATCAGGCAATTAAAATAGGATACATTAACATGAGATACATTTAATAGCAGGCAAGCAATCCTGTTCTTTATATGGACTCATTTTACTCACTGAAACAGCAAAACATTGGATTAAGATAAGTCTGAACACAGCATGACTTCCTTCTCTCTTCCTGAAATAAAAGCCACTCTAATCTGCAAGATGTTTACACCCTTAAATTGTTTTAAGTATCCCCTTTACCAGCATAAACATCACACACACACACACACACACACACACACACACACACACACACACACACACACACACACACACACACACACACACACACACACACACACACACACACACACCTATGGTCAGAATGAAATACTGTATAAAAAAGTAGTGCTTCTTACTTGTGGTCAAAATGATCAGTTTGGGGTCCTGTGAAAGATACATAGAAAATGGGTTAGGTGTGCAGAAGTGGTGTAAAGGGATAGTACTTCCTCCTCTGACTCAGTTTTTAAATTGTTCAACAACTACTTGTGCCACTCTTTGTGTTTGCAACTTAGTGAAACACTATAAATGCCTTTAAGGAGATTTCCCATCATTCTGTAAGCTTACCTCGCCCTAAAGGTCACAGGGAGAGTTGGGGTTAGACATGTTCTTGTGATGGTTATGGTTAGAGGCAAGGAATGCATCAAGTCAATAGGGGGCCTCAAAAGTAAAAAGGACAAAACGTGTTTGCGTCTCACCTCTCCTCTGTAGCGAGCCAAATTGAGAGCAGGAAAATCCTCTGAGTAGCTCACACTGAAGTTGACAACGTTCGCCAGGTGGGCAGACACATGTACAACTACAGAAGAAGAGAAAGAGTTACACAGTATTCATTTGAAACACATTTGTTGTGCACAGACAACAGCACACATATGGAACAGCTCCTCTGCTTTAAACACACACAGACACGCACGCACACAAAGTCTTAATTATAATGGTCAAAATGATCTGCAAGGGGACACTCGTACAAACATTTCTTTGTATATTCAGCAGAAAGTCAGCAAAATATTCTCCTGACTCACTGAAACACACACACACACACACACACACACACACACACACACACACACACACTCGCACACACCTCCCTGACATCATAGGCTAACCATGCAGCCATTCGACAGCTGATGGAATTAGAGGGCGTAATCATGAGGCACAAGAGTCCTTTTTTCTCACTCACATCCTCTCTCACTCCCATTGCTCCCCCCACCCCCCTTTTCTTCTCTCCATGTCTGTCTCTCTCCCATCCCTGCTGTCTTCATTGTCATTTGCTGCCTCAACACTTTGGAACTCCGCTATTATAACATGAGAGCTTTGCCTGAAGGGTCTATGTGAGTGTGTGAGTGTGTGTGTGTGTGTGTGTGTGTGTGTGTGTGTGTGTGTGTGTGTGTGTGTGTGTGTGTGTGTGTGTGTGTGTGTGTGTGTGTGTGTGTGCGTGCGTGCGTGCGTGCGTGCGTGCGTGCGTGCGTGCGTGCGTGCGTGCGTGCGTGTGTGTGTGTGTGTGTGTGTGTGTGTGTGTGTGTGTGTGTGTGTGTGTGTGTGAATGGCAGTGAAGAAATAAGACGTAAGCTTACAGAAGATGCCATAGTGAAGAGAATTGTTCTATGGATCCGTTTTCTGTTAGTAAACATGGAAGCAGAGTCATCCTCTGAGCACGGCAGCTCATGCAGCCTCGAAAGTTGTGTTGCCTTGATTTTTTTACAATGGATGAAAAAATGTGAGTTTCTTTAAAATGTGTAAAGGAACTCCCTCTCTTGGACTGACAGCGTTCCTTGAGAAAGTTATTAGGCAACGGGACAAGATGGGTGAACCCTAACCTTACACGTTCACTAGTTTGGACATTCTGATAGGATTACAGGAATAAAATGTAAATACAAATCCATAAAAAAAACTATTATGACAGGATCACTAATGGCGCGTTTCCACTGCAGCGGGTAGCTCGCTTTAAGCGTGCCGAGCCGTGCGGGCCCCGTTTTTGGTTGCGTTTCCACTTGGCCTAGTTTTGGCCCGGGGCTACTTTTTCACCTTTTTTCTGGCCCGACTAAATCGTGGTTCTAGGGCCAGGAACAACCAGGCTGAGTCGGGCTGAGTATGCTAAACTAGAGAGAGGATCGCTGGCAAGGGGGCTACAACTACAACAAGATGAACATATTTGACCGTGATTTAATTGTAATACACGTTTCAAAATGATGCCGAAGTAACAACATACTGATACCGGTTAGTAAAAACCATGAATTAATGCTTTGACAAGTCTGCAGACAGACGGCAGGCGAAAAACCCTTTTAAAATGCGTGTTTTCTAAATGTAGCTTGGCTAAGCTAACGTTGTATATGCTCCGACCGTCCACACTCACAGCAACGGCCTATACAGACATAAATAAAGCAGCGACTGTATTCACCATGACACAGGCAGTCTGTGGTTTGTACTTGTTTAACTTTTGTCTAGTTTCTGAACAGATATGAAGAGCTGTGAGCTCTGAGTGCTAAGAGCTAACGGCTGTGTTGTTTTTTGGGGCGCTCATTGAAGATGACGTCACGGCTCCGCCTACACTGTGTTACTATAGTTACTGCTCCAGTTCCTAAACTGTAACGGAGCGTCCACACTACAGCTCCAAAAATAGCTTGGAGCTGGGCGTGTCTGGAGCTTGGGGATTTTATTCAAGCAACACGGCCAACAACCAATCACATGAATCTCCCGCCCCCGACATACAAAGCAAAAACCCCCGGGGATTTTATGCGAGCAATATATATATAAACTCCCCAAACAGGCGAAAACCTACCAGTTTCCCCCACTGTCTCTGCCACCTCCCTCCATGCCTGGTTCCTCCGGTTTGTATCCCGGGAGGTGAAGAGGGTCTGGTCATACAAAACTGGGTGATTCGCTACGGCGATAGTTAGTTTCTCCTCCGACTTTTTTTGAAAATATAGAAATGAACGGCGGGATATCTCTCCCAGCTTAGACGCGGTTTGATTGGCTAGCGCTTCAGCTGTCAGATTTTGGGAAACGGGATTTGATTGGCTGGCGCTGGCTACTCCGGCGTCCAGGCGACCAGAAGTTGAACAATGTTCAACTTCTGGTCGCCTGGGTCGCCTGAGACGCCTCGCTCGGCTACCCACAATTCAGTTCGGCGAAAAAGCGCGGCTACGTGACGTCATCCCATTGAAAGTGAATGGGCAGCTTGGAGCTGCTTGGAGCTTTCGACGCTCTCGACGCTGTAGTGTAGACGGGCCGTAATGGAAACGCAGCATTAAAGTGAGCCGGGCATAATAAGGCCTAACCAAACCGAGCGAGGCCGAGCGAGGGCTGCAGTGGAAACGCGCCATAAGAGAAAAAGCACACAGCATATTGTTTTATGTAGGTGGCTTGTGTAGTTTCACTTTATCGTGAGAAAGAGTCATGTGTTTGCAGACAGATATGAAGCCTCTCAGGAAACATAAGAATGGATAAAAGGAAGAAGCCTGTGAAGCAGAGACCCAGCGGACACACAGCTGCTGGAAGCTCTCATGATGTCATGAGGGGAGACCCACAGGAACAAGATCAGACACACACACATCCACCCACCCACCCACACCCACACCCACACCCACACACACACACACACACACACACACACACACACACACACACACACACACACACACACACACACACACACACACACACACACACACACACACACACACACACACACACACACACACACGGCAGCAACAATCTTCATGACCAGCAAGAAGGGCTTCACAGCTGGTACGCAAGGATTGCTGAGCCAGCCTGGGTCCATTTGTTAACACTTTACACACACACACACACACACACACACACACACACACACACACACACACACACACACACACACACACACACACACACACACACACACACACACACACACACACACACACACAAAGACATATGAGCTGTGGTGATAAGTGACAGTTTTTACCAGAGAAGATGCAGATGGAAACTCCACATGCCACATGAAAGGTCTTGCTCTTGTCCAGCAGTCTGCGAGTTTCTCTGCTCGATACCTGCATGAATGTGTGTTATAACACAGACAATAGTGTTATTGTTGTGGCTTAGAGTCAAGAGAAACATAACACATATACTGAGTTTTCGATATATCCTCTTCCCCCCTATATTTAGATTGTATATTTACCAACGAGGCAACTTTAATAAATCTTAACGTAAGAATCTCCCAAATGTACCTCATGGGAAACATTGCATTTAAGTAGTGAATTTCCCATATGCCCATATCTACACATGAGTAGATATAATAAAAACATACTAACAGGAACACCCTAACAGATTTTGAAAAAACTATTGTCCCTCAGAAATCGTGAACACTTTCTGGTGTTTCTTACAATTCTATAAACCATTTCATCCCATTCCTCTCTTTTTTACCACCCTTCAAGTCAGTCTCTTTCTTACCATGTGTGTTCCGCGGACAAAGGTGAGCAGGGAGCGACACATGGGCAGCAGCACCAAGCTGCAGTTCAGGTTCAGCACAGACGCAGATGCCCTGCTGATGCACAGCCCTAGCTGGAAAACACAGACACATTGTAAGGTTGCTGATGAAGCGGATGTAAAGCGATAAGGGTCTGGCGGATTAAGATAAACACTTTTGCGCAGTTACTTTTCAGATTTGGACTATTCAATGTGCGCAATGAGGGCTTGAGGCACGACTTCCCCACCACACAGGGTTTTCAAAACCACCTTTGTCCTTCTCAGTTTGGAGAGCTAATGATCGTTCTCCTTACGCCGTCTCTTTGCTGAGGCTTTGACTTCAAATAGAAAAGTATTTTGTTTTGTTTGAAAGATCACAATTTAGCTGCCTGTGTACCCAGTTAAATCTCTGTAAATGTCCACAGAATCACTTCTTCCTGTCTTTCTGTCTTCAGAACTTCTTCCAAAAGTTCTTACTCACCTAATACGCTCTTTCTCACTCTCTCAAACCTCTCATAGCTACAGCTCAATAATCAAAGCCGTTTTCATGCGGAAACACTGGATGTTCTTTTTCGTCTACAAAACTCAGCACATTTGAACACTTTCTTGGCATCCTCTTTGAGCACTGTTGGTGCCGTCTCTTGAGATTATCCATAATAAACTCAAAAAACAGTGTAAGAGATATGTTAGTGTTTAGATCTGAGAAAAAATATAAAGATGTGTGAACCATGGATCGACTCCACTTCGAGCGATAGAATTACTAACAAAGAACTGCTAACAGAGCACTTATATACTAATAAAGGACTGGCTTATCTATAGCCAGTTGAGTAGCACTTGAAATGCTTGGCTCTATGAAACCTGATGTACTTATGATTCTGTTTTCTTCAAGGTTGTGTCTTCCTGGTCCTGGTAAATAGATAAAAGCGTCAGATAAATGTAATGTAATGTAATGTAATGAAACTGAGGTCCAACATTTTAGGAGATTTATATTAATTTTTTGTTTTAAGGTCCCTCTTAGAGGAGATATCTTACTCTAAAGATGCCCAATTTTAAAATAAAAAGCTAATTGCTATACAGCTGACTGAAACATAAACTGTGTGACTGAATAGAATACTGCAGGGATCCTGAAATATAAGAATGGAGCACAAAATTAGGTCAGAATCTACATTTAGCAAGGCAAGGTTAACACAAGCATACTCAAAAGTCTGAAACCTTTACCCTTTCAAAACATCCCACGCACACTCACTCAACACAGCTTTCCAAAGACAAGCAGCTGACGGCAAAACCACAAGCAGGAGATCTGATATCCTGCTTTCTGTACATCCCCAACACCAAGAACACACACACACACACACACACACACACACACACACACACACACACACACACACACACACACACACACACAGGTCAAAGAGATAAGATGCTTAAGTTAAATCTAAATTCCTTTCAGCCGTATAAAGCTTTGAAATACATCTCCATCTAGCAAGTGAGTGCGTACACACGCACACGCACACACACACACACACACACACACACACACACACACACACACACACACACACACACACACACACACACACGTATAAACCAAACGTAAGCCCTCTGGCAAGGCATTCAGTCAAAGCCAGTGGCGTGCCCACACTTGCCCTGTGCCTCCCACTGTACAGGCAGTGCATGAATAGCTCACACATGCTGCTCACTGCCATATCTTATTTTAACTTTAATTTCTTACAAAACAGACACCTTTCTTTCAACCCATTTTGATGTTGACACTGACATAAACTATCACACAGGTATTTTGTGTGCGAGCAACAGGCACTGTCTGAGCTTAGAAAGTGTAAGGTGATTGGACGGTTATGACATTGGGTTTTGTATGATTTTCTCCGAAGACAAGGCACATTTACTGGTACAAACATGCATATAACAGACAAACACACAGGCACACACACACACACACACACACACACACACACACACACACACACACACACACACACCTCACAGACACACACACACACACTCTAACCTGAACTTGTGACAACAATTACACCAATGCTCACGAGTTAACAGGCATCAAAATTGAATTCTTGATTCTTTGTGAGATGTGAGTGTGTCCGAGACTATGCCCCGGGCTTGTGTTACAATTGGATAGGCCCTTTAGCCAACAGAGACACACACAGGCTCACATACACACACAAACACACGCACACAAGGCTTATTGCCGTCACAGAGTATTGAAGTCACAACTCAAGCTCATTAGACCTGCATGTGACAGTCGACCATCCATCACAAAACTTGCTCCTTTGATATAAATAGAAGCCAGGGGCAGCATGTTTCTTCAAAAACAGAGATTTAGTCATTGTACTGATGCACATTTAAAGTCTGATTGTTGTCATCTGGGAAGTAACTAAGAAGTGTAGCATGACCAATTTTGGGGTCAATAGGCCCTTATCACAGCAGCCATTATGGCATGTCTTTTCAGGATTAATATAGGTTTGATTAATAACATTAATGATGGTTCTGTAGGTGGGCTAGGGCCCTGGTATTGTAAATGCTGGCTCACTGGAATGACTGACAGTTAATAACCCATAATTTATACTATAATTATACCTGTGTTTACCCCGAGATGTCATGTTAAAATGGCTGCTGTAATAATACTTAATTAGTGAATATTTCACATATATTCTCTACTAATTGTGGTCAGTGTTGGGGATGCAGCTATTACTTCTGATTTCCCCCTAAAATATATCTTTTAAAGGAGATCTTTATTGTTACCTTTCAAAATAACTGCTAACTCATGAGTTTACCTGTAATCCAGATTAATCTTTTGAATACAATCAAACTTTGCGTGCACACAAACATAGTCCTAAATAGAAATCTAATCCTGAATAAGTGAAAACACCTGTTTGAGTGGAACACAGGTGTCTAGGGGCTTGAGGAAGTCCCCCCCAAAAAATGGAAAGCCATCGGACAATAGAGCTGTGTCCAAAATCACTCACTTGTTCACCCGTGATGTGTGTGTGATTGCAGACAACAATATGAGGATGTGACCACAGTAATGGCAGATCCGAAATCACTTTTTAAAGCTTCCCAGGCCACTGAGTGACTTTTGGAGAATTAAGGTAATAAAAGAACACAATAAACTACATACAACCAAATCTTCTCATCGCAAACTTTTGTACATTTAGCTATTTAATGGTCCAAGAAGTTTTGTTTGAGGAAAAAGTTAAATATGTTAATAAAACATTCATAAAACATTCATTCTTTCTTCAAAGGTTGACAAAAGAAGACTTACTTTAGTTAGTTCATTAATATTAAAACGTTGAGGGCCTTTCAAAAACTGTTGAGACACAGCTGGAAAATAATAAATAGAGAAGGCTATGAATAATGTAAATGTTTTAGGTCTTACCCCGAGCATCTTGTAGAGGTAGTGATACTGCTGTCCAGTGGAGTACAGCAGAAAGGTCTTTAAGAAGAGCCAGGTGTTTGCTCCCAACCACAGCATCTACACACACAGCACAGGAACTTCGTACAGTTAAATGTAGCATAATTATCTTAACATTGTCACATTAACATTTCAAGTTGCACCTTTCATCTTAGGCTGCAACAAGCAATACATCCTTTTTCATATTAAAGTATGAGGAGGCTGCATTGATAGCATATACAGGCTTACAATTCCCTCACTTTAGAGACTTGACAAAAGACAAAATTACAGTCAATTAATTTCTAGCCTCCTCGGGGTGAAAGTTGGTACGGAACTTCGTGAAACAAATTGCAAGTTATCTTATGATAAGGTAAAAGTTGTTGCAAGAGCTCGTGAGCAGGTACAAAAATCACGACACAAGTGGAGCTAGCCAAATGTAAAACATCTGACAAAAGTTTCCCCACCAGGACCAAGTGCTTTCCTCCCTCGTTGGCGACCCAGCTCCGCACCGACACAACCATGATGCCTTCACGGGCTCAGCAGCTGCCGAAACTTTTCCACCAAAGCCTCTGTGTGGCTTTAGGTAGAGACTCGTCCACCCTGCAGCTCTGTCTCTATGTGCCTGTCTGCGTGCGTGTGTGTGTGTGTGTGTGCGTGTGTGTGTGTGTGTGTGCGTGTGCGTGTGTGTGCGTGTGTGTGCGTGTGTGTGTGTGTGTGTGTGTGTGTGTGTGTGTGTGTGTGTGTGTGTGTGTGTGTGTGTGTGTGTGTGTGTGTGTGTGTGTGTGTGTGTGTGTGTGTGTGTGTGTGTGTGGTGTGTGCAGCTCCACAGACCGGCCGGTGTCTGCTCCGTCCACCCCCCACTCCTCCTCCGTCACTGCTGACTGCTCTGAGCGCAGTTTGACTTTTCATCCCCCGAGAACAAGTCCCAGCGACGTGACTCAATCTTAAAGTTTCTCCTCATTTCACCTCAGTTGGCTTTACAACAGGCCTGGACTATAAGTGAGCAGCGTCTTTAACATATTTCTAAAACATATTTAGGAATAAGGACTTTGTAGATAGTAAAGTAACCAACAAACACAATGGAGAACAATAGGCCTTGCTACACTGCTACTTTCTGACAATAGAGGGCGCCACAGTCTAACAATGAAGTGACCGTGTGTTCGACAGACATTCATTTTGATTCTTAAGTACATTTACTCAAGTACTATACCTAAGTAAGATGTTGAGGTACTTTACTTAAGTATTTCCATTTTATGCTACCCAAAACTTCTACTTCATTACATTTTGGAAGCCAATATTGTACTTTTTACTCCATACATTTGACAAAATTACTAGCTTCTTACTTTACAGATTCAGATTATTAGCTAATACTAATTATAAATAAACTAATACATAAACTATTATAGATAATTATAGGTTAATAACTCCAGTAGTACATCAATTAATTACATTAGCACCACCTTTACCAGCAGTGATGACCACATGAATGCATTAATGATTAGATATGATTCTATGATGCAGGGCGGTGGTGGCGAAGTCGATAGGGACTCGGCTTGGCAACTGGAAGACCAAGTGCTACCGAGGTGTCCCTGAGCAAGGCATCGTTCCCTACACTGCTGCCGGGCTGCCGTTCAAAATGGCAGCCCGGTCCTAAATGAAAAGGGTCAAATGCAGAGAAACAATTTCCCCATGGGGATTAATAAAGTATATCAAATAAAGTGGGACATAACGCAGAATAAGTACTTTTGTCACTTGAAGTCATTGATTGTATAAAAGTAATACAATATTGCATTGGTTTTTATAAAACAAAAAGTGTGTTGAGGATGAGGCAGAGCTGCAGTCTGTGTCCTCCCCAAATTCCTGAGGGCAGAGAGCCTCCTCCACACTTCACGCTCCAGCCCACCGCATAAAAGAGCTGCACTTTAGCCCTCCCAGCTGTTCACAGAACCAGGAGGGGTCAAGCAAGACCAGGCCTGTGGGTCTTACAGTGTGGGAAAATATTTCAGAATATTAATAGCAATAGATATGCTGTAACTTGAGATTCATCCTAAACTGAACCTGGAATATAACACTTTAATAAACTCACCCATTATCTACTGGGTAGAGGAGTCATAACTTTAACGCTGTTTATTGTCTGTTTTGTTGGGTGATAAGAAGTTACGGTGAATGACTTTATATGTCAAATTTATGTCAATTGGAGATAGAGCAGATGAGAACAAGGAAGCTGAAAACCCAGTTCTGACAGGAAAAGAAAAAATAGCTAAAAGTTATGCATAATAGAAAAGATACACATAGTGGTTCCATTAGTTGTCTTTCTAAGTCGGTATTTTGACTTACTATAATTGAATTCGCTTAAGAGATTCTACCTTAAAATTCTTACCAGGAACAATTCAATTTTGACTTAGGTACAAATAGTGATTTACTGTGAGCATCCTAATTATATTATGTCTAAATGTTCATGCATTTATTTTTGGGCTTCCAGATGTTATGTGATTAATGACATTTTTCACTTTTGTATATGAATATATGCTTCTGCAGCTAGTGTTAATGGCATATGATGTATTATCTACCCCCTTTTTTAGTTCCAGGTTAACGGGTTTACTTTAATAGACTGTTACAGAAATGTCCATACAGATGGATATTTTTTCTAAATAGAAGCGTGCACAGCTCTCAATCTTAAATAATGTCCTCTCAATGTCCAACATGTATTTTATATTCAGCTGACTGTGAAAGCCATATCAATTGATACACACACACACATTTTTATCCATATATAAAGCCATTCAGTGACCCCTTATCACCATATGAACGCATGTTTGCATTTTGTCTTTTATTATGATTTAATCACCATAGATTATTTTCAAGACAATGCATTTATTTTGTATTCTACAGGAATCTGTGCATTCAATGTGGCTCATGGAGACTTTTGACAGCTTTCTGACTGAATTATTACTTTAACAGCTTATTCTTGGCTGGACTCTGGATTCCCGACCATAGTTGAGTAACTGAGTCAGCACATGAATGGCCAAGGAGCACAAGACTGTCATCAGCCTACTGGCCAATCATATCACTAACTAGCTCCCTCTTTGTAGTCCTCGGCAACCTGCCAGACACATAAAGTCACCTCCCTCTCTCCCTGTCCCACTCTATCTCACTTTCCCTCTGTGCTCTATACCTAAACAAATTACTCCCTGGCTGCAGTCGGATAGTTTAAAAATCAGCTCCTAAATTCTAACCCTATCGTCTATTCCTTGACCTCTGAGTGAAACGTCACGGGGTTAAGGGATAGTGGATAGGAGAATTCAAAAGGACTTAGGAGAAGAGACTGCGGTACTTTAGAGAATCCGAATGCACTTTCACTATCCGACGTGTTTATGATGCGCCAGCGGACGTCATTGTGTGCGTCTGCTGCTGTGGGGAAACTATGGAAACCACAGTTTTCTATACAGCGGACTACAACATGGATGTTTAATAAGAACGAGGGACTACTGTAAACTCATCTAGAGACTCTGCACCGTGCTCTGATGCTGCTGCTTTGCTTTATGAACGTGGACAACAGAGAAACATATTCTTCATGACCAAAGTTGGAATTGAAATAAAAAAGGAAAGTGAAACTTATGCTCGTCACCCTCTCCCTCCGGTCCACATTAATACAAATGATCCCAAAACGTATGATTGTATGAACTAAAGATCTTAAAATCAATACAGATGTATTTATTATAAACGTTAGTCCTTAACATCTATCACTGTGTATATCACCATTCAAACATCTTTTAAAAGTTGAACAAACTCCACACAGCTCAGTAAAGACTGAAATGTTGACTTTATTTGATAATTTCAGTGAAAACTAACGTTCATATTTCTCTTTTTGATTATAATACTGATGAACGTTCAAAACAAAGCACTTTGGCAACTTACCACCTATGTTTTAAAATGCGTAATAAGCACCGTAACTTTCATGATATCATTTCTCGGTCATAATCGGTTGTTTCCGTGAACGACCGACTGTTGAGTGACGGCAAATGCTGCGGCTGCAAGGCATTGTGGGGCAGCATTTTCGCTTCTCCTGTCGGTTAGGGAGGTCCAGTGGTTCCTAAACTAAAGGAGGTTATAAAGGAAGTTTGAAACCTCCTTTCCTATCATTCTAGAGAATTCGAACGGCACTTATCATGGCTGCCACTGAGGGACTTCCGGGTCATTTCACTCCTTTAGGAAGGTTCCTAAGCTAAATGGACTATTCGACTTCAGCCCCTATCTCTGCGAGCGTGCTGTGCAGTTGTGTCGGCGCCTGGAAGCCTGTGGGACGAGCTGCTTTAAAATGAGAAAGGAGGGCAGGTTAACTCGGTGGATCGGATGGACTGTGATTGTGGCAGCTTTGTTGTTGCTTGGTTTCATCATAGGTAAGACTTGATAATACAACACAAATACACACTGCTATCTATGTTTGTTGTTAACAGAAATAACTTATAACTATGGAACTAATGATAGTTGACCAGGACAAGTTTGTAAATGGTTGTGAAGGCAGATGCTGAATTAACATGAATATATACAAAACCTCAGGGGTGGAAGGTGTACTCAAGTCTTGTACTTAAGTAAAAGTGTAAGAATACTCTGTTACAAGTAAAAGTCATGTATTCAAAAATGTTACTCAAGTAAAATGTGCATCTAAATATACATAAAGTACCAAAAATAAAAGTAGAATATTTACCTCTGAAATGTAGTGGAGTAGAAGTACAAAGTAGTACAAGTATCTGACAATTGTAATTAAGTACAGTACTTGAGTAAATGTACTTAATTACTTAACACCACTGCACAAAATAAGTATACAATCTTTAATTTATTCGGAATAACTATCAAATGTTATCATTGCTGTTAAAGTTTAATATTGAAGGTGTGTTATCATGTGTGTGCGTTTTAGTTTGTCACTACTTTGATACATTTCACGTGTGCTTGCTCACAGCAGCTAACACATACTGTCACGACTAACCACGACTCCATTTGAAATATAATATCTATGGTCATGCAAAGTTTGTCTAGATCTTACACAGCCGGGCAGCATAGATATTCGGTTTCTCCCTTACTGTAAGTCATAAGGTGGTTTCAGTCCTGAAAGAAGAGACACTGTTGTTATGCTGTATGGATTATGTACGTCTGTGTGTCTGTGTTTTGTAGGCTGGTTTGCAAAGCCCACACGTCCAAACACTCCAAACGATACTGCTTCCGGCAAGTATCTACGGGAGTTTCTGGATGAAATGCGGCCAGAGCAGATCAGAGAGCATCTCAGGTAAGAAGCAATACCAACACACAAAACCTCTCTCTCCATCAGAACAAATCATCTAAACAACTGTAAACAGACAAACCCTCTTTGAAAGAAAAGGTTTCAGCAGGGAGCGAAACATCTTTGAGTTTTGTTAGGGAGTTCCTTGTATTAATATAGATAATAATACATAATATCTATATAGCGCTTTTCCCAGTGCTCAAAGACGCTTTACAATAAAATACGAGAAAAAATACAAAAACAGCCCTAAGCAAAGTTGAAAAAAAGGTGGGTTTGGGTAGAGGACTATAGGTTGTTTTGAAGGCTTTTTTGCAGTGTATGTATTTTGAATGTGACTGGGAGGCTGCAGCGAAGGACTGGTCGCTCCAGGTCTGGAACTTAGTCCTGGGGCCTATGCTACGAAGCTGGTTCAACCTAACCTGGATATGTTTGAGTTAGCCGGTTGGCCTAATCCAAAACATACGCGCTCTCGCTAAACTGTACTACGACGCGGGTTATCAAGTGGATCGCTCAAGCCAGCCGTGTCCTATCTAGTTAGGTGCGCGTTCACATGAAAGGGGTGGTATCTGGAGCATTCGACCAATCACAAACATGGAGAAGCGTACTGACAGCGCAGCGTCATACTTCCTGAATGAAAAGTGAACTTTAATACTAGTCAAAAATGAAGAAGTTAAATTAAATATCCATGACTTAAACACTTTATCCAGGATCAAAGCCACATAGCTGCACCTGCAAGGTGAATACAGCTGGTAAAAGTGTTTGAATGCGTACATTAACAGGTTTATGATATCACTGCCCCGTCTCTAAGACACGATCTGACTTTAATTACATTTGACTCGAGAGTGTTTCGTCAACTTAATGTGTTGCTTAAAATAATACTTCTGCATACAGTATGTGACACTGTGAGTGTTGCACGGCCAGATACGGCTCAGCTGACTCAGATAAGGAAATATATGATACATTATGAAGTGATATGCCGCGGACTGTAGCCTACTTAATGTTACTCTGATCCGATTACTTATGTCGTGGCAGATATTTAAGTAAGCTTTCTTAACGCTAATGTTATAATAGTCAGATTGCTCTGAAGATGGGAGGTGATATTCTACTAATGTTCACGTTCACACAGTCGGTGATTTTTGCCGGCCGTCTTTCCTTCAACGGCAGCTTTTCTGTATTTCCTTTCTCCTGTAATATGACTTGATCGCTTTAAACTCCGCACACTGAGCTCTGATTGGTCAGCAGGCAGTGCTTTCACTGAGTTGAGCTCTTAGCCTGCAACCTAACCTGGTCCCGACCAGGTTAGCCGCTAAGCATAAGTTACCATGGAGATCTAGCCTGCTAAAAAGAGAACCAGCTTCGTAGGACCGGAAAGCCGGAGTTTCCCCTGAATTTCGCCGGCTAAGCAAAAATCTTGCTTCGTAGTATACCCCCCTGGTGGGCTGCAGTAGGTTAGCAACAGCAGACCTCAGGAGATGGGTAGGGTTGTGTTGTTGAATGAGGTCTCATAGGTAAGGGGGGGGGGGGGGGTGGTAAGGTTGTTGATGGCTTTTTTTAGGGGGTTGTGTAATATATTAAATCACTCCGGTATTTGATCGCTAGCCAGTGGAGGTGACAGCTATCTGAATGGGCACCAATTTTGCCATATGCTTTTCCATTTCACAACTATAGCAAGCCAAACATTTCACTTGCACAGCAACTCAATTGTTGACATTTATCTTAGGCTTCTTAACCCCATGGGTGAGCTAGCGAGGTAGAAAAAAAAGAGTGGAAAAAAGAAGAAAAAAATACTGGAAACTTAAAGAGCCTGTGACACCATCCCAACAACTGTTGTGCAATGAAATATTGGGCTACTAGTAATCTCGAACCGTCAGTTTAAAAAAGAAAAAGCGATACCGTTTCGTTAAATATCAATAATTTCGAACATCGCGGGGAAATTCCTTCACTCATTTTGAAGTTTTGGGGGAAGCCGGAAGTGACGTCAATGCGGGAACGCTTCGAGAGCCAAACACGGACAAAGTGTGTTGTGTCATGCGTAGAAATGGTGAATTACTGAGTTTAGGCACGTTAATAACGTTTTAATGAAGTTGACTACAGTATATTCATATTTGTCAGTGCTTTCATGTCAATTCGGCGACATAAATATACATGATCGTGGTGAAGATGATGATTACATTAGGATTACAAATCGGGAGTGAGAGCTGCTGAATTTCCTCCCATCGGATGTGATATAAAAACAAATCGATTATTTTTGTGGTTATAAACTCAAGTGGATGAAACTACATTTATTAGTGCTTTCATGTCAATTCGGCGAACATATGATACATTAAATGATGAGTGAGGATGATGATTAAAAATCGTTTGTTTGAGCCGGTCTGCATTTACTGATGAGAAAACAAACCGATGCTTTTTGTAGTTGTAGTACACCAACAACGTGGATTAAACGTGTGGTTTTTTACCACAATGTTGGGGAAATTAATGGATAAAATGCACGGATTATTATTATTATTCCCACTCCGATCGGGACACTAGGTCCACCGTTTCCCCACAGCGAGGCTCCCCCCGTTGACAGTTTACGTGGGCTGGGTGCAGTGGCGGACTGTGGATGCAGTGGCGGACTGGCCATCGGGACGAATCCCGATGGGCCGGTACCGAAGTGGGCCGGTCGGATAAGTAACTAGCACATCCCCCATAGGTGGCGCGTGAGGCTCAGGTTTGAGAAGGCTAAATAACTTCTTTTACCTGACGCTGCCCGCCTCCGGCGTCTATAGAAAAGAGATCCACTCAGTGTGCGGAGTTTAAATCTCTCAAGTCATATTACAGGATAAAGGAAATACAGTTTAAACTGCCGTATGCAGAGAAGACGCCGACGTGTCGCACTTATCATTCATATTACATCATCAATCAGATCATCGATCAGATAATATCATAATATATCATATATTTCCTTATCTGAGTCAGCTTCTCCAGCCTCATCTGGCCGTGCAACACTCACAGTGTCACAGACTCGATGCAGAAGTATTATTTAACACATTATGTTGACGAAACACTCGAGACAAATGTAATTAAAGTCAGATCCACTCGTGTCTTAGACGTGAACGCGCTCTCAGCTGGAGAGAGAAACCCTGGCTTGATTTACCGAGTTGATAACCAGCGTCGTAGGACCGCTTAGCGAGATCTCGTTTGTTAGTTTGTTGTTGTTAGTTTGTTTGTTACTCAAACATATCCAGGGTCTGTTGAACTGGCTTCGTAGTACAGGGCACAGGTGGCTAGCAGCGCTAATGTCAAAGACACAGACATTATACATTATATTTGTATTTTACATCCCCCGCTCCCCCCGTTGACAGCTCGGTACCGAAGTGGGCCGGTCGAGAGTCCCGGGATGATTTTTAGTCCCAGTCCACCACTGGCTACATGACCATATGATCGCCCATATTGACGCACCTCATTCTTAAACTTAGAAGATACAACATAAACCGATCCTTCAGCCTCATATGAGCTCTCAGACACGTTCAACATTAACCTGTCATCGCTGTCTGAGCTTGCTGCTGTGTGCGCCGTCGTGCGTTTACATCTGACTGTATATATATAAAGGTTTACATGCAGATGCTGGGATCCTGGACGGTGCAGCTGGAGCGCTGTGCCCGCAATGACGTCACCCATAATTTGGCGGGACTTGAAGAATTCGCGAGAAGATCCAGAAAATTGTCAACATTGAAGGCAGATTAATGGTTATCAAAGTACAAATATCCAAAATCAGTTCAGTAACGGTTTTCAAGGGGACAATATGTACTCAAATTGATGGGTTTGGATGATGGGGGAAAACCGTGTCACAGGCTCTTTAAGTTACTTTATTTTAATTATTTATTTTATCTATTGGCATTTCCAAAGATTCCAAATATAAAATTAAGCATCCCTCAGTGTACTATAAACATCCTATAGCTTCAAAAAATGCTGTCAAACCATCTGGAAAAATACATAACATTAAAGACTTGATGGTGTGTTCAAGTGCAGTCTCAGAACAAGAAACGCTTTCCATGCATTTTTACTTATATTTGTTCTAACTTTACAAAAACATCTCACTTTCCCTAGCTAATCTGCACATTCAAATGAAGTGCGTTATAGCCAAAATACATTTTATTCTAACAATTTATAGCCTCTTTACTCAGGGTTGCCAACTCTCACGCATCTGGCGTGTGACATACGCTTTCACTCTCAATCTCACGCTCTCACGCTGCCCAAACTATTCTCACGCCAAAAACAAGAATACCGAAGACTAGAAACGGTTTTGAAAACTTTTGTCAGGTAGTGATCGTCTTCTCAATAGAACATCTTTGATAATGTCTTCTGGCCAATCAGAATCAAGAAAACGGCGTGGTGTTGTTGCCGGAAGTCCTGACGGAGAATACTTTTGCTGTAGTACATCTCTATACAGTATACATCGATCCAACATTACGTGTTGATAGAAATCAACACGTAATGAAATAAGACCCCACGGTTTGATGATTGATAGGTGTGTGGGCTGTCTTTCATTTTGACATACAGAACAATGGGGGCTATCCACCCTTATCCACAATGTAAAGTAATTCACAGCCTCTTCCCTCTTCTCTCTGTGAGGAGCAGCAGGTTCAGCTTTCAGAACAAAGTAACAAAAAACTAAAATGGCATTCATTTTTTTAAATATGTCGTGTAGTAATAGATTTATTTATTTTTCTTCTCAAGAGAGAACCAGAATGTGTATTTTATGTTAGTATTTAAAAAAATACTCTCTCGCAACTGCCGACCCGTATTGCGCATGCGCAGATCTAAGAACCAGAAGAAATGATACAAAAGTCAAAGTCTGCTGCTTATTGTTCTACTAGGCCAAAAATAGAGTCAAAGAGTATATGAGAGTGAGAGTGTTAATTAATATGTTTGGAGTAAGTCTGTAGATTTGTGTGTGTGTGTGTGTGTGTGTGTGTGTGTGTGTGTGTGTGTGTGTGTGTGTGTGTGTGTGTGTGTGTGTGTGTGTGTGTGTGTGTGTGTGTGTGTGTGTGTGTGTGTGTGTGTGTGTGTGTGTGTGTGTGTGTGTGTGTGTGTGTGTGTGTGTTTCATGTATAGGCCTCTCACGATAATTAATTTTGTTGTATACATTTTCCCGGAAATTATTGCTATAAACGATAATATTGTCGGCACCGTTGTATGAGCATATTAGACCACTGACATAATGATAATATATAATAATAATTCAAGTACATCCTTTCAAACTGCTAGTCACATCCTCATGTAAATGGCAATTTATCGAGTTCATTTTTATTTATCGTACGATAAGTCAATTAATTGCTTATCGCGACGGGCACACAATAAAACAGTGGAAACAAACATGTGTTTGACTTTCATTAGTGAATGAAACTGTGTGCCCTTTATAGTCTGTGTCCAATATTGTGTATTTGTATATTGTATATATATCCTAAGGTCCCGCTGCTGACACGACAGCAGTCATTTAGTAGAACCATTTAGTGCGCATATGTGTAATTAAACCCATGATATCAAAATCTCACTCCAGCCAGGTACCCCAAGTTGGCAACCCTGCTTTTCTCACTGTTGACATTCTCTCCACAGGAAATTTACACGACTCCCACATCTCGCCGGTACAGAGCAGAATCTGAAATATGCAGAGCAGATCATGAAAGAGTGGAAGGAGTACGGCCTGGACTCAGTGGAGATGGTGCCCTATGACGTCCTGCTGTCCTATCCCAACAAAACACAGCCGAATTACATCTCGATAATTGATCAGCTTGGCAGTGAGGTACGACATGAAAACATCCAGTCAAATGCATTCTGAAAAAAGACAAAGTGCGTTTTACAAAGAAGCAAAACATGTTCCATATCGCTAAAAACCTCTTCTCGTGCATTCTTGTTTTTGTTGTTTGGTCCCATCTTCTATAGCATTAGCATAGCAGTCAGAGCCACTTTATAACACAGCCACCGCTAAAACTATTTAAATGACCATGTGCATGCATTGTGTCCACTGTAAGAAACTAAATGTAATATATGCTTTAGTTTAATGATTTCCAAACGTTTTATGATATTGATCAATTTCTCCATGTTATTTTCTAACACACATGAACAAAAACACTAATTTGAAAAAGCACATAACTGCTGCTGAGTCTGTTTAGGGAGATAACAAAGTTGCAGCGTCCACATGGTGACTTTTCAGATCAATTAAAAACACAAGACGGTCATTCAGGTACAAGGTCCTTTTATAGCTTGTGGCGAGATAAACCGCTCTTTGTAGAGATAATGATACAGCACAGTGGCAAGCAAGAAAAAAACTGACCAGAGTTTACAGCATGGCTATATCGAAGTATGCTGCTAGGATGCATTCAGGATCACAAACAAAATCCGGGTTTACATTTCAGCTTAATCAGTAACACATTTCAGCTGATATCCTGAGCAGCACATAGATACCAAGGTGAGTGTCAGACCACTGGAAGTATATTCTACAGTAGAATAGGACAACCTGGTATCAGCCAATAATTCACAGGACTTGTTTTGGTATCAGACCTGTAAAGGACAAATCTAGCATTTACATATTGACCCCCTATTTACTCTGGGTGGGATTGAGGATTTGAATCACGCTTAAGTAAAAGTACTTATACAACAGTGTGAAAATACCCAAATATAGGTGAAGTCATGCATTGAAAATGTAAAATATGTAGTTTATAAGTATTAGGCAAATTAACTAAAAGTTTAAAGGTAGAAGTATTCGATGCAGAAAATGCCTAATGTGACTTAAGCAGCATTTTACTGTTATAGTTGGCTAATGTGAAGCTAATTCATTCAACAACAACAACAAAAAAAAATATATATAGAGCTGCAAAAAAGGGTTATTGTCATAAAGGATTAATCTGCTGATTATGTTTTTGAATCATTAGTGGGTTGTTTGGTTTGTAAAACTTCAGAAAATAGTGAGAATCAAAATTACTCTTCAACTATTATTAATCACAAATATTACAGTAAAAATTATGTTGCCAATTGTAATGATAATTTATCATTAAGGTAATTGATTAATGAAGTAAAAGCTAAATAGAGGGATGTAACAAAATGTATCTGTGAGATACGTTTATTGCAGAAAATAGTATTTTTTCCCCCTATAAAATGTAGAAGTAAAGCATGAAAATCTGATATTTTAGTAAATAAAGGGTGATCTCATCAATATGTTATCTAATTCAGTCTGTGCTCATCTTTCTGTCACAGGTTTTTAACACTTCCTTGGCTGAGCCTGTTCCTGAGGGTTATGAAGATGTGTCTAACATTGTGCCACCATACAGCGCCTTCTCTCCCAAAGGACAACCTGAGGTAAATAACAACAACCATACTCACAAGCAGACAGTGATGTTTGAATATGTTTTCACTGCAGAAGTAAAAGTCAACATGAAATCTGAACATTACAAATCCTCACCGTCAGCTATCTGATAACCTGAGATGTCTCCTCTGTCTGTCTCTCTGTAGGGGGATTTGGTGTATGTGAACTATGGTCGAACAGAAGACTTCTTCCAGTTAGAGAGAGACATGCGGGTCAATGCTACTGGGAGGATTGTCATCGTCAGATATGGGAAAATATTCAGAGGCAATAAGGTAGGAAAAGAAAAGGCTTGGTCATCACTCCACATGAAAACCCACAGTTAAAGGATTTCTGTGACTGAGTCGTGCAATTAAATGATTATACTTGTGGCTAGGTGTACTGGAAGAATACAATCTTTTTGATTATTCAATGTAATTTGTCAATATCAAACCACACTATTTTCTGATGCACAAAGGAAAAAGAGGACAGCAATAAATAACATTTTGTTTACTAATAACTCACTTTACTCTGTATGCTCCACCAGGTGAAAAATGCCATGTTAGCAGGAGCAAAGGGGATCATTATGTTCTCAGACCCAGCCGATTACTGGGCTGCCGGAGTCCAGGTACAGTATTTTGGATCATTTTTTTGGTAATTTGTTCATTATAAAACTGTGCATGTGTGGATGGTAACAGCCATTGTGCTAGTATTAGTGTAGTAGTTTGAACATTTGTTTTTAGACAAGACTGACACAATTATAAGCCTTAAAATAAGTTTGAACCCATAAGAGACTCTGCAAACAACAACTATAAAGAAGTAGCAGATGTCAGACATAGCCTTCAAGAATGTACACTTATTCATGGTTATTATCTCTAAACAAATCAATATTGGAATCAAGGATACTAATTCAATCCGTGGATTCAAATCAAGCATTTTAAATGTGTTTGTGTGTGCAGCCATATCCTGATGGTTGGAACCTACCCGGTGGAGGAGCTCAGAGAGGAAATGTTCTCAACTTGAATGGAGCAGGAGACCCACTCACACCAGGGTACCCCGCTAAAGGTGTGTATGAGTGTCTATAAGTGTGAGAGGCTGAATTATGTGTTTGAGTTTAACTCACATAGTCTTGTCTGCTCTCTTACAGAATATACCTACAGGTTGAGTCTCGAGGATGGAGTAGGTCTTCCCAAGATTCCTGTGCATCCAATTGGCTTCCATGATGCAATCAACCTGCTGAAGTAAAATCATATTTCAATCTTCTTTTCTTTCCACACTTCTAAAATGCAATCATTCAAATCAGTCATTTTTGAAAAAGGTCTACAGCCATGCTAGCAGCTCTGTGAAGCTAAGCTAATGCTAAAATGCACACAATTACAAGTTAGTGGTGCCCTTGTTAAACATGTGAGCATGCTACATGTGGTAATCGGCACAAAGATAGATGAGAATATCACATGTATAAATCAAATTATTAGACATGCATTACAAAATAAATTTGATCTCATGAGAAGTCAACATGTGTGGGACAGGAATGTATTTTATATGTACATTTCATAGAAATCTATGCAATAGTTGTTGAGATATATTCGCTTGGACCAAACTGGTGGACCAAATAACAAAAATGTGTAGCATGGCTGAAACCTACTTCTTTTGGATGTTGAATTTGTATTGGCATCCTTAATGTATAAGATAATTGCTTTGGTGTATAATATATTTGATTTTTGCTTCAACAGGAACATGGGAGGACCGATTCCACCCAACAACTGGAAAGGAGCTCTGAACATCTCCTACAGGATCGGACCAGGATTTACGGACGACTTCAAAAGCCAGTAAGTGATAACATTTTAGTGGAGTGTCAAAGTGTCCACCTCACCCTGTAATAACATGATTCTCCCTTCCACTTGTTTTTTTTCCTCACCACTTCTCTCTCCGAATTCACTCTGTAGTGGTTTAAGTGTTTGAACTGTCTCTCGCCTTGTGTTGCTCTTTTCTCCTCTTGCTCAGCCTTAATGACCCACCCAGTGACAAGTAGCCAAATGTTATACAATGAAGGCCCTTGTACCCTCGGTGTGTGAAAAACATACACACAGAACAAGCTGCTTAAATTAGGGATGAACAACGGTAACTGGGTCTATTTGTGCCTCATTATTCTCCTAAAGAAGGGAATTTTGAGGTGCAAAACACTTCTTAAAGGACTTCAATGCGGCCATTAAGAGGGTTAAATCTCTATCGCCTGCTTATTCTTATTATTCTATTCTTCTCTTCTTCTTTGTATCTGTCTGTGCTTTAATTGAGCTTAGCACAATGAACATGATAATATGACTGCTGTACAGTACCATTTTCTTTTCCATTATTTCTTAAATTCTGTTAGGAATTTCCTTCAAAAATGAACATGTTTTATTCTTTTTCCCTTTCTTTATGTTTGACACTATCTCTTTCTCCCCTGTGTGTCTGCCTGTGTCAGGAAGCTGCGTATGAACATCCACAGTAACAACCAGATAACCAGAATCTACAACGTCATTGGCCGGATTAGAGGAGCTCTGGAGCCAGGTACAGTACCACAACCCACTAATCCTTCATTTTAGCTTCCAGCAATACATAGAGTAACACTTACAATGCTAACTGGACACTCAGACTCATAATAACAGGTTGCAGGATATTCATAATGCATTTTGGTCAGGAAATGTTGCTACATTCAGTGTGAGATACAGTGCATCAGCCTCTTACTCAGAGCCTGTTTTGTATGTGTTGTGATAGGATTAGCCATTTGGAATAATTTGTAAATAATAGAAGAAAGAAAAGTATATTTTTCTCTAATTATTCCATTGATGCGTGATATGGGTTTGTGTATGTAGACAGGTATGTGATTCTGGGAGGGCACCGGGACGCCTGGGTGTTCGGAGGAATCGACCCCATGTCTGGAGCTGCAGTGGTTCACGAGACTGTCAGGAGTGCCGGCAGGCTGATCAGTAAAGGTATGTCACTGCTTGTCACTACTCAACTGTTCACGTAAATGATTGTGTCATGACAAGTAGTGTGTGTGTGTGTGTGTGTGTGTGTGTGTGTGTGTGTGTGTGTGTGTGTGTGTGTGTGTGTGTGTGTGTGTGTGTGTGTGTGTGTGTGTGTGTGTGTGTGTGTGTGTGTGTGTGTGTGTGTGTGTGTGTGTGTGTGTGTGTGTGTGTGTGTGTGTGTGTGTGTGTGTGTGTGTGTGTGTGTGTGTGTGTGTGTGTGTGTGTGTGTGTGTGTGTGTGTGTGTGTGTGTGTGTGTGTGTGTGTGTGTGTGTGTGTGTGTGTGTGTGTGTGTGTGTGTGTGTGTGTGTGTGTAGGATGGAGGCCTAGGAGGACTTTAATATTTGCAAGTTGGGATGCCGAGGAGTTTGGATTGCAGGGATCTACAGAATGGGCAGAGGTACTTAAACATACACATTCACACACTTGCACTTGTACACACTCAAACCCACACACACTTGACCAACATTCACCTTTCTCAACAGGATAACGCCAAGCTGCTGCAGGAGAGAGCTGTGGCTTACATTAATGCCGACTCTGCCATTGAGGGTGATTGTGTGCACAGTTAGTAGTAAATTAGTTTTGATGTGTCTTATGTGTTTTTTTAAACATTTCAATTTGATTTCCAGGAATGTACACACTGAGGGTTGACTGCACTCCGTCTCTACACACGCTGGTGTATGACCTCACCAAACAGGTAAGCAGAAGCAAAAGGAAGGGTACTTAACAAACTGTTTTGAGAATGATTAATTTAGTCTTCATGCTCACTTTTATACTTTATGTGTTTGCATATAGATAGCCAGTCCAGAGGAAGGAGAGGAAGGAGTTTCTTTGTACGAGAGTTGGCATAAGAGGGACAACTGGACGGATAACCGTGATGCACCCAGGTACAAAGTAGCTTGTTCTGGTCAGAGTCAGGCTGTAAACAAACATAGTTTGAATGTAAAATACAACAAGTAATGAAACAAATCACTAAAACAGTCTGTCCTTCACTCTGCTGCACTGTAGGATCAGTAAACTGGGGTCAGGCAGTGACTTCGAGGCCTATTTTATCCGTCTGGGAATTGCTGCAGGCAGAGCCAGATACACCAAGAACAAGGTGAGACACGCTGACTGATTCATCCAAATATTATTATTCTTATTAGTCTTAAGGTATATTACTGTAAGTTCTTAATCATATCTTTATGTGACTGTATTTTAGGCACACAAAACATTTTGCATCCATGCTATGTTTGAGCTTTACTTGGAAGATAATTTTTTTGAGGAATTGTAATGATGTGAAACTTTTAAAACAATATTTATGGCAGTGTACATGTTTTCATATGCAAACCTATTCGTTCTAAGAGAATATGTTTGTTAGTTTGCGATTTTTTAATACATTTTATTTTTAATGCAGGTTTTGTTTTTTACATGTACATTGTCTGTGTGACATTGTCTTCGTATATGAATAAATAATTGTATCTATCTCTATTATGCTACACTGAGAAAGAAATTAAGCATTTCAGCTGCAAATATCAGTGGACTAATGGAATAGTAGATCAACAGAAACTAATCGTCAACTATTTTGATACTAGTTTAATCATTTAAGTATTTCTTCAATGACCATTAACAATAACTAATTGATAAATCGTTCAAATAAGCGGGAGATTAATCAACAACCAACATATTTGTGAGTTTCAGTCCTACACTACATAATCTAAAGTTATTTCTGTTTTCATTTCATTTCATTTCAAACCTTTATTTAACCAGATTGGTCCCATTGAGATCATAGATCTCTTTTTCAAGGGAGACCTGTTTACATTTAAAGGGGACCTATCATGCAAAATGCACTTTTGTACGTCTTTTATACATGAATATGTGTCCCCGGTGTGTCAGGGAACTCACCCAGTGTCAGAAAACACAACCCTCTCTCTTTTCCTCCATACCCAAATCTCTAAAAATGAGGCTGCAACGGATCTGATACAGACTGATACAGATTTGAAATTGTTCTGACATCAGAAACGAGGAGCTCCGCCTATATGGGCAACTCTCCACCTATCAGGGGAATGAGAGGTTGCGTGGCATGGTAACAGCATGGTAACAGCATGGTAACAGCATGGTAACAGCATGGTAACAGCATGGTAACATGACGCTCGTGCCTCGCCCCCCTCCTCGTCAACCTGGGCTGCCACACCAGCAGCCACGCCACGGTGCTGCAACTGAGGCTAAACTTCAAGGTTGATGAGGGAGGGGTAAATGTTGTCAGATTGAGGAAAAAATTCACCAGGAGAGTTTTCTTGACAAATAGAATGAATTCTGGGGGTTGGAGCTTAGACTTTCCGACTTTCAATTTTAAGGACCACCCTAATCTTTATGGTAAGTGATATTCTGAGCCTCCATGGCATCATTGCATCTCACTGGGATGTTGTCTGTGCTTTCAGAAAACAGAGCGGTACAGCAGCTATCCGGTGTATCACAGTGTTTATGAGACCTTCGAGGTAGTGGAGAAGTTTTACGACCCCTCCTTCAAGAGGCTTCGGGCGGTGGCCCAGGTGAGAGGGGGGCTCATCTTCCAATTGGCTGATTCCCAGCTGCTCCCTCTCGATGTTAACCAGTATGCAGACGCGCTCGGGAAGTACGCTCAGAGCATCGCACAGCTGGGACACAGGCACCCAGAGGAGATGAACACGTACAGGGTGTCGTTTGGTGAGTTGACTTCAGTATATATCGACTTTAAATATCCTTAAAATGTTTAAACGATATGGCCAAATAGCACATTTTTCTCAGAATGTAGCTGCTTTTAAATGTTGTTTTCCCTTTTCGTTACATTTTCAGATTCCTTGTTTTCTGCTGTGGAGAACTTTACTGTTGCAGCGAGGGACTTCCATGAGCGTCTGCAAACTCTCAACAAAGAGGAGTAAGAATATGTTTAACATTTTGGATGTCAAATGCTGAAATAGGTTTGTTGTTTTCGTATCGAGAGGTATTTCTTATTTTCAGTTTTTCCTATTTATATATAAGAGGGATCAGCATAAAAACATAACTGTAAATATAATGTGAAAAATAATGTTGTGCTCGTCTATCAGTCCTCTGCAGTTACGTATCGTGAATGATCAGCTCATGTATCTGGAGAGAGCCTTCATAGACCCCCTAGGCCTACCTGGCAGACCCTTTTACAGGTGAGTCTCTTACACACACACACACACACACACACACACACACACACACACACACACACACACACACATAGAGAGAGAGACTCACACCGCAATTAAACTTGATTTGATGGATGCAAACCAAAAATAAGGCCACTCAACTACACAATCACAAGACATATATGCCCTGCAACAGAATCCACACAGCACATTCACCTAATGAACAGCTGTGTTTCAACTTTCAACTCTTCGCCTCATCACAGCTGGTCCATCGCATTTCATTCAAAGTAAACATAGGCTTGAGATTTGGCTGATTGAAAGCAGACTTTGGGACGGGCTTGTTTATAATGTAAGAGGTGGAGATAAACTCTATTATTCCTCAGAAAAACCTTGTAGTGTTGTGTATGTCAGAAGGAAGAGTTGTATCTTTAATTCTGCATGTGCTGCTGTAAACATGCTCTCAAATCGAAATATGTAAATTATTCAAATGTCTACTCATTACGCTTCTAGGTTTACATTTTCTCCTACATTAAAGCCGAATGTACCTCCCATCTGACACATTTCAAGCTGCTGTTTATAACCCTTTTCATTTAGTTTTTCAGAGCTATGATTGTTTGCCTCATATCACACTTTCCATTTAAATATTTGCATTAAGACTTATGAATATATGAATGAATATTGCAGCTTTGAAAAGACAAGAACCATCCTGCACAACTGACATTCCCTCTTCTCTCTTTCAGGCATGTGATTTTTGCTCCCAGCAGCCACAATAAATATGCTGGGGAGTCTTTCCCTGGAATCTACGATGCATTGTTTGACATCCAGAACTCAGCTGATAAACAGAAGTCCTGGGAGAACGTCAAGCGTCAAATCAGCATCGCAGCATTCACCGTTCACGCTGCTGCCATGACCCTAACTCCACCTGCATGACGCAGGCACAGACAATCTGAAGCCATGTGATTATGCAAATTAATGATTTTATAATAGCGGATTCTGAAGAGAGGAAATACACTCCCTGAAACACAGAGATGGACAATCCCTGTTTTCTGAACATGTCATGTTCCAGGAATGCCTGTTCAGTGATACAGTGAATCTCTGAGTGCCATTTTCAGAGTACAACTTTCTCGTGTTTTATGTTATTATTATTTTTTTTAACTGTTTGATGTTTTGTGAATGGGGAGCATAATAAAATAAATCCATAATTTGCATGGAGGCAGGAAAAAAACCTATTTCCAGTCAATGTTGGTCTGATAAAAAAACACTTCATCTTTAAGCTCTTTATTTTAGGTTTCTTTAACTTAATTTGTTGAGCTTTTTTACTTCACCCTAATAATAAATAATAATAATTGTTTATACAGGAAGCTGCCTTTCTTTGAGAACTTGCTATTAATATAAAGCAAGATGATCACACAACCTTTCGATTGGTCTCCTATATTCAAACTATATATCTTACTCAAACACCAAACTGGGAACCTGGCAACAATCAGAGTTATGCAGTTATATGGACGTGTTATGTAGATGATGTAAGAAGTGGTGTGTGAATGAATGTGATGAGTGTGAGCAGGCTGTCATGTCTGCATGCTTTGGTGTGTTTTACCTTGGAGCTGACAGTCTCCACATAGCTGACCCAGGTTAGGAGGTTTGGTGTAATGGAGATGATAATTTGACTCTCGCCCCCTAGGACGAAGATAGAAGGAACAATGCTTAATGTCTTCATAGCAATTAATAAGTAGGCTAATAGTGATGTGTGGTAAAAGTTAAACAACAGATTTTCATTATTTAATTAAAATTATTCCTAAAGGAAAGTTTGAGCAGGAAACCACCAACTTAAAACATGTGTGCAGCACACTGGAATTGAATTGGAGCTAATTTCTCTGGCTGGTTTCAAACTGTGTTGACCATAAGAAAAATGTCTGCCCTACGCTTTTACACTTTGATCTTTAGTTGGAGTATTTCCTCTCTGACCTGGGTAATTTCCCTCCAGAGGCGACGTCCTGTAGTGCAGCCCTGCTGGGGCCGTTTCTTTTGGCAGCAGCTCCAGTACTTTGTGCTGCAGACAAACACACAGTTTTAGGAAGCAGATACCATTTAAGTTGTACAACAAATTGTGAAGGGTTAGAACTACTACACCATTAAAACTGTGCTACAACTTATTAGAGCACAATATGTTAGATTGTGTGTGTGTGTGTGTGTGTGTGTGTGTGTGTGTGTGTGTGTGTGTGTGTGTGTGTGTGTGTGTGTGTGTGTGTGTGGGTGTGTGTGTGTGTGTGTGTGTGTGTGTGTGTGTGTGTGTGTGTGTGTGTGTTCACTCCATGTGGAAAACAGGAACTCCCGGATGATGTTTACAGACTCCGTTCATACTTCTGTCTTTCTGGAACAGAGTTGTACTGAAAGTCCAAACTGGCAGACAGGTGATGACATTTGAACTCTGCCTGTCACAGAAACAGTTTACTACATTACAGCATCCTCTATTCTTACAAGAAGCCAATCTTTTCATCGCCTTCTTCATGAATGTATACAAATCCATGTGTGTATCCGTGTTGTCAGCTTGTTATCTGCCATTCAGGTGAAGTGATGCCCCGTTGCTCTCTACTGCCGCTGGTCCCTGAAAGCTACCAAATTGTATTTTGTTGTATTCCTACATTGAGGTAAGTGTTTTAGAAACTAATGCAACTGATGCCCTCCTCTGGCTATTAACGGTATTGCAGCTTTTGTTGGTTGGTTATAACCTTAATATATAGTCCATGGTTATAACCTTAAAATGTAAGCGATGAGTCTTAATTCTTATTCATTTAGTCAATGCTCAAGGTTTGTTTTTTTATTTTCTTATAAGCAATAACCACCCCCAATATAAATCCATGGTGGAGTAAAACACAAAAGATGACTGAAACCAAATACAAACACTGTTGTTAAAGGATCTCAGGACAACAATGTAAAAGATGCAAGCAATCATATTTAGAAAATGTATGAACAAATCCATTAGGAGATTATTACAGTAAGTGCATAGAAAGTGTCATCCATCTTCACTTTATCAATGATCAGCATTTACCATATATATATATATATATATATATATACACATACACACACACACACACACACACACACAGGAAAGTTCATTGCATGTAGTGGGTCTTTAAAGGTTTGTCAGCAGGTAATGTAAGGGAAACTTCTGCAGCAATGAAGAGTCAGGACTCAGAGAGACACAGGACGAGCAGGAGTTCTGATGTCAAACACGGATCTTTAATACAAGTATCGGCTGGAGAAATTCACATCACAAGTCACACAGTCAAAGGTTCTGACTGCACTGGTGGGTTGCCATATCAATTCTCCCGCGCCTTTCTCTCGATAGCCCTTTTAACTAGTTCAGAGAGAGTAAACAACATATTTGGGGAGATAGACTAAACAGCTGGGCACCCTGAATCACTTGCGTCTGAACCTTAATGGCCTCGAAGCCAGTGTTCCCACAGCCGTAAACCATTTTGTGACCGAGAGTTGAACTGGTTTATCAAGATAGCTGGAGCCTCCCATTCCTTAAGAGAAATACCAGAGCCAGGGTTGGTCGTAAATGTCAACACACAGAAAAGGTTAAATATCTTAGGTGTAAGACAGAATTATTCCCTCACAGGTAACATATAAAAACAATAAATATAAAAACAATAAACAAATGCACATAAAAGCTGATATTCGATTTTATGTTGATTAATGGTAGAAAAGGTAAACTGAAGAATTAATCTATAATTCAGCAAGTACAAAAGCACCAAGAATCACCCGAGATAAATATGCATACACACTATAATATCAATCCAGACTAATTTAGGAATAGATTATTCACCCATACTATTACCTTTCATCCATAACCTACAACTCCCATCTGTTTCAAATCTCATGACATTCTCAATTTTTTCCTGTTTTAAAAGTGACTTCCAATGCATATGGTTTCAAAGAAAAGAACATCTAAATAAAAAATGACTGATTTGAAGTCTCTTAGTGCTGATTGTAAGACATGACAGACTTAATGTAGTTTTGCTTAAACTCCAATGTAACGGAAAGCATAGGACAACATCATTCATTCGGACTGTTTGATATCCTCATCAACGTCCATTGTATGACATTATCAAAGCTAAAATTACACCAACTTGAACAAGTCACTTTATCACTTGTGTTTTCACTGTTTTGAGCATCACACTTTGATCACTCATGATGAAATATAACAGAGCAGGCTGTATTTGTATCTATCTTTTCCATATAGTACATTTCCATTCCAAGTGACAGTGATTTCCATGATGCAGTTTAACCCTGACTCACTCATCTGTCTGGATCATTTCTCTAAGACACTCCTTTAAATTCCCCACCCGGTCTCGATTCTTAACTTCAGCGGTCTTTATTGCCTGCTTCAGCAGCCGCTGCGTCTCGTCCAGCCCCCCCACCTTCGGCATGTGGTAGCGGAACAGGAAACCGGCCAGCTGAATGTCGTGGCAGTCCGGGGCGAGCAAGCCGCACAGAAAGCGCAGGAACATGTCGTAGTGGCCCAGCGGGGAGCTGAGGGTCCGTGTTAAGGCGCTCTGGACGACGCCGGCCACTGATCTGGTCTGATCCTTGGATGCGAAGAACTTGGTTCTCGGCAACAACATGCTCTCCAGAACATTTTTGGACTCTTCGCGAAACATTGTGAAGACGTACACAGCGGCCATGAACTCCTGGAGGGGAGAAGACGTTGTTTTGATTCAGTTCTAATCCTGTGTCCCATTGTTAATTGTTCTGTTATTTGTTGGTATTTAAAAATATTCCTCTTCCCTTTTATTTTTTGTGTACGACTAGTGCATGTAAATGGTTTGCAAAGGCTAAAATCCCAAAGTTCTTTCCAGAGGGAGTTTCTCTCCCACACACCCCCTTTAACTAAATTGTGAATGTTTTTTTTTCATGTTTTATAATACCAGTACACAATTCAAATAAGGTTTTATGATACTCAGGTGCTGTAAGATGGAGAGTTGTACCTGCACGCTGAAGTGTATGAAGCAGAACCTCTTCACATCTGAGGAAGGGAGCTCGGTGCACAGACCGGACAACAACGTCACCTCCTTGAAGCTCACACCGTACTCCTTCACGTCCTCTTCACAGAACACACTGATGTCCTTCTCCAGCATCTTGAAGGCCATCTTCCCGATCTTAGTCGCCACGTGTTTATCTTCAGGGGACCACTTCTGAGTGGAAAAGAGACATTGAAATGAAACATTCTGATATTTTGGTTAGCTATTAGCTGCTCCGCAAATTTCTCTTTTGTCTGCTTGAACTAATTAAGTCAGTCAAACGGCATTGTTTGTTTTGTTAAAACTCTGTCATACAGGTGTTGGATGCTAGAGTTTGATTTTAAATCAGCGCCAATCAAAATGAAAGAGATGGCACAGGTGTTCATGATATTGTATCCCTGAATGTTAAATGTAAAAAGTATTAAAAAGTAGATTCAGGAAATGCCTGACCCCTTAGCAATTAGGTGTTCTATTTTCACGAACGTTAATATAACTAATCTAACTGAGACGATAAAAAGACACAGACAAAAAAATATACCAGTTCATTTTCCGCTTTTCCATAGTAGAACTCCAGCCTGCGATTCATCTGGACAACCAAAACATTGATGTAGAACGGCGTCAGCCTGGGGGGGTTCTCCCCATAGCCCCGATATTTGAAGCTGCGCTTGAACATCGTGGCCACCATCCAACACACGAAGGGTTGTCGGGTGAGAATAACGAGGGACGGGAGGAGCTTATAATGTGCAACGATTTTTGCTGCTAGCGCTGCGTCTTCATAACGCTTGGTCAGGTATTCATCCTTCATCGTATCACTGGAGAACAGAGGGGGGAGAAAAGATAAAAATGGTCTAGAACTGCAAAGAAAATAGTATAACTGTACATAATCAAAACTAATAAATGGATGAGCTAAATAAGTCGACACAGGATACTTAAAATACCTGCAAATATAATTTAAGAAAATTATTAGAGCAGGGGTGTCCAAACTTTTTTTTACATACAGAAAAATATACGAATAGCTGGGCCACTCCCTAGAGGTGAGGTATATTGCCTCATAAGGTCAGTTATAAGTGAGCAAAATTAATTAGGTATAGTGTGCTTGATACTTGAAAATGGCTTTAGAAAAATAACAGCCTATATCACAGCTCTCTATAGGGTTTCATTTGTTCTGTTGGCAGCTCATCCCTTAAAACAGAAGCCTCAGAGTGATTATAATAAGGGGAAATGTGAAGGGTATATTCAAAGCTTGTTATGCAAATAAGAAATTGGGCCTTTTTTCTTATCAACTAAGATTTGTTAGAAAATGTTCCCAACTTTAATTGACTGAATTTATTTGAAAAGTGGGCTTATTAACACATGAATACTACTGTGTAATATATGTGTACATGTATATTTAAGAAGTACAATATAAGACAAGCATAAGTTTCATTTGTTACATTATACTGGGGGCCGATTCAAAATGGACAGCGGGCCGCATTTGGCCACAGGGCCGTAATTTAAATAGACACCCCTAGATTAGAGTCTGTACCTAACACAAACACACTGTCCATCTACACACACCTGAAGCCCTGTATCTCTGTGAAGACATCAATGAACTGAGTTGGTATTTGGGAGATAGCAGTCCGTCTCCCCAGGATCCAAACGCGAGCCCCACGGAGCACAGTGCCTCGGACGATATTCACAACCAGGACGCCGGGAGTTACTTTGGTGACATTGTCATTTATTACTGGAGCATTCTGTACAGAAAACACAGGAGAAATATATCAGTTTGTCATCGTCATTCATCAGACAAGGAAACCAGAAAGCAGCGTTTAAAACACTCCTGGATTGTTTACTTGCCAACTGCTTACGATACAAACTGCTTTATTTACTAATTATTAGCTCACCTCCAAGAACTGTAAAGTGATATAAAGATTTTAAACTTGATGGTGGTTGGTTTTTAACGCTACTTTTTTGTGTTATAGTTGTGAATGGGTTTTAGCTGTGGTGTGCAGATGGCTTACCAGCCAGTCCAGAGGTTCTCGGTAACAATCAAGTGAGTCCATTACGATGACAAATTTACAGTCCTCGTCCTCCAGGTATTTCATGTCTTTGCACTCAGGATAATAATATTCCAACACATCCATGATGGACATCGTCTTTGCGATATGACTTTCATTTTGTCGCAGGGTCCAGAAATTCCGGAAAGAAAGCTTGAAAACGAACTGCAGATCCTGAGCAAACATGGACAAAAAAAAGTTGTCAGTCACAACAAATAGGTCAAAAAGACGAAATTGTTTTTGTTGATTTACCTTATTTGCACGCATTTCTGCCCAATTCAGGCAGAATTTTGCCTTAGACACAGACATGCCCATGCCTGCAAAGCCAGTGGTGACCACGGTCCTCGCTGGTTGACCATCTTCCTTTTGTAGTCGCAACAGATCGTTCAGCCCGACGAAGGTGTGGGGACTGGGGACCTTGAGATGAGTTGGTGGATGGGGTCGGAATTCATGGGAGGGGTCAACTCCTCCATAACCACAGGTGGAAATCTGGGGCTCTACGTAGATGGATTCGAATAAAGTCTGATTTCCAGCTTGAACAACCCCCTCGTGGATATATTTGTATTTTCTGGACAATTCCTGCTGCAGTTGAAAACGGACCAGCGCTGTCAGTGCAGAAAGACAAAGTGGAAAGTAAGACAACTACATTTGGTTTGGAAGGTGTAAGTGGTGATAACACATATCACATTTGAGAAAGACAGTACTTCAGCATTGTGTGTTACAGTCAAAATCCTGTGGTCTTCAGATGGTGGAAATTACAAAATAGCTTGTTGTTCTATTTAAATGTTAGCTTGTCAAAAAGCTGCATTTTAAACAGAGGTGGTTACACATTTTAGGCTTTTACAATGTAACCAGTACATTCATTTTGAAAATGTTGCATATTGTTTCAATGGAACAACATAAAGGATAAAATGCTTGTGTCTGATTTGCTGCAGGACGTTCTGATAATGCACACGCTGCAGCCAATCAGATTATTTACATGTGTACTGTTCTCTTGAAACTGGCGCCTTTAAGCCTTTAATCCTCCATCAAAAGTCATACTTGCCTCTTTTACACATAATACGTAGTGTGTCTGCCTCTTCTATCTTGCCGATGCTTTTCAGGGTTTGTATTGTATGCGACAGGGAACGATCCTGTCCTGCAAAACAGAATTTAATCAAAAGGAAAACTGGTAAGCAACCACTATAAGACCCTGTCCTCTCCATAAGGCTCGTCAATTATTCCTTAACAATGCATTTGACTGTAAATGAAACGATAACTATTCAAGTCTTAAAGCTAAATTCTATTTTTCCTTAACAATAAAGGTCACAAAGTGTTTAGTCTAAAGCTGCTACCAGCAGTCAAAATGTGTCCCTCTCCATTTTAAGACACAATGGTACAGTACCATTCACAATTAATGTCCAATACTGTAGATGTGTTTAGATACCGAGTTTCTCCAGGATCATGTCCACAAAATCAAGAAGGTCTCCCTCCATCGCTTGTTTCTGGCTAAGGTCTCGTTCACACTGGTAAAACCACGTCTTAAATGTTAAGAGGTCTTTAAAAGGGAGGGATGTCAAAACATGCTGGATACTCTGCAGACAGAGAGAAGGTAGAACAAAAACACAAGTTAACATTTTGTCTCAGATATTATGTAGGCGTCTCGTTCTCATATTAAGGGGGTGCAACCATTACATTTATACATATATCAACAAGCTTGTTTTTTATACAATTACCCAAACCATACAGAATTAGCTAACTTTTTTTGTTTGTTTATAATGTTATAAACATGAATAGTAAAAGTTATTTAGACAAATACTGTAGGAACGCCCCCCCATATTATCCATGATGAACAACATATATTCTTAATTTTCTTTTTTCATATCTGTAAATGTACTTGTTTTATTTAATCCTATTGTTGTGATATTTATTTAACTGTCATTTACATGTTTTACTATTCTAATACTTGAGAACCTTATCTTATCCTGTGTTTCACTCTAAGTCTAGGTGCTGCTGTGACACCTGAATTTCCCCACATGCATTAATAAATGTTTGTCTTATCTTATCCTATTTTAAAAAGATGAGGCAACTCAGCTATGATGGGCTCACCTTGAAGATATGGGGCAGGTCCTGCTCTGGGTGTAGTGTGCCTGGCTGGCTATTCTCACTAGTTGTTTCTTCTGGTTCAACCGGCATAGGTGGTTCTGGGGAATCAGCCAACAAAGGTTCATCTGCATCCTCCAAGTCATTTTCTGGAACATCCCCCAGATCAGAAGACCTGATAGACAACAAGGCAAGGCAAGTTTATTTATATGGCACTTTTCAACACAAGGCAATTCAAAGTGCTTTTCAAAAATGAAAGACATTAAGAGCATAAAACACATTAGAAACATTAAAAAGCAAAGATAATAAAACATGAATAACACAGGTACATGAATCAAAGTTACAGTGCAGTGTAAGATGTGAATAGTTCAATTAAAAGCAGCGGCAAAAAGAAATGTTTTCAGCCTGGATTTAAAAGTAGTAAGTGTTGCAGCGGACCTGCAGGTTGCTGGTAGTTTGTTCCAGATATTTGGTCACTAACTATCACTAAAAAAATTCTCACATTCCTCTACCCCTAGTCTTCCTGTGAAATTATAGTTATTTTGACACTTTTCTAACATTTTGATATTCCTCTCATCCTTCTCTTTCATCCATTTTGCATCCCCAGACAACACATTTCCCCTCTTTTACTGTTACCCGAACCCATCTTTGACCTTTAAACCACTTTTCTTTTCAATTCCCAGAATTAGGATATTTAAACCTGTTTTATGACTTCCCTAATGAATCTTTGGCCTTTAAACCACAACAGTAAGAAAGGTAAGAAGGTGAGAAAGAGATAATATTCTACATGAATCATCATGTTGTTTAGCTGCATTTTGGCCCTTGTAGAAAAAAACTACACATTTTGCAACACCTATGTTTGGATATTGATATATTATATTATATTGATATTGCAAGGAATCGATTTCCAATGATTTTTAACAGATAATAAATATCATTTTGAAATGTATCTGCATCAAAAAGTGTGTGTGTGTGTGTGTGTGTGTGTGTGTGTGTGTGTGTGTGTGTGTGTGTGTGTGTGTGTGTGTGTGTGTGTGTGTGTGTGTGTGTGTGTGTGTGTGTGTGTGTGTGTGTGTGTGTGTGTGTGTGTGTGTGTGTGTGTGTGTGTGTGTGTGTGTGTGTGTGTGTGTGTGTGTGTGTGTGTGTGTGTGTGTGTGTCCTTCACCTTGTGTCAATGACAAGACCTCCTGCTTGTTTGGTGTGCTGAGTGTTCATGGTGTAGTATGTCTCTGGAGAGTCTGGGCGAATCATTTGCATCCTGTACAAAAAATGTGGGACACCAATCTGGTTAACCTGTGACTAGTAATTATTTAGTCACTGTAAGTAATACCTCCCTTCAATATTTACAAGTTGACTTTTTGGAGCAACAAAGAGCAAAATCTCTGCTTTTACATCAAAAAAGAAAAGCATATATAGAAATGTATTCATTGGTATAAACCCCTTGAGATGCACCATCTCGTTTTCAAGGGGGTCCCGACAATAGCAACAACTGACAGACATACATAAACAAAAAGACAAAATGCAAAACATGACACACAAGACAAACCACATACAGTCTGTTAAGTGAAATTCAAGCAATGCACACAATCATTACAATTTGAGACAGTCAAGCAAATCAGTTGAATCAATATCAGTTTCATTAATAACAAGTACAGACCAGTTGAAAGTGAGATGATAATGCATGTTTAAACATACCCAATGATGCAAGAGATCTAATAGCAGCAGGTAAAGTATTCCAGTCTGTTGGGGCTTTGAAAATGAACACTCTTCTGCCAATCAATTTTTTTGCAGAGGGGACAGAGAAATAAATCTGAACAGAATGTCTAACTTGATGAATTGGTGAGTAGGGTACAAAATACTGCTTTAAATAAAGGGGATAGTTAAGATAAATGCATTTAAATATCAGCTGAAGCCAATGCATGTATCTTCTTACATTTAAAGAAGGCCATTTAAGTTGGTTATACATTGTGCAGTGATGTGTACGAAAAGGACAACCAAGAACAAATCTGCATAGTCTGTTGTAGGCTATGTTGAGTGGAGCAAGATCTGATTTATGTGCATTTTGGTAGACAACATCACAATAGTCCATAATCGGAAGAATAAGTTGAGAAGCAATTCTTTTTCGGACACTGAGCGTAAAACAATTGCGAGAGCGGTGTAAAACACTGATTCCGTAATTGACTTTTTGTATTACATGCTTTATATGTACTTTAAATGAAAGTTCAGAGTCTAGCCATACACCAAGATATTTAAAGCTATCAACTTTATGCAGAGAAGTGCCATCCTTACATGTTATTACTACATTAGGTTTGGATTTGAGCTTCTGCCTGGTACCAAAGACCATGGTATAAGATTTTGTTTTGTTAAGCAGTAGTTTATTGTGTGATAGCCAGTCCTGTAAGATATTAAATTCCGATTGGAGAGAGATCTGAATTTGTGAAAAATCTGATTTGGATGTATATATATGGAAGTACAATTTTGGCATTCAAAAGTTGATCCTTCCATGTTGGCTAAAGTTCCATAAACATCAGTACAGTACGCTGCTGTTCCTGATCTGCCTGATGTGACACTGTATTCCCCAGCAGGGAGACCTGATGAACGCTGATTATGAACAGACTTCACATTTGTATGCATCAGCTGTACAACTCTACAAAACCATTTCTCATGGGCAAGTGTACATAGTTATTTATATTGGGTATAATATATGCTGGGTGTTAACATTTCACTGTTTAGTCAAAGTAGCAGATAATCATGTAAAGTTGAATATGTACAGAAACTCCCGGTATGATGTTCCAGCTGTTCAGAAAGGCTAATAAAAGAAAACCCACCTATTCAAATTCAAGTCCCTGCATATTGGCTTGCATAATATACTAAAATGTCTACTTAGGTGTATGAGGTAGGAAAACAGACTTGTGCATAGTCATTTTTGAAAACGTTCTCACTGCCACCTAGAGCTCAGAAAGGACTAAAATACATTAATGTAAACTTTGGTGTGAGTCCCAACACGAAATTAGAGGTAGAGTTAAACAAAAAAAGTAGAGTATGCAGTAATGTGAAGCCTTTTGCCATCTGTGGTTAAATGGCCAAAACCTTGAGATAATCCTCAAATTCTATAAAAAGACTCAGTACCTTGTCCCATCATTAATAAGCACGTCAGGTTGCACCACAGGTAATGGAGGATGGAAGGTAACAGCAACCCCTTCCTCTTTTCCCTCCTCTACATCCTCCATCGTGTGATCACTGTCACTCTTCATGGAACCATAGCTGGAGGGTGGCCTCGTCCACTTCTTCTTTTCCTCTTCCCCATTCTCATGCCTGAAAATGCTAAAGGGATAGAAACATTGTGTTAGCATACCACCACTGGGTGTGACATTGCTTTAAAGTTTAAGATAAATAGATCATTTAGTAATGGACCAAATGTTACAGATATATGTCCAAGAATACTGTTTATAAGTCGTAGGTGATCAAAGACTGGCAGAGTATTTTAACAAGACGTAAAATATCTGGCCCACAAGGGTGGAATGACATCTAGGCCATGTGTTTATTTGACTCCTTATGACAGACTTTCTTGAAAATAGATTGTATCTATCAAAATAGCGGAGCTTTAGCTTGACTCTCAAAATGATGAAGCATTTAGTAGTCATTATGAAAAGAATGTTATTATAACAAGTTTCTCATTATACTGACTTACAGGATGCTTTTTCCTCATCAGTGGCGAAAATGGAGTTCCATTAATAAATGACAGTTGAAATAACTCGTGCGTGGGTGTTGTAAAGCAGTATTGACTCTCACCTATACCAACGTTAGCAGTGAATTAACTCCTAGTGTAATACAGTTGTAAAAACAAGTAAAACAACCCACAAGGCGGGAAATTTAGCATTTGACGAAACAGTGTAAGTGAAATGTCCTGAAGTGACAGAGGATTAAAGATGGCAGGTGAACTATCCTTCATGTCAAAAAGTGTAAAACAACACCCACCTTTCAACTTCAGTGTCCGGGTCCATGTTCCTGGTCATAGAAGACTCATAAACTGCAGCTGTACAATTAATTGATATCAACTAAATCCTCCTTTTCGCAATAACTTCACATGAAATGTAATTTCCTCCGTGGCAAGGTGAAGGCCCTCCACCCTTCCTATTGAAAACATTGATACTCAAGATAACATGACGGTTTCACGAGTAAGAGATCCGTTAGAAATTAGCGTTTAGCAGCAGATAATCGAGGTAAACATAATAAACTATACAGTGTAAAATAATTTCCCCAGTGGTTTATTTTAACTTATTTCCTCTTCGTTTTGTCAGTTATAACTTTCGGATTAAGTTCCGTCAGCATCAACATGACGACTTCTGATGCACTTCAGAATAAAAGCATGGTATCGACAAAACGCACATCCAAACTCCTCCTTACATATACTTTACTTACAAATCATCAAATGTTTTGATATGCAAGAATACCTCCGGTTGATAAAATATATTTGGTAGGATGTTTAAGTGAAACACCGGTACTAAAATAATAGAATAAAAACATGTTTTGCTTTTATTCTGAAGGGTTTTGAGGCATATACCAGAAGTGTAACAGTTTGGTAATAGGCCCAATCCCAAACCACTCCCTCGACCCTACCCCTCCGTGATGGAGTGAACTCCGTCTGTAGCCACACTCGCAGCTCAACGAGGCTCCTCCTGTCAGATGGAGGGAGTTGTCACCATAGACATATAAAGAGTAGACGCCGCATTGGCTGCTGGGGCGCAAGAAATACGGCCGCCATCTTGGACCGGTCATCCTACAGACATTGCGAACAGGGGTCGGGGGATTACTTTTCACAAGTAAAATTCAACATTATAATTGGTTGTATTTTGTAAATAGAATATTATTGTACTGTATTGATGTCCGCCAGCGAAATCGTAGCCAGCAAACATTATGTTCATGGCCAACTGAGACTTTATAAATCGCTGCTGTAACAAGTGAATTTCCCCGTTGTGGGATGAATAAAGTAAAATATAATCTAATCTATCTAGGAAGAAGAAGGAAGAAAATAAGCTTGACCTCCTTCTTAAAATGTTTTTGTGTTGACTCTCAAATCTCCCGTTTTTATTTTGAAGGTTTCCCAAAGACAAAGATATGAGAAAGAAGTGGGAAGTTGCTTTGAGGAGGGAAGGGTTCACTGCAAGCGAGTCATCCGTGATTTGCAGTGAGCATTTTAAGCAGGACGAGTTTGACAGGACAGATTGTCCGACTCAGAGATGGTGTTATTCCCTCCATCTTCAGCTTCCCGGTTCACCTCCAAAGAGTAGGTGTATCATCATAAGGCTATTAGCATTCATAAATGTAAATATTCTATTATCAATTGTGTGTGTGTGTGTGTGTGTGTGTGTGTGTGTGTGTGTGTGTGTGTGTGTGTGTGTGTGTGTGTGTGTGTGTGTGTGTGTGTGTGTGTGTGTGTGTGTGTGTGTGTGTGTGTGTGTGTGTGTGTGTGTGTGTGTGTGTGTGTGTGTGTGTGTGTGTGTGTGTGTGTGTGTGTGTGTGTGTGTGTGTGTGTGTGTGTGTGTTTCAAGTATTATGCTTTTTCATTTTAGCCAGAAAAGGGCAGGACTACGTCTCCTTCCAGAAAAGCTGAAGAGAGCCTGTCTGTGGCCCCTCAGGACGACCCAGAAGCTTCAACCTCACACTCACAACCTCAGCCTAATGATGTGAGTATTTCTATTTTCAACATCATTCATAATGGTCCTAGACAAAGTAAAATCTCTCTTGTTTGCTGCCACTCATATTAAACACACTCACAAATAAACACATACACACACAATTGAAGACATGTTGAACATGCATTCCTGGCACACTCACACACGCGCACACACACACACACACACGCATGATGCTGGCAGTGGCTTTGACAGGTGATGACTATAAGAAATAATGTGGGCCATACTCTAGTTGTGTCAAAGTGATGTGTGTGAAGTGAAACATCACTCAAACCATGTTCATCCCTCTTTCTAGGATCATAGCGATGTCTCGCCTACTTCTCCTACTGGCCAGAGTCAATGAAGCTTTAGCAAGAGTGGAGAGTCTCGAGCGAGAGAGGAAGAATGCCATGGCTAGAGAAAAGAGGGCAGAGACCACAGTGAGGACTCTTTTGGGGGATTTGAGGGAAAAGAACCTCATTAATGAAGAACTCAAAGAGGCTTAATTTCTACTCAGGTAAAATTAAATTAGCACTTTGAAATTCATGTACATCTTACTCTTACACTCTTTATTAAACTCCTTTGTTATTATATGAAGGGGACTTATTAATTTTTTCTCATACAATTTCAGATCTTCAAATAGACTTGAAGGCAAAGCAGGGCCATGAGTACTCCAAGGACCACAGAGAGCTTGCCCTCACACTCCATCTACATGGTCCAAAGGCATACAAATACCTCAGAGAGACTACAACAAAAAGGTAGTCTTAATGTTGTTCAATTTCATTTTTGGAAATTACGGTTGCAAGTACGTTAAATAGCTACTTCTCAATTTTTTTACAGGTGGCTGTGTTCGGTGGATGGAAAGCCTGGCCTGAACAAGATGATGCTGGATATGCTGGAGAGAAGATGCCAGGACGACCAGGCTAAATATGGATGTGTTTCACTCATGTTGGATGACATGGCCATCAGAAAACATGTGCAATATAATCCACATAACCAGTCAATGTCTGCTTTTGTAGACATGGGTGATGGAAACAATGAGACCGATGCTGCTACTGAGGCTCTTGTGTTCATGGTGGTTGGCCTACACGGACATTGGAAGGCTCCCATTGCATATTACCTGACGAAGTCTTTGTCACCTGAAACACAAAGGGTCCTAATCTAAATCTAAAATCTAATCTAATCTATCTAGGAAGAAGAAGGAAGAAAATAAGCTTGACCTCCTTCTTAAAATGTTTTTGTGTTGACTCTCAAATCTCCCGTTTTTATTTTGATGGTTTCCCAAAGACAAAGATATGAGAAAGAGGTTCTCAGTCATGCTTTGGAGGAGCCGCATGCACGGGGCATTCGGGTGTCATGAGCAACTTTGTGTAAATATGGTTTGGGCGGGGTGGTGTCATGTTCTTGTGTTTAACTTGAACATTTACATTTTTTATATAGATGTAGAAGTACATTTTCATTTTTTATGACATAGATATTCATTTTTACTGATATATAACTTCTGTCTATGTATAATGTATTATTGTTTCTTCATTTTTCAACTTATTAAAATAGCTGAGTATAGGCCTACACAATATGCTTCTCTATCATATATAGACCATTAGTGTTTTTTTATGTGTGTGTGTGTATATATTATATATCGTGTGTCTTTTGCAAAATACCTATCATACATAACATAGGCTATCAAATACCAGAATATTCTATTGCTGTTAAGCCTACTATGAATATTAAAATACGCCGAATCATGTGTTCGGTATCATGCCTACATATATGACGTTTGCAGAAAGCTGCTCTTACGGAAGAAGAAGATGTTTCTACAATGATGTGGAGGGAGAGTCCTCTCCAGTCAGACTGAGAGGCTGATAACTTCAGCTCAGTGAGGTAAAGGACTCTCAGTGCTTAGATAGTTCACTTTAGTCTAAGTTATCTCAGTGGGTCTCAAACGTTTTGATCACAATTTATGTAAACACATATTTCCAAGGCACTAATTATTGGGATAAAACAGGTTTGAAATCATTCCAATGTATACTATAGGACAGTAAACCAGACATATCGTTTTAAACTGGAGAGATAAAAAAATATGCATAAATAAAATAGTAAAATAAGATATGAATGAACAACAAAAATAAAATGCATTACATGTAGGCTATTTGTTATTTAATTATTCAAATGTAAACCGATCTTTTTCATATGGGTGTTTGGAGGTGTACCCCCTAGATCTAGTCTCTAGTAATTCTGCGTGTGCACCAGATTGAAGCATTTTACTTCAAAATGTTCAAACATTTCTTCCCGGTATGCCTGAGAAGGCAGATATGCTTGTTTTTCTCAACAAGAACTGTTTTTAAAAGTTGAACTGTTGTAGCTTCAGGGGTTCTCAGGTTAAAGTTACATAGCAGTGAATATAAACAGACTGATTAATGTGAATATTACTTTAAACTAACCTGTGTAAAAGTTTCTCGAATAAATGTAATTTTTTTGGTGGAAGAAGCATGTATCATTTTTTTACCCTGCCCCTCAAAGAATCGGAATCGAGAACCGTTAAGAACCGGAATCGAAAAGTAGAATCGGAATCGGAATCGGAATCGTGGAAATTCAAACGATACCCAACCCTAGTTATGATTGATAAAATGCGCTGACACTTCATTGCGCCTGCCAGACAGATTACACTGAGTGGAGCGGGTGACCGGTCCAAGATGGCGGCCCCACGGCTCGTCAGCGCCAATAGGCAGCAGCGGTCGATGCGGCGTCTACTCTTTATATGTCTATAGAGGCTTCTCAATACTCAAATGTCCCCTCCTCGACTCCCCTCCTCGACTCCCCTCCTCGAGACTTAGTCCCGCCCACAGGAGATGCGAGCGGAGGACCGAGGAGGGGAACCGAGGAGAGAGGAGGGGAAGCAGCAGACGTTTAAAGAAATGAGAACTCCTCTCCTCTGAGCGGTCATATTAAAGCGACGTCCGTTCATTATTACGTGGCAACAGCTGCATCAGCTGTCGAGTGTTTTGTCATATTTTATAATCTCTGTTAGATCAGCTGAACATTGTTCCCCCACATATTTACCTTGAATTCATTGAGAGTGCGGTATAATGAGACAATAACAGGCTACAGATGCGGACACACACACACAAATATATTTATATAAATATATGCAATTTAAAGTATGAGAGCACTCTCATAATAACGTAACACAATCAGAGACTGGATATATCCCCCCCCTCTCTCTGGTCGCTGAAATGGGGAATTGAAATTACGGGCCAAAAGTTGTATTTGCAAGTATTAAAAGTAAGCAGAGGACACCAAACCAACTAAGACCTGTCTGTCCGCCGCATCTGCGCACACACTGTACCACACACACACCTACACACTGTACCACACACACACACACACACACACACACACACACACACACACACACACACACACACACACACACACACACACACACACACACACACACACACACACACACACACACACACACACTGTACCACACACACCTACAGCTCCTAAAGCATAATCAGGCTACAGCCGTTGTGTATTTTATTATGTGAAGCACTAAATGGTTTTAGAAAAATATCGACTCTTTGTTTGTATATATCTACTAAACTAAAGCAAATAAAGAGAGTAGGTCTGTTATACTGAGTGATATTTATTTTACACACTGCTCTGCTTTCTGCAGGACCTCACAGCTGTTCTCACTGTAAACATCGCGTTGCGATGAGAGCAGTTTCTAAAATAATATCCAGGGGATGCATGCAGAGCTGTCATTGGCTGAGATAAGTCCGGCCGTGCGTCACGCCTCCACCGTTCCCGGAAATGCATCCGCGGAGGAGCCGTGGAGGAACCATCAGTGTATCCTCGGTTATAGCTCCTCCAGAGAGCCTCCTCGACGCTCGATCCTCGGTCCTCGGTGTGCATTTAGAGAAATGAGACGTCCTTCAAAATGGCGCGCTGAAATTCATTTCCGGGTCACTACCGGAGGACCGAGGAGTCGAGGAGTCGAGGAGGGGAAATTTGAGTATTGAGAAGCCTCTTGTGACTGTCACTACCCGATCCGTCACCCTGCCCGATCGGTTCTGCGCATGTGCGAGAGGGTCCGGAAGTCCGGACGGCAACCCAAGATGGACACTTGACACAGTGGCTTTTAGCAAACCTCAAAAAGAAAAACCGAGAGAGATGAGTTATTGTTATTACAACGTGACTTCACTATTATTTAACAACTCTTTTTATTGGGTTCTTTTATTTGGGGTTAAGTACATTGTCAGAATAAGTGAGGAATGAATTTAACATCTGTTAGACAGCTATCATACTGAATAAATATTTACTGTGAATGTATGAAAACATGTATGGCATATGGCTGTCCAACAGAAGTTAAATCCATTTCTCACTTATTGTGACAATGTACTTAACCCCAAATAAAATAACCCAATAAAAGAGTTGTTAAATAATAGTGAAGTCACGTTGTAATAACAATAACTCATCCCTCTCGAGTAATTCCTTTTGAGCTTTGCCAAAAGCCACTGTGTCAATGTTGTCCTACTTGGGTTGCCGTCCGGAGTTGTCCATCTCGCACATGCGCAGTACCGATCGGGCAAGGGGACAGATCGGGTAGTGACAGGAGTAAACACAGCGGCAAGCTTTGAGACGGCCTCCCCTCTCTCCGGCAGAAACAGGAAATGCCGTAACTGTATGTAACAACTGTTTCAAATCAGCATCTCTTAGACAAAAAGTTTAAATTAATAACTCAAATAAAACTCCAAACATCTTTCATTGTGTTTCAAAGCTCTTTTAGTTTTAAACCTGATGTTTATAAGCTTCTTAGTTTTTGCAACGGTCTGTAAATATATGCAACTTTATAATAAAATGCACACATTTACCTTTTTCTAGACTAAACACAGGTATGATCCTAAGTTAAAAACATGAGGTTATCATGAGGTTGTTAACGTCGCAATTTATCAGTGGATGTTTGCTGGAACTACTTGTAAACAGCTTGTTTCCTGACGGACACACACAGCGTGACTCCGGTCAGGTAGAGACCGGTCTCAAGTCACCACCGCTGCAGATTTGCTGTTTGAGGGCTTGATAGCCCTCTCCCCCTCCACACAATATGGCAGAGGGGTAGGGTGTAGGGGGCGGTTTGGGAATGGGCCATAGTCATAAGCAGAGCCGTAGGGTCATGGTTCATATGCTGAAAGGGCACTACAGTGGACTGGACTGTAACAGTATACATTATGGATTCATTTGAACTGACATGTTCTTGGAAACCTCCACTTTATAAATAATAACGTGTATTAATCAGCACAATTGTGTATTTTAGTGGAACAAATCATTTTCGGATCACAATTACAAAAATATCTTGGGATCTTCATACTTCTGTCGCTGCATCTTCCCAGTTATCATGATCAAAGAGTAGAATAGTCCCCTTCAAACAAGGAAACTGAGTTAACTGATTTCTCCACAATTTGTTTTAGTGTGTGTGTTCAGACAATTAAAGCTGCTCAATCATATCTATTAAGTAAGACATTTATTTATACAAACATGAACTTCCTATGTGCTATTATGCTTAAATAAGGTAGCGCATTCTAACAAATGGACAACAGGATGAAAAACAAATTGAGGATCTTAGAGAACGCCACCTTAATTAAAATATTATTGGAGCAAATTGTCAATATTCACCCTATTTAAACCCATTTTGAATAAATTAATATTATTCATTTTTATTTACAGAGCTAGTTTTGGGATAGTGCCTCACAGTAGAAATGAGACAAAGTGCTGTCCATCTTTTCTACTGCAATCGCAATTTCTGGAAAATGCATCCTAAAGTGACGAGGTTTTAAGTTTATCAGAACATTTCTAGACGAAGCTGCACCAGACACGACTCTGAGGTAAGTGGATCAAATAGCAGGCTTTTTTATAGTGTCATTTATAACTTTTATTGAAAAACATGTAAATATAATACAGATTAAATTAAAACAAATTTAAGAAAAGATTAAAAAAAATTGCTGAAGGACAACATTATAAAAGATTGCAGGAAAAAAAAAAAATATGATTTAAGAAGAAGCGTAGACGATCATCACTGGGAACCAGTCCTCAAACCTTCATCCTGCTCATCATCTGTGGGATACAAAACATGTGATTAAACCAGAGATCACAGTGAAGCATGTTTTTATACAATATGTTCATTTATTGAAAGCTAAAGCCAAGTGTGTTTTTGTGACAGATGCATGTGAAAACCCATAGTTTATATATGAAATGAACACACCGTGTCTTATTATGGCAAAAGTAAAAACCCAACCAGCCAGTGTAAGTCAACAAACCCTTATTCCACAAAATACAATTACTTGTATTGACCTTTTAACACTTCCACGAAGGACGTCATCATTTACAGACCCACGCTTCTGAAAACGGTTACTTAAATGTTAATGATCATGAAGTGTTGCGTCATTGTCAGATCCCTGATTAGAGAGTTCAAACATAATCCATCTCTCGTAGTCAATAAGGACAAAATAAATAACACTCAAACTAGGGACAGAAATCGAATCAAAGGTTTACGTCAGCATCTCCACTACGTGCTGCTGTTTGATTATCAGCAGATGATGATTCTTTGTCATGCCTGCAGCCTCATATGCAGCCTGCACTCCATTTACACTCCATTTGGGCTACACAAGCTACCACAGGAGGCATGCTGGCACGGGGAAATAAAGTGCAGAGAGAAAATAATAACGTGTGCCCTGTAAAACCCTGAATGGATTTATCTGTGTGAGCGTTTACCTTGCGAGCACTAGATAGACCAGGAGACTTTGCAGACCTGCTGGTGGCTTTCTGTCCTTTAGTCGCAACCTGAGGGGATTTAGAGCTGCCAGTTTGTCCTGTCCGTGCCACTCCAGCACGGGAATCTGCCGCAGGGTTGTTTTCCTGGCATTTACGCACAGACTTCTGAGCAGGCGACTTCTTTGAAGTTTTTCCTGGGGATTTCCGAGTGGAGCTGCGTAGTTTATTTATGTTTTTCGTAAGAAAGTTGTTTTTTTGAGGGGTGTTGTCAATACTGAACATCGTTGACTGCCTCCGATCAACCTAGAGAATAATACAAGGGTAACTGTTAGAAAAACATGCAAAATATCGTATGTATTCTTTTGTTCCCTAAAATGACATATCAGGCATGAAAACGGGTCAGGGGTGAAAAAGGTGAGAAGTATATTATCCCTCTAGGGGGGTCCGGGGGCATGCTCCCCCAGAAGAACATTTTGAATATTCCATATTTTAAAGTATCAATCTGATGCATTTTGAGATGCATTTTTTTTGCCAACCTGGGGAGAGCTGGAGAAACTTAACTTCAGCCATGAGTCAAAAATATTATGGCCTCCTTACTAAGTATTATCAGGGATGCAAACTCATCAGGTATGGAAAAGGTGACAAGGACCCGAGCCCCCCGACCCCACGGAATATCGGCTTTAAAATGAGGAATAACAGAGGATTTTAGCAGTCAAAACAACTAAAGCAGCAGTGTTAATAATAACAGAAACGCTAAAGAGTCACATCTAATAGAAATATATAAAAGCATTTATTTTAATTGTGTAGCAGTCAGTTTATAATTTTGGCAGCACTGTTGAGGATTTTGAAAATCTATTGTCATGCCTCTGTGCAAGGTTTAGTCTTTCTATCTTTATCGCATCTGGTGTAAAGTAACTAAATTCATAAACTCAAGTACTATACTTGGGTACAATTTTGAGATACTTGTACTTTATTTAAGTATTTCATTTTTTTTTCTACTTTGTTCTTCTTCTCCTCTACAGTTCAGAGGTAAATGGTGTACTTTGACTCCACTACATGTATTAATATCTTTAGTTACTTTACAGATGTGGATGAATGATGTGAAATCTAATCAAGTGTTGAATCAGACTTTAGTTCCACCTGGAGTAAATCCACCAGCTACCCTGCAGTATACAAAGTCATTCAAACTAGCTGCACCTTTACCAGCTTTGAGAACACTATCATGATCAGTCATTATAAAACACATCATATATATTATTCTGAAATGGACCAATCTGCACAATGACTACTTTTTCTGTCGCTACTTTCACTATATTTTGATGAGAATACTTTTCTACTTTTACTTGAGGAACATTTTGAATGCAGTACTTTTACTAACAGAGTAGTCCTTCCTACACTCTGGTACTTCTACTTTTACTCAAGTACAAGACCTGAGTACTTCTACTTTTACTCAAGTACAAGATCTGAGTACTTCTACTTTTATTCAAGTACAAGATCTGAGTATTTCTGCTTTTAATCTAGTACAAGATCTGAGTACTTCTACTTTGACTCTAGTACAAGATCTGAGTGCTTCTACTTTTACTCAAGTACAAGATCTATACTTATACCACCTCCGTTTATAGCCTATGAAAAAAAAACTATTAGAAAACGAAGGCTAAAGCTAACGTTAGCAGATAGTGACAATGTATGCTAGCTAGCTAGCTCAACGATAATATTGCGACAGAAAAACTTTTCAGTGCACATCACGCTCTGAACACCTGAACGGCCCGTTCTAACAGCTGTTCACCAGCGGTCCAGTCTGTACCACAGTGACTCCGGACCGCACAGTTAATATTAACGAACGCACCCGTAGGTAATGTGGCTGCTGAAGCTAGACCATCATCGCGGAGCAGCAGAGCCGACAGGCAGGAAGACTCGAGCACACAGCTCTCGCTGCATTATAATATATAAAAAAAGAACACCATGCGTGTCATGATGGCACATAACAGCTCATGGCCGCAGATTACTCCGGGTCCCAGACCCCAAAAATATTTTTATTGCAGATCTACATGAATCACACTAACGACCTATTTTGGATTCAAAACGGCGAATTTCGTCGAAAGGTGAGTGATTTTCATGCCTGATATATGCAATATATTCTGTGTGTGTGTGAAATATTTCACTCACTGGACTGAGGGCGGTTCGAATCTGAGAGTTGAAAGGCTCACTCATCACGTTCTTGGCTTTGGGAGTGAGTGGTCGGGGGAAACAGCTGGCCCTCACCTTTTTCTGTCAGATGGAAACGTGGAAAGACAAAGAGGATTTCAGAAAGTTACATTTAAGAGTAACTTTATGGTAAGAGTAAGCTTTCAGATAACAAATTAAATAAGCAAACAATACAAAAGCCTGACAACTATTCTTTGAGAATAATACTCAAAATGTATGTTCATATGCCAATAGGCAAATGTGGTGTTCAGGCAATTGGCAAAGACATGTAATATGATAAGATACTTTAAAGTTAATTGTCAGAGATAGCATAGGGAAAAGGTACATTTTCCAATACTAATTACATTATGAATAACCTTTTTAATGTAAGGAAACCTCAGTAAAACATTAAAGATGGCCTATGAAACATTCATCATTTGCACTTCAGTCAGGCTCTCACATTAAGCAACACAAAATGTAATGAATACTTATGTCCTGCAGGACGCAAACCAACCTCAGGCGAAGTTTGGTGTACGGACAGCGTAGATGAAGAACGCTTGGTGCCTTTCGGGCTTCTCAGCTGAGAGGAGCTGACGATTTTTGATGGCAGCTCGGGCATCAAGGACAGACGGTGAGAACGAGTATTGGCAGCGGCAGCCGAGTGTCCCACCATGAGAGAGTGCCGATGGGAGGCGAGAGAATCTTTCAGCTGGCCCGGCATGGTGGACACCCGGCGGATGGTGTCAGACGGGTCGCCCGTACGGAGCTCTTCGTCTGTGAAGAGGAATGTCGCGCCACGGCATGGCTGAGAGAACAGAGAGAGAGGGATTTATAAAACTGATAGAAAAGGATTAAGGGCATAGAAATAAACAAAACATGTGACCTTGTTTGGTACCATTTCTTAGGGAAGGGAAGTTAAGGAAGACCTGAGATGTGTACCTTTTCTGTGTATTTCATTTGACATTTTGATTCGATAAAAACATTAATTCTATTATTGTTTTGCAGAATCTTTTTCTCTTGTTGATTTAGTTAGTTACCGTTTCTAAAATACAATTGTTTATCTTTCACATTTTTGAATTCACGTCAATGTGTTTTTGTGATTCTTTCATGGGCAGTAAATGTTAATGAGCACTGACATAACAATATGCCAAACGTATAATCTTTTTCTCAAAATGTGTCTTTAAAAAACAAGCACTGCTCAACCTCTATAAATATTTATTGGGATGGTGGGCAGTACACGACCAGACCAAGTGTATAATATAGTTTTAAGCCAACATTATCATAATGTTTGTTTGTGTTGCTGATTTATTGCCACAATAATTCCCTGTGCATTATATCAAAATATTTTTCCCCAGCAACAGTATGTCTATGGTGTTCAGTGCATGGAGTGTCATCCTCTACTAACGTCAGACTCCACGGGGTAGCTGCTCTTCAGATGAGGAAGGACGGCCATGTTCCTGGCCTGGAGCTCGGCAATCCTCATCCAATCATCAGGTCCACCGTCAGGCTCGTTCTCTGCCCCCGCACAGAATGTACTGGCAGCTGAAGAAGGAACAGATGTAGAAAAAACATATTTTGTATACCCAGCATTGAAAAAATGGACACACAGACGGAGATACAAAGGCACGCATATTTTAAACTTTCAAATGGGGTCTTGTCTCCAACTTACTAAACTATAAAGAACAATGATGTACCGTAGTTATTAAACATTAAATCTTGCCAGTTTTTCTTGGTCTTAGATTATAATAAAGTATGGATTTGGGGGATTTAGACTGTATGCCGGACAGAAAAATATATTGGATGTTGTTACTTTGCACTCTAAGACAATGGGATTACCACTTTTTTACGGTTTTTGATATTCTATGATTAAAACATAAAAGATAATTTGTGAAAATAGTTGGCAGAATAATCTGAATAGTTCATTTGGGGCCCATTTTATCCACAGGCAGTATTGTTGGTCCCAGCTATGCATTTACCAGACAGACCTCTTTCTTAATTTCTGCTTAAGTACAAGCTCCTGTGAGTTAGCCAGGTGTCGACTTACGCTGTGAATGCATGGTGCTCCGCCTGTAGCCTGGAAGACCGATGAGCTGGTCGCTGGCAGCGCCGGTCAATCTGGCAGGTGTGTCGAACAGCTCCATACATACGGGGGGTGCAGAGTGGGCACTGGAGAGGTTTGGATGGGAGCGAGCCGAAGCCAGACTGTAGAAAGTGTCATCATGCTCACCGCCGCCTGGGGTTTTCTACAGGTTTAAGGGTTAGGAATTTCAAGAGGGCAAGTTAGAACATTTTGGTTCAGCTGTTTGAATGCAAGTGAACACTGCTGCATTTTTACACAGACAGCAGTGCTCCCAACAACCTGAAGAGCAAACACAGCTCTTTAGTTGCAAATTGTTATATTATGGTCAAAACAAGCACAGTAATGCTAAAGATACATCATAATATAATAGTATAATTGAACAATGAGAGTGAAAGAACCAGCTAAACCTTAAGAAAACAAAATGAGCAAAATGTCCTTGTAATTCATATATTTGAGGAATAGTGATAAAGACGCCATTGTGATTATATAACTGTTAAGGGACTATATAAATGTAGTTTATTCACAGTGTGCCTTATTGTGAACATGCAAAACATGCAATGAGTGTGCAAGTGAGTTTCCTCCACCTTGGTCAGGGTGATGTTAATAACCTGTGTGGTCCTTCGTCGCTTCACAGAGGAAGTTGGATTTTTCCGTGTTGAATCCACCTCGTGTGTATGCTCTGCATTGATCCTAGGCGAAAAAGAAAACAAGAATCTTATGTAGTAAGAACAGTGATATTGGTTTCACTTCAGAAAAGTATGTATATAGGGGAGGGAAACTTAAGAATAATTTGAAAAAAAATACTTCCAAAAAATTACTGGAATAAATGGTTCAACATCTACATTTACTACACTATACTGAAAAAAGCATTTAGAGAACTATAAAACCCCCACCACTTTCATTCACTAAATGAGAATATATGCCTCCTAAAAAGGTGGCTGTTCTGTGAAATACCACAGTAGTCTCACGCGTCTATAGTACCTGTTGATCTGTCTGCTGTTTATAGGTGTAAAGTACAGGGTCTCCAGGGACTCCGCCTGTAGACCTCTGTGTTTTGCTGCCAAGCGCTCTGAACTGCGAACAAGCGGTGTGCTTGATTCATCAGGCGCTAAAAGTTTTCTGCAAAGGTAAGAACAAGAGTAGTGTGTGAGAGTAAAATAAAAATAAACTCCACAATGCCATTAATGTTAGATTTCATGCGTTTCTCTCAAGCCTTATATCTTCTTACTTAAATCAGACATGTCATTAAAATAATGGGAACTAATTTATCGGTGAACAATGTCAATTCAATGTTATGTACTGTATGTAACAGGTGAAAAGCAGGAGTTGGTTGGCTAAAATTGATTATCTTAATTAAATGTGTTACTAAAAGTTTTTAAAGTAAATCTTATTTCCTTTGAGCAACTTTAACCAAATATGACCAAAGAAATAATCAGAAACCATTTGGAACGAAGCACATATATTCTTTTTTTTTTTAAATCACTTTATCGAACAGTTGCACATGTTTTGATAGATGTAGCCCAAAAAGATTTCATGCTACGTATCTGAAGTGTTTTACCTTGTGTTGTTTAGAGAGTCTTCCAGGGAGCTGTGGTCCAGGCTCTCAGAGCTTATGGCTTTCTTCTCCTTTGCTTTAGTGTTTACACTCGAGTGTGCATCGGCATCCTCCATGTAAAGGGACATCCGCGAGCTTCCTTCATTACCATGAAACTTGTTCTGTGCACGCAGGTTACGGTCAGCAAACGCCAGCTAAATGGTACAAAATATATAGTGATGAAGGTCAGCAGCAAAACATTTCTTTTTTTATTATTTAAATAGATAGTTTTTCATTCTCCCCATGAGTCAAAATACCAACCTGTGCCTCTAAACTGGCCACCCTGTTCAAAAGTGCTTTCTCGTTGGTTTGGGCCTTATCCAAATCAAGTTGAAGCAGCTTGTTTTCCATGGTAGAAGCATTTATTTCACACTCTTTCACCTCCAAGGATTGCTTGAGTTCAATCGCCTCCTCTTGGCTTTCCTGGAGAAGCTGCTTTTTGCCATTGTAATGGCTCATGGCCTTCTCCATCTGTGGCATTGTGATAATAAAACAAATGTTAGAATGAATCACACCAAACAGTAACTCACTTTGCACATGAAACTGTAGATTAATCTAAATTGATAATGTTGGACTCTTAACAAGCTTATTAGGTAGGTAGAAATAAAAGTAGTGAATAGTGTTATGTCCTTGGAGGATTTGTTTCACACCAACCTGTGCTTTGTAGTGTTCTGCAGCCTCAGATTTAGCCGATAGCTGTTCTTGTAGGCCTTTCTTTAGTGTTTGGATTTCGTCTGCTTTTTCCTTCTCTTTCAAGAGTATCTCCTTTTTCAATATCTCCATTTCATGCTGTAGCAAAGACTCCAGTTTATGAGAGGCCTTGTTGTCTCTCTCCATGGCCTGTTTGGCTTGAGCGAGTCTATCCTTCTCAAACACCACAGCTTCATGTTGTTTCTCCAGAGCTTTCTGATTGTTTTCCGTCTGCAGTATCCTGGCCATGAGTACTTCTTTTTCCTGAACCAGAGCCTCCTTCTCTCTGAAAGTGGCAGCCTGTTCAGCCTCTTTCACACGGATTTCTACAGCTTGTGTGTCTTTGTATTGGTCCAGCTCTGCATTTACTGACCCCAGCTGCTGCTGAAGGAGCCCCATCTGCTCAGAAGACTCCTGCTGAGCTTCAAGTAACATATGCTCTTTATCAAGAAGACTCTGAGATGTGGTTTCAACTTTCTCTTTCAGAACCTGTATCTCATGTTGAAGGTCATCCGTCTGGTTGGAACACTCCTCCTTTATATCGGTCAGCATTTTCTCTTTGGCTTCAGCTTCCTCTTTTGTTGTTTGAATCAAATGAGCTTGGGCAGTGACCTCCTCTCTAAGACTGTTCAGATGTTGGTCTTTGTCCGTCAAGAGTTGGTTGAATGCAGACAACTCTGTCTGGAGGATCTGAAGCTTCTCCTCAGCCTTGAGGATATGGCTCTCTTTCTCACTCTGAGATTCTTTTAATTTTTTAATCTCATCTTCGCGGGAGGAAATCTGTTCTTGTAGAATCTCCACTTGTTTGACTTTCTCCTGTAGGCTTTGGAGAGTCTCCCCCTGTTGAATATTTTCTTGCTGTTTTTGAGCCAACAGATCTTCCTTTGATTGCACATCTTCCCCAGCCTTCCTCAGCGAGGAGCCAAGAGTCTCAACTTGCATTTTTAGGATTGTGATCTCTTGATGTACCAAATCGGACTGCGCTGAGCCGTCACTTTTTAGAAGTATCATCTGTTCCTCGGTTGCTTGGATCTCCTCCTTCATCTTCCTCACCTCTTCCTCAGAAGCCGATAGTTGATGCTGCAGAAGCTCCTTCTGATCAGCGCTCTCCTGCTCCTGCTTGGTGAGCATGACTAGCTGAGTCTGAACCTTCTCCTGAGCTTCTGTGAGAGAGTCACCCATATCAGTAAGTTGTGTTTTTAAATCTTTGATCTCCTGCTGTAGCATGTCTGACTGTATGGATCCCTCATTTTCCAGTGTGACCAGCTGTTCCTCTTTTGCCTTGATCTGATCCTTCAGTACTTGAAACTCCTCTTCAGACGTCGCATTACATTTTTGGATGTTATCTCTCTCCCGAGAAATCTCAATTTCCTTCTGAGTCAGAATGTTTTCTTTAGCCTGAACCTGCTCAACTGTAGTCCTCAGGGATTCATTCAAACTTTGGACTTGGTCCCCAAGACATTTGATCTCGCTCTGCAGCACCTCTGACTCCTTGCCGTTTTCAACCTTTAACAGGTCTACCTGGCCTTCCTTAATTTGAATCTGCTCTCTCAGCTGATTAACCTCCTCCTCAAGAACTGCTCTGGTCTTTCCAAGTGTTTCAATCTGCAAAGTGCTCTGCTGCTTCTGCTCAGCCAACAACTCATCTTTGGATTGAACCTGGTCCTTGGCGTTCTCAAGAGAATTGCTCATCGTATTTATTTGTTTGTTTAGACTTTCAATGTCTTGCTGTAGCAATTGAGATTGTTTAGATGTCTCCGTACTTAGAAGAATGAATTGCTCCTCTTTAGCACGAATCTCTGCATTTAGCATCTTTACCTCATCTTGAGATGCTACCATTTGCGCCTTGAGTGCGTCCATATTCTGAGTGTTCTGTAGTTGTTGGGCTAGCAGATTTTCCTTGGACTGCAAATTGTCCTCTGCATTCTCCAGCGAGGAACCAAGACTCTCAACATGTTTCTTTAGATCTTGGATTTCTTGATGTCGCAAGTCTGTTTGCTCCAAGTTATCAGCATTAAGAAGTATCATCTGTTCCTCGGTTGCTTGGATCTCCTCCTTCATCTTCCTCACCTCTTCCTCAGAAGCCGATAGTTGATGCTGCAGAAGCTCCTTCTGATCAGCGCTCTCCTGCTCCTGCTTGGTGAGCATGACTAGCTGAGTCTGAACCTTCTCCTGAGCTTCTGTGAGAGAGTCACCCATATCAGTAAGTTGTGTTTTTAAATCTTTGATCTCCTGCTGTAGCATGTCTGACTGTATGGATCCCTCATTTTCCAGTGTGACCAGCTGTTCCTCTTTTGCCTTGATCTGATCCTTCAGTACTTGTAACTCCTCTTCAGATGTCGCATTACATTTTTGGATGTTATCTCTCTCCTGAGAAATCTCAATTTCCTTCTGAGTCAGAAGGTTTTCTTTAGCCTGAACCTGCTCAACTGTAGTCCTCAGGGATTCATTCAAACTTTGGACTTGGTCCCTAAGACATTTGATCTCGCTCTGCAGCACCTCTGACTCCTTGCCGTTTTCAACCTTTAACAGGTCTACCTGGCCTTCCTTAATTTGAATCTGCTCTCTCAGCTGATTAACCTCCTCCTCAAGAACTGCTCTGGTCTTTCCAAGTGCCTCAATCTGCAAAGTGCTCTGCTGCTTCTGCTCAGCCAACAACTCATCTTTGGATTGAACCTGGTCCTTGGCGTTCTCAAGAGAATTGCTCATCGTATTTATTTGTTTGTTTAGACTTTCAATGTCTTGCTGTAGCAATTGAGATTGTTTAGATGTCTCCGTACTTAGAAGAATGAATTGCTCCTCTTTAGCACAAATCTCTGCATTTAGCATCTTTACCTCATCTTGAGATGCTACCATTTGCTCCTTGAGTGCGTCCATATTCTGAGTGTTCTGTAGTTGTTGTTCGGCTAACAGATTTTCCTTGGACTGCAAATTGTCCTCTGCATTCTCCAGCGAGGAACCAAGACTCTCAACATGTTTCTTTAGATCTTGGATTTCTTGATGTCGCAAGTCTGTTTGCTCCAAGTTATCAGCATTAAGAAGTATCATCTGTTCCTCGGTTGCTTGGATCTCCTCCTTCATCTTCCTCACCTCTTCCTCAGAAGCCGATAGTTGATGCTGCAGAAGCTCCTTCTGATCAGCGCTCTCCTGCTCCTGCTTGGTGAGCATGACTAGCTGAGTCTGAACCTTCTCCTGAGCTTCTGTGAGAGAGTCACCCATATCAGTAAGTTGTGTTTTTAAATCTTTGATCTCCTGCTGTAGCATGTCTGACTGTATGGATCCCTCATTTTCCAGTGTGACCAGCTGTTCCTCTTTTGCCTTGATCTGATCCTTCAGTACTTGTAACTCCTCTTCAGATGTCGCATTACATTTTTGGATGTTATCTCTCTCCTGAGAAATCTCAATTTCCTTCTGAGTCAGAAGGTTTTCTTTAGCCTGAACCTGCTCAACTGTAGTCCTCAGGGATTCATTCAAACTTTGGACTTGGTCCCTAAGACATTTGATCTCGCTCTGCAGCACCTCTGACTCCTTGCCGTTTTCAACCTTTAACAGGTCTACCTGGCCTTCCTTAATTTGAATCTGCTCTCTCAGCTGATTAACCTCCTCCTCAAGAACTGCTCTGGTCTTTCCAAGTGCCTCAATCTGCAAAGTGCTCTGCTGCTTCTGCTCAGCCAACAACTCATCTTTGGATTGAACCTGGTCCTTGGCGTTCTCAAGAGAATTGCTCATCGTATTTATTTGTTTGTTTAGACTTTCAATGTCTTTCTGTAGCAATTGAGATTGTTTAGATGTCTCTGTACTTAGAAGAATGAATTGCTCCTCTTTAGCACGAATCTCTGCATTTAGCGTCTTTACCTCATCTTGAGATGCTACCATTTGCGCCTTGAGTGCGTCCATATTCTGAGTGTTCTGTAGTTGTTGTTCGGCTAACAGATGTTCCTTGGACTGCAAATTGTCCTCTGCATTCTTCAGCGAGGAACAAAGACTTTCAATCTGTGTCTGTAAAGTTAAGATCTCTTGATGTAGTAGTTCCGACTGCTCGGAACTTTGATTTTCCAATATGTTCATGTGTTCCTCTTTAGTTTGGATCTCCTCCTTCATGCTCCTTACCCTCTCCTCAGAAGCAGACACTTGTTGCTGCAGGACCTCTGTCTGATGAGCACTTTGCTGCTCCTGCTTTGTAAGCATAACCTTCTGAGCCTGAACTTGTTCCTCAGTCATTCTTAGAGAGTCTATGAGAATTTCGATTTGGCCTTTCATACCTGTGATTTCTTGCTCCAGCGATTCAGCATGTTGTGAGCTGTCATTCTTAAGAATAACAAGCTGCTCATGTCTTGCTTGCATCTCTTTGTTTAATTTTTTAACCTCTTCTTCACAGGTTTGAAGTTGCTGTTGGAGTACCTCCCTTTGTTGTACATTTTCATATTGGGTTTTAGCCAGTAGCTCCTGCTTAAGTCTAATTTCCTGTTCAGCCTGTTTGAGAGATGAACTAAGGTCTTCCACTCGGACGTTAAGGGCCTGGATTTCTTTTTGAAAAATGTGTTGCTCATTAGACTTCTCAAGAAGTAATTTGGCAAGCTTTTCCTCTTTGGCTTGAATTTTCTTTTTGTTGTTCATGGTTTCATCTGTAAGAATGTCAACTTCTTCTCTGAGAGTGTTAAGTTGTTGGTCTTTAACAGCCAAAAGGGAACTGGCAGCCAATAACTTTGTGTCCAGATCTTTTACATTTTCTTCAGTCTGGTAAAGAAGGCCTTCCTTCTCTTTCTTAATTTCCTTTAGTTTTTCGATTTCTTGTTCACAAGCAGTTATATGCTGTTGTAGTCTGGTCATCTGCTCGGTTTTCTGCTGCTCAACTTGCTCCAGTTGAATATTCAGATCTTGGATCTCATGCTGCAGGACTGCTCTCTGCTCAGTGATTTGCTTTTGCAATTGTTCTATAATTTCATCCTTGGCTTGAATAATTTCTGTAGTTTGGGATTCCTGTTGCCTCAGGAGATCTTTCTGTTGATACATTTCTTGTTGGTATTCTTCAAGCTGCTGTGTTTTGGACTGGATTTCAACCTCAGCTTTTTGTAGGAAGCCAAATGTGCTCTCCAACTCACTCTTCAAACCAATGATTTCATTGTCCAACATTTCTCTCTGAAAATTGAAGAAATAAGAACATTCATGACCATCTGATACAAACAATTATATTAAAACAAATATTGAAAAAAGCAGACTTTATATTTGATAAACTCAATTCAGCTTTAACATTAAATCATTGACATCACCTCCATTATAGGTCCCATATTTTCTCCTACTTCTTCATTAGTGGCCATGTTTATAACGTCCTCCAAACAGGAAATCTTTCCCTGCAGAATTTGAATTTGTTCAGTCAGAAGCTCCTGGGAAACAAAACAAGGCACAGTATATTAACACTTTTCAATAGTAATCATTCACAAACGACATAGCATTGCTTTTTTTGTTGCAAAAAAGTTTAGATCTTATGTTTAAATTACTACCAGAATCATTTAAAGATTTTCCAACTAAATTCTATTGGAGTGTACCTTTTGAGCGGTAGCTTGGTTAAGTTCAGACTGCAGTTGACCTCTTTCAGTTGCCCACTCCGCCTGAGATGATGCTTGTGTTTCGTTCAGCCTGCCAACTTTTGTCTCAAAGATGGCAAGCTGTGAATACACGGTTCTCACCTGCAAAAATATGAATAGAAACATTCACAATCTGCATTCAAGCAAATAAGAACTTCCTGACTGATTTTTTGAAACAAGTTACAGAGAAAACCCCAACATCAACTTGTGGTTGTTGATAATAATCAAGTTGCAAGAGGCTTAATTAATAGATGCTCACATTTTATTTCAATAAACAACAACAAAAGTGTAACTTTTTTAATTTTCAAAGGCTTGACTAAGTCTTAAAATGTCATTATCATGTAAAAGGGTTGCTATAAGCGGTTACCCGACTCAGATTTGCATATTCACCATATGCAAAAACTGAGTTTCAAGAAAAGTCGGTTGGTATTGCATCTTTCCAAGATACAAATTGCACATGACTGCTATTATTTTCCAATCCCCTCATTAGTGATAAGACAGAGCTTACATTTCACAGAAAAACGTGCATGTTTTACCTGGGATGACAGTACACCATTTTCTTCCGCCAGCTCATCAACTTTGTGTTCCATGAGTGAGGTGTTACCCTTGAGGTCTTTATTTACCTTTAATATCTCATTAAGACGCATTTGTAACCTAAGACAGAGAAAAAAGGAAAACAGTTTCTCATATCCATTTCAATACAAATGTTTCATGTTCAGGTCATGGTATAAAACAAGCACTTTGAGCAAAATGTCTGACTGGTTACACATTATCATATTGCCGAGTTAAACATTTGTGAGATATTTGATATAGCAACACGGAGCAGCATTCACTCTCCACTTGCCATTTTTTTATGATTAATACTTTGCTGTTACATGAACTTAATATCATTTGTAATTGCAAAGCTACTGGCACATCAATATAAAAATATATTCCAAATAGTTAATCACAAACTTTAAGATAAAAATATATCTTGGATTAAGAATGTTTAATTAAGTCCTTCACGAATAAATCAATTGTAATAATTCCAACATTTATATATTGGTATACATTTCCAAATGTCTCCATCCTGGGTACTTACGTGTTGTTCTTGGTCAGAAGCTCATTGATTTGTTCACCAGTAACATTTTCATGATCACCATTTGCTTCCTTCAGCTTTTCCATGCGGTACTGCAACTGGCAAATATGGGACTCTGAAGGGAAAAAAACAAGTAGAACATGGTTTAATTTGGATAGAAAGAATAAAAAGAGTAAATGAATAGACTGACATTATTATTCACGCTTTCAGTGGCACTTTGACAGATAACTCCAATGTTAAAGGAATGGTAAGCTCATGACACTCATTTTTAAATAATTATCATCCGATAAAACAGACCAGTCTCTGCCAGTCTTTCTTTTCTTTTTTTTAATCCGATGACATTATCAGTGATTTTAAACTGATTATATACCGAAATAACATCAACACTGTGGGCGCCGCCATTTTCCGGACGTGACGTAAACCATGCGTTTGGTTTTCGAGGACACGTTGATCTCCATGTTATTTACTGTAGTTTCTCTCTTCAAATATGCCTCACTGTATCGCGAAATATTGCCACAATTCTGATAGGAACAATCCACGGAATGCTTAGTTCCATCTGTTGCCAAAAGGTAAGCGTAAGAAGTACATTCAGAGGCAGTGGCTAGCGAAATGTGGCCGGCCCGAACCGAAAGATTCACAGGCTCATGTATGCAGCGAACATTTCAAATTTCCGGACGACTACTCTGAGAGTATGATAAAACATAACATGGGATTTATGGAACAACCATTACTTAATGGAGATGAAGTACCATCTGTCTTTCTGGTGTCATCACCGACCAGGACACCAGTTCGGCCAGTTGAGAAATCGCCCTCTGCAAGTGTGAAGCGACGGAGGAGCAGAAGTAGTGCTCGGAGTAAGAATAAGGTATGTTATAGCGCATTTCCATTGCAGCGGCTAGTCCCGTTTTAACGTCCTTTAGCGTCCAGGCCAGGACAGTTTTTGGTGGCCTTTCCATATGGCGTAGTACCGACTAGTGTGTATTTTCCCCCAGTTTTTTACGGCCCCATAAAATCGTGATTCTATGGCCAGGGACAACGAAGCTGAGTATGCTAAACTAGAGAGGGAATCGCTAGCAAGGGTGGTACTTAGTGTTGCACGGTGTACCGATACTTGAAAGGTACCGCGATACCCTGCCGTTAAAAACGGTACGATTCCTCCGTTTCATTAGTATCGGTACTTTAAGAATGACGGGGAAAAGTACTCCCGTGAAAAAACGCCGTTTAATAAGAGCCGTGTGTGTTCAGCGCTCTGCTTCCACTCCCTGCACTGCAGCCGTGCCTGCAGTCCCGCTCCTCTCAAGCACGTTCTAAGTCCCTCCCCTCTCTCGTGCACGCGGCCACGCGCTAGCTGCCAGAGCATGTGAGAAAACGAGAAGCATGGCTGCAAGTGGGAGTGCAACTGCCGCTGCGCCTCGGCTTGTTGACAAAAAAGACGCCAGAAGTCTGTGAACGGGCCGTTCAGGTGTTCAGAGCAGAGCTTCCTGTCGGAGCAGCAGAGCGTGATGTGCACTGAAAAGTTTTTCTGTCGCAATATTATCGTTGAGTAAACTTAACTAGCAAACTAGCATCACTATCTGCTAACGTTAGCTTTAGCCTTCGTTTTCTATTAGTTTTTTTCATAGGCTATAAACGGAGGTGGTATAAGTAGCCTATATATCTTGTACTTGAGTAAAAGTAGAAGTACCCAGGTCTTGTACTTGAGTTAAAGTAGAAGTACCAGAATGTAGGAACAATCCTGCAATCAAAATGTTCCTCAAATAAAAGTACAAAAGTATTATCATCAAAATATAGTTAAAGTAGCGACAGTAAAAGTAGAAGTGCTCAGGTCTTGTACTAGAAGCACCAGAGTGTAGGAATACTCTGTTACAGTAAAAGTACTGCATTCAAAATGTTCCTCAAGTAAAAGTATTAAAGTAGCGACAGTAAAAGTAGTCATTGTGCAGATTGGTCCATTTCAGAATAATATATATGATATGTTTTATAATGATTGATCATGAAAGTGTTCTCAAAGCTGGTAAATGTGCAGCTAGTTTGAATGACTTTGTAGACTGCAGGGTAGCTGGTGGATTTACTCCAGGTGGAACTAAAGTCTGATTTAACACTTGATTATATTTCACATCATTCATCCAGATCTGTGAAGTAACTAAAGGGATTAAATACATGTAGTGGAGGAAAAGTACACCATTATTTATGAACTGTAGTGGATTAGAAGTGCAAAGTAGCAAAAGAAACATTGAAATACTTAAATAAAGTACAAGTATCTCAAAATTGTACTTGAGTTTATGAATTTAGTTACTTTACACCAGTGGCTATAAAGATAGAAAGACTAAGCCTTGCACAGAGGCATGAAAATACATTTTCAAAATGCTCAACAGTGCTGCCAAAATGTTAAACTCACTGCTACACAATTAAAATAAATGCTTTTATATATATTTATATTAGATGTGACTCTTTGGCGTTTCTGTTCTTAGTAACACTGCTGCTTTAGTTGTTCTGACTGCTAAAATCATCTGTTATTCCTAATTTTAAAGCCGATATTCCGTGTTTCCCTTTTTTTAAGAAAAGTATCGAAAAAGAATCGGAATCGCAATTCTTGACTTGGTATCGGTATCGAAACCAAAATGTTGGTATCGTGACAACACTAGTGGTACTACATGCATACATATAGTATCTTATATCATCTTCCTATTATACACACATGCATTTCCAAACATCTGGACTACCTATGTTGCAAATGTATTATCTCTTCAATTTACACACGGCATCTATTGCACGTCTGTCCGTCCTGGGAGAGGGATCCCTCCTCTGTTGCTCTCCCTGAGGTTTCTCCCATGTTCCCTTTAAACTGGGGGTTTTCTTCAGAAGTTTTTCCTTGTACGATGTGAGGGTCTACGGACAGAGGGTGTCGTATTGTCATACTGATAAAACATCAAAACTTCTTCCTCTGCTGACGAGTCCGAACTCAAATATTCAGCCATGTTTCCGTGTGTTGACAAAGTGAACGCATGGATGACGTCACGACCATCACGTGACTACTGAAAATGGCAAAAATGGCGGCGGCCAGACGGAATATAAAGGTTTTGATAAAAAAAGAGCTATAAAATCATTATTTACCGGGGAATATCGCTGATTTCTTCAGGGTATGGTTTAAACATAATGTTTCACTAAATACTGAAGTTTTGATTAATTATCTAATGAGTGGACCATTCCTTTAATAAACATTACTGGGAATAGAAACCGCAAAAAAAAAAGCATAAAAAGTTTAATATTATTATTTATCCATCACTTAAATGGGGTACCTCTTTGTGCACTGAGTGCAAGTCTGCTGGCCAGCTCCCGCTCCAACCCATCTTTGTAGTCTCTCTCCTTGATCATCTGTCGTTGCATCTTCCTCAGCTGAAATTTAGGTGTGTTCATGATATCCTGCAGAGGAGAGTTGCTGTGGAAACCAAAGCAGAAGCAAAAGAAATACAATCAAATCAAGATGGCTGCTCATGGATTTACGCACACAAAGAGATATATACAACCATCAGATAACATGTATATTAGACTGCTTTATGTTATGTTTCAGTAATATCCAACCCTTCAGTCAGCCATATTCTGATTGTGTGAAATAAAAAAACAAGTTTAGCAAGGTATAGTAGATAAACCTGCTTCCATGTTCATCCAAAACGTTTTATAACAAAAAATAGATACACAGCTGCCTGAAGCTGACAGCCTTTCAATGGACAAAACTATATAAATGTAATATAGTTAGGAAAAAGGGTTTGATAGACAAGTACCCAAATTAAAGGTTTGGATTAACGTTGCCCTCAAAGTTACGTATTCGGATTCAGACTGTGTCATATCAATTCAAATTCACACTGTTACCTGGTTGAAGAAGAAGCCACAATTTGCATATCCATAAATGAGATTTTCTGTCTGCGGTGGAAGACAGGGGAGTCGTCATCGGACAACGAGGACATAGTCGACACATTGGAAGTAGAGACGGTTGCTGATCGCTCCAATATTTCACGGGAAAAAGACATATCTGAAATTCATGGAGAAATACATTTTGACTTATTTTACAGCTTGCATTTTGAATACAATCTAGACAAATGGTGTTATAAAGCAGAATTGCACATGTGACACTAATGTCTGTCAGTGTGGCATATTATAAAGAAATGGAGGATTGAATGTGTGACTTACGTCTTCTTGCTAAATAGGCATCAAGTCCTTTGTTCAGATAAACGCAGCCGTCACTCTCCATTACATAGGAACCAGTTAAGTTTGCTATCTCTCGCTACAGATAAGAGAATAGGCACAGAATAAAATAGTAGCACAACACATGATAAATGTAATGTGATGCATCTAAGTGGTGAACGCATGCACTTAGTAGCAAATCAGAAAAAAAGCTTTCTGCTTACCTCCGAATTAGATTCCATCATGTTCAGAGTGCAGGGGTCATTCATTAAATCGTGGTACACAAGCAACAAAAGCACCTGGTGGCATCACAAAGAATAAGTGAGATTATGGTCCCCTGTTTATGTTTGTCTTTGTATTGTGTTTGTTTCATACCTTCGCAATTTCTACTGTGAGATGTATCCCATCTTTTATGTTGTCCCAAGATAATGAAGTACCTTTGGCTGCATTAAATCGGCAATCCCCTAATAGCAAAATCGATAGAATAGATAGAAGAAAAAAAAGCAGTATGTCACATATGTCTGGCATGTTTGAAGGTACCAAAGTGTAAACTTCAGACCACGCCCAACAATGTCACGGGGAGTAGTCTGGAGTAGCACATTTGAAATGTTTAACCAGAAGACGTTAGAATAATCAATGCCTTACTCTCAGCTATTTCACACAATTCAAGAAATTCTTAATGATTTTTGCTGTGTCAAGCACTGTCAGATGACAATTCAAGAGTCTTCTGCATGCAATCAGTACAGTGACAGGTCTAGAACATGGTAAGTCTTCTTGGCACAAAACTGGAAGCAAGCTAGACTTAAATCACATTAAAGCAATATCTGAAAATATATATTTTTTAAGGTATAGAAACTCACTTTCCACAAAGTCTGCAATGAGCTGGAATCGATCCTCGATAGTATTACTGACACAGGAGTTGGGTTCCTTTTTCCTGAGAGGACAGAACGAAACAGGAATAAAGTGGAGGTTTAGAGAAATTATCATCTCTATACTTCAAAAGAACCCACTTACAAGAAAAGCATTTTCAAAATGTAGTTCAACAGTCATTGGCCATCACTTATTTACACAGAACAAACATGTCATCACATGATGCTCCCTGATAGCTACTACTTACAGCATATAAACAACTTTCAGTAAGACTGTCCCATCTTGTAAATCGTCGACAGTCACTTCTCGCTCAGACAGTTTTAAGTTGTTGACCTGCAAACACATGACGTTAGTTTGACAAGTTGGGTAAACAAACAATTTAATAATGTTAGCTACAATCAACATATTGGCACTATATGACAAAGTTTACTTTCAACTTACCCAGCTCAGAAGAGCCTTTACACCCGAATTCATCGCCATCTTGGCTGACCCTTTTTTCCCCAAAGGGATTTCAACCTGAAAACAAACAAGCCTTATCAGTTAACGAATTAGCAAATATAAGCATTGACTTTGATTATTGACGTTCACAAGTTTTCATCCAAAACTATGTTAGTTAACGATAGGCAAGGCAAGTTTATTTATATAGCACCTTTCAACACAAGGCAATTCAAGGTGCTTTACAAAAATGAAAGACATTCAGGTGAAGGCATTTAAAAACAGTCATTAAAAAGAAAAGATACATTAAAAGAAAAAATACATGAATAAAAAGTACATGAATAAAAAGTTACAGTGCAGTTTAAGATATATATTGCGATATGAAAACATACAGGAATTGAAGAAAAGACAGTTTTTTTCCCCGCAAACCATCCTTTCTTGAACTTTAATGCTATACAATTGATATTTTTGACTATATTCAACCGGATGAAGGATTTTAGTCACAGACTGGATCTTAAGTTATCAGAGCAACAAGCTGAGCTAACTCGGTTAGCAGCACCGAACTGCCCTGGAGAAACACATGAAACTACTTTATTCAGTGTTTTTACCTTTAATCACCGGGTCCGTTTGCTTTGGAAATTTGATTGTGATTGGCGGTTTGCTGTGCATGCAGAGCCTGCATGTCACTCACTCAAGTACCCCTAACATGAGAGCCGCGCACATTTTCCTTTTGTAGCAAGCAGCAAAATAATTGTAACATGACGTGTTTGAGTTAATTTGCCTACTTAATATCGCAAGTCCTAAAAAAATATATATATATATATATATATAAATAAAATAAATTAAAAAATATCGCGCATATCGTCACGAGGCACGATACAATATATCGTGAGCCCTAATATGAATAGTTAAATTAAAAGCAGCGGCAAAAAGATAAGTCTTCAGCCTGGATTTAGTAAGAGTTGTAGTGGACCTGCAGGTTTCTGGAAGTTTGTTCCAGATATTTGGAGCATAAAAACTGAACGATGCTTCATAATTTAGCAGTAGATCAGAAATGTATTTTGGGCCTAAAACAGGGGTGTCAAACTCAAATACACAGTGGGCCAAAATAAAAAAATTGGTACTAGTCGAGGGCCGGTCTGGTTGAATGTTTATTGCAAAACTTATTGAAATGAACTTATTGCAGATATTCAACCTGGAACTAACAAAGCTTAAATGATTGCTTGTAAAAAAAAAAAACAACATTAAATAATGAGTTGCATTAATTTCTTATGGCTCTATCTGCAGCTTTTCCTGAATCATTTCTCATGATTACATTTTTCCACAGGCCAACAACAGCTAAATAAATAAATAATAGTGAAGTCACGTTGTAATAACAATAACTCATCTCTCTCGAGTTTTCTTTTTGAGCTTTGCTAAAAGCCACTGTGTCAAGTGTCCATCTTGGGTTGCCGTCCGGAGTTGTCCAATATGGCGGACCATCTCGCACATGCGCAGTACTGATCGGGCAGGGGGACGGATCGAGAAGGGTCTAGCTGCGGCCGCGGCCAGTACACGGCGGTACACGACACGCCCACCTGACACAACACTACGGTGGCTGAGAAGGGTCTAGCTGCGGCCGCGGACAGTGGAGGTTGAACCAAGCCCCCAGGAGTGCGCCGGAGTCTTGTGGCCAAACGGCGGTACTACACTTCCTTTGTGGTCTCTAACTCGTTGGATAATTTCTTTTAAACTAAATAAACTACCCAGTATGAACGTTCCCGGGTAGCAGTTCTCTTCCCTCCCTTCAATCTAACCCTTCCCTTCCCCCCATCCTAACACTAACCACTCCCTACCTTTTTACCTAATCCTAATCTTCCTTCCTTCTAAACCCCAAAACCTCTCCTACTGTAAGAAATTAAAATCAATGTTTATACTACAAGGGCTGTATGATGTAAATCTCGTCAATTCGCTTTTAACGGTGGTGCCTCTCAGCCACCGTATAAATCTAACCCTTCCCTTCCCCCCATCCTAACCCTAACCACTCCCTACCTTTTTACCTAATCCTAATCTTCCTTCCTCCCTCCTAAACCTAAACCCCAAAACCTCTCCTACTGTAAGAAATTAAAATCAATGTTTATACTACATGGGCTGTATGATGTAAATCTCGTCAATTCGCTTTTAACGGTGGTGCCTCTCAGCCACCGTAGTGTCGTGTCAGGTGGGCGTGTCGTGTACCATCGTGTACCGCTGTGTACTGGCCGCGGCCGCAGCTAGACCATATTGGACGGATCGGGTAGTGACAGCCCACTCCCCCTCCACACTCGTTGCTTTGGAACAGCCCTCAATATGGCGGACTCTCCGCGTGAACGCGCAAACGGAGGGGTAGGGTATAGGGGGCGGTTTGGGAATGGGCCATATTCTCACACAGGAAGCCAGTGTAAAGACTTCAGAACAGGAGTGAAGTGATCCACGCGGCCCACGCATGGATGTATAATAAGAACTGGATACAGCGTGGGAGGCGGGGCCTCATTCATTCCTATGAGAGTTGCTCATTAGCCATGATGATAAAATGGCCCAACTTTTGAGAGAGTGAAACGTCACAGATTACCCGGTATGCCTGAGAAGTACCCGTATATGCACTCAGAGCATGCGCAACTTTAACCAAAATACTCGTTCACATCAAGCACGTCAATTTGCGTACACGTAACAGCACCGCACGTTCATGACAGCATGGTAATGGGTGTTATTATTATGATGGATTTGATATTAACGAGGCGGCAGTTAGCAGCTAGCTAGTAATTATGCTAATGTGACATCAATCGTTATGTACTTATATTACGCTGTAACAGGATCTAGTGATATCCAAGCAACAGAGCTGCATTTAGCATGAAAGAATGATTGCACTGTGTGTGTGTGTGTGTGTGTGTGTGTGTGTGTGTGTGTGTGTGTGTGTGTGTGTGTGTGTGTGTGTGTGTGTGTGTGTGTGTGTGTGTGTGTGTGTGTGTGTGTGTGTGTGTAATTAATCATGATTAATCACCATTCGAACTATGTCCAAAATATGCTATTTATTTATGTATATTGTTGTGGGAATGGAAAGATAAATGAAAGAAGGCGGATATATCCATTTAACATACAGTATCTATGTTTATTATTAAAAAATTCTGTGTGTCAAAATGAAAGACAACCCACACACCTATCAATCAACGGGGGAGTACTTCAGGAAAGTCGACAGGGGGGGGGGGGGGGGAAGTACTTCGTGACCACAGAGTGTGAACGTTGTGATCAGCTGTTTTATCGCAGTTCTCCAGTGAAGGGGGTAGTCTCCCTCCGGCGTAGTTTTGGCACAATTCCGTTGTACAGACCGACGTTAACAGCAGCCCTGTCTGTGCACACGGAGGCCGACTCTGTCGTCCGGTGATCTAACCGCCTTCTGGAAAAGCTTCACAAGTACGTCGGTACGCAAATGCGCTTTGTGACACAAGTGACGGTACGCATTTCACATTACGCACATAACCTGCGTACCAGTTATGTGCACCCCTGTACCAGAGCCATATTATTACTATTATATGGCTCTGCCCTGTACTACAGCAAGAGTATTCTCCGTCGGGACTTCCTGCAACAACACCACGCCGTTATCTTGATTCTGATTGGCCAGAAGACATTATCAAAGATGTTCTATTGAGAAGACGATCACTACGTGACAAAAGTTTTCAAAACCGTGGCTACTGAAATCAATCTTACTAACTGCTGTCTGTGCAATTTACTCCGCGCGGGTTGGAAGACTTTATTTTGCATACTTTAACATCATTTTTCATGGTGGGGCTAAGCCATTTCTTGGTATGGGTGTAGCCTACCCCAGCCATACCCTGGCGCTGCCACTGGTGGCATGTATGGGGCGGGCCATTCTGCACATGCGTTAAATATTTTAACGCAATTAATTCAAAACATTTATTACCGCCGTTAACGCGATAATTTTGACAGCACTAATATATATATATATATTGTCAAGCCCTTTGGTATATTTGCAGTTTTCCCCGCTTGAAAGGGATGGTACAGTCCATAGGAGGTTTTCACTGGGTTTCACTCCTACAATGACCACAACTTTGTTTCTTTTGAGTTTTTCTTTACTTTGGTATTTGTTGTTGCAGTACAGCTTATGTTGTAAGTTGTAAGGTAAAAAACCTTAAATGAAAAATAATTACTGTAAATACAATACACATCAAATAATAAATGAAAAAATTAGTGCTGTCAAAATTATCGCGTTAACGGCGGTAATTAATTTTTTGAATTAATTGCGTTAAAATATTTAACGCATGTGCAGAATGGCCCGCCCCATACATGACTCTCAGAGTACACACACACACACACACACACACACACACACACACACACACACACACACACACACACACACACACACACACACACACACACACACACACACACACACACACACACACACACACACACACACACACACACACACACACACACTTCCTGGAGACTTATCCTGGTGGGATAAGTGGGCCGCCCGTTGACAGTTTACGTGGGCTGGGCTGGGTGCGAGTACCGGGCTGATTTTTAGTCCCAGTCCGCCCATAGCTGTTCAATGAAGGTAAACACAGTGTAGGCGGTGCGTAAAAGCTCTTTGAGCGCTGGTGCTGCTCTTCTCTGAGTTACACGTCCCGCTGCCTCCTGGAGTGACCACACACCCCTGGCCGAAATGTCCTTAAAGTGAAGTCTAAGTACGATATATATCTCAAATAATGTATGCACTGTCATTTCCCCACGTAAACATAACAGTCTACAATGACATGGTTGTCTCGTGTTCCACTTCCTCCTTGGTGCATTGGTAACTTTCTCAAAAAAAAATAAAGTCAGGATAACGGATTCGTTTCTCGTGCGCACGAGATACTAACCCGTTATCCTGACTTTATTTTTCTCCCTGGTTTTTTTTTTTTTTTCCATGTCCCTTTAGGGGCTCCGTAGAATGGTGATTAATCATGATTAATTTTTAAGCTGTGATTAATCTGATTAAAAATTGTAATCGTTTGACAGCCCTAGAAAAAATACATGCTTTACATATACTTTTTAACACTTGTGAATATTGTTCTTACTTTCTTAATGTATTTTTATAAATTAAGTTTTTAACTTATGCAGTCTCATTAAAAATGCAAATATAATAGACTGAATTATTAGCAGCATGCAAACCGTTTTTACCAATCTACATATCTCAATAAACAAAACACTCGTTTTTAAATCAACAATCATGTTGCTTTAGCTTGAGGACATCAAATAAACAAATGACACTGAACTAGAACGCACGTTCTAACGTGCGCCATGAACGGTAAGTTGTATGACTTGACCAAACACACAGTTTGTCTCTCACCGGCCGCTTCTCCAGCTTTTTATGGCTGCACCAGTGCTGCTTCTTCAACGTTTATTCTGCTGGTTCGTTGCTGCTGCTGGACGCACGCTCTTTAAGTTTGTCTCTTTCCAGCTTTGATTACTGACCTTCTTTCAGGTGCGGTGATTTTAAAGGTGCAGCGTCGCTGATTAGCAATTAGCGGCTTTCACACCAGCGCTTTTCCCTTTCTAGCTCCGAGCGGGAGCTTTTCTGATTCAGCTCCGGTTTCCCTTTTCAGCTCCCGCTCTGTTCACACCGCCCACTGGCGTCCCAGAGCTGCCCCTGCTGCGTCATGACGTCACCGTTTACATCGCTGATTTGCTCCCCAACGGCAGCCATTACGGCGCTCATAACAACAACAACGGGGAACTGCGTCGGGTCGATGATCGTGTTGCTTTTAATCACACGAAGCCAGAATAAATTGAATAACGACTTCTCCAACCGTAGCCTATACTTTGCTCCAGAGTGCAGTGGTTCATTGTTTTTAATGTGTTTCTGCAGCATTTACCGACCGCTGCAGTGCTGCTCTTCCACAGGAGTTTATTCTCCCGTTAGCTCCCGGTTAGCTCACACTGCAGCGGCCGCTCTAAAGTATTCACTGTCCGACTGTCACACAAGCAGCTGATGCATATCCCCAGTTCCCCTTAGCCTAACGGCCCGTCTACACTACAGCGTCGACAGCTCCAATCTGCCCATTCACTTTCAATGGGGTGACGTCACGTATCCGCGCTTTTTCGCCGAACTGAATTGTGGGTAGCAGAGCGGTCCGACTCAGGCGACAGAAGTTGAACAATGTTCAACTTCTGTCGCCTGAGACGCCGGAGTAGCCAGCGCCAGCCAATCAAATCCCGTTTCCCAAAATCTGACAGCTGAAGCCGTAGCCAATCAAACCGCGTCTAAGCTGGGAGAGATATCCCGCCGTTCATTTCTATATTTCAAAAAAAGTCGGAGGAGAAACTAACTATCGCCGTAGAAAATCACCCGGTTTTGTATGACCAGACCCTCTTCACCTACCGGGATACAAACCGGAGGAACCAGGCATGGAGGGAGGTGGCAGAGACAGTGGGGGAAACTGGTAGGTTTTCGCCTGTTTGGGGAGTTTATATATATATATATATATATATATAGCTCGCATAAAATCCCCGGGGGTTTTTGCTTTGTATGTCGGGGGCGGGAGATTCATGTGATTGGTTGTTGGTCGTGTTGCTTGAATAAAATCCCCAAGCTCCAGACACGCCCAGCTCCAAGCTATTTTTGAAGCTGTAGTGTGGACGCTCCGTAAGTGAATGTGTGTCAGTCTGAATTGACGCTGTTTGGTATCACAACGCTGTTATGAAAGTTTCTCTGGTATAAAACGGGTGATGTTAGCATAGCAACCGAAGCTAAACTGACTACTTGCATCCGATAGCTGCAATAATACAAAACAACACGTCTGCCTCTCTCCACAATGATCGATAACAGTGAACGGATGGTCAAAGTAAGGTACAAATAAACAGAATCACACGAAGCCTGGTTAGTGTTGCCTGACTTTATAAAGTGTGTTTGTAAGCACTACTGCTTGTAGGCAGGCATAACAGTCGACCCATGTTCAGGGGAGGAGGGTTTAGTTTCCTGGACCTGCACGCCTCGACGTAAGAGAGACGCCAGCGACGCCACCTCTTAGCTCCGAAGCTCTTGGCTGAAGTCGAATAGTCCATTTAGCTTAGGAACCTTCATAAAGGAGTGAAATGACCCGGAAGTCCCTCAGTGGCAGCCATGATAAGTGCCGTTCGAATTCTCTAGAATGATGAGAATGATAGGAAAGGAGGTTTCAAACTTCCTTTATAACCTCCTTTAGCTTAGGAACTAGGGTTGCCAGAAACTGACCATGATCAAAATCGATTATTCGGCAGCCCTGGCGAATAATAATCGATTATTATTATTTTTAAAAATAATATTCGATTATGGAGACTGTAGCGAATATTCGAATAATCGCTGGCATCCCTATTAGGAACCACTGGACCTCCCTAACCGACAGAAGTGAAAATGCTGCCCCACAATGCCTTGCAGCCGCAGCATTTGCCGTCACTCGAGTCTCGGCCGTTCACGGAAACAACCGATTATGACCGAGAAATTATATCATGAAAGTTACGGTGCTTATTAAGCATTTTAAAACGTAGGTGGTAAGTTGCCAAAGTGCTTTGTTTTGAACGTTCATCAGTATTATAATCAAAAAGAGAAATATGAACGTTAGTTTTCACTGAAATTATCAAATAAAGTCAACATTTCAGTCTTTACTGAGCTGTGTGGGGTTTGTTCAACTTTTAAAAGATGTTTGAATGGTGATATACACAGTGATAGATGTTAAGGACTAATGTTTATAATAAATACATTTGTATTGATTTTAAGATCTTTAGTTCATACAATCATATGTATTGGGATCATTTGTATTAATGTGGACCGGAGGGAGAGGGTGACGAGCATAAGTTTCACTTTCCTTTTTTATTTCAATTCCAACTTTGGTCATGAAGAATATGTTTCTCTGTTGTCCACGTTCATAAAGCAAAGCAGCAGCATCAGAGCACGGTGCAGAGTCTCTAGATGAGTTTACAGTAGTCCCTCGTTCTTATTAAACATCCATGTTGTAGTCCGCTGTATAGAAAACTGTGGTTTCCATAGTTTCCCCACAGCAGCAGACGCACACAATGACGTCCGCTGGCGCATCATAAACACGTCGGATAGTGAAAGTGCATTCGGATTCTCTAAAGTACCGCAGTCTCTTCTCCTAAGTCCTTTTGAATTCTCCTATCCACTATCCCTTAACCCCGTGACGTTTCACTCAGAGGTCAAGGAATAGACGATAGGGTTAGAACTTAGGATCTGATTTTTAAACTATCCGACTGCAGCCCTTGCCTCTAGACCGACAATTGTTTGGAGCTGGAAGTGAACCCGATTCCGGAGCTAAGAGCCGGCGCCGCTGCGGTGTGAACAGGAAAAACCTGCGCTTTTCAGGCTCCAGCTCCGAGCCGAAGCTGAAAAAGCGCTGGTGTGAAAGGGGCTGAGACTGATTTCAGACAGCTGCCACTCAGTCAATCAGCCCGACTTTTTAACCCCTTGATCTCCTGTGAGGATTTTTCAAGTTGACTTCACATATACACATACTTATTAGTTATAATAACTTTATTTAATACAACATTTACGGTACAAGATTTAATCATACAGCCCATGTAGTATGATAATGAATTACAGCAAACATGTTCAATATATCCATTATTACAGCTCCGTGGGGTGGCAGTAAGACGATATGGGTCCGTTCTTATTGTGCATCCATGGGTAAAGATAAACGCAACTCACATTGGTTTCTCAAACAGCATCTCTGTAAACTACGTGTATTCACTGAATTTCACTCTCTGCCTTTAACGGCTCGTTGTAGCTCCAATAGCTCCAGCCCCCACCCTCCGTTTTTCCAACCCAGTTTAGATTTAACCACGCCCACTTCCGCATTACGCAAGGATCGACGTAGCTATACGCGATAGCGTCATAGACGCGGCACACCCGCGAAATCTGACACTACCATCCTTTTAAACGCCGCATATTAATATACAATATAATAGTGCTTCTTTGTCAATATGACTGACGACCACACATATGCAGTGCTGAGGTAATGTTAATTCATCATTTAATATTAATTCCTGATGGATATAAGAGGGATACATGAGCAAACATCTGTATAAATAGCCTATATATAATGTTTCGTTTTTTTGTTTGTCATGTAACATATTAACGTTTTGACCTTCTGTTTAGGATGTAAAGGTATCTATTTAATATTTTATTTAAAGATAGACATTTATAATATGTTATAAATGTCTATTTTGTTATATAATACAACATATAACATTTGACATTTAATAACGGCATGATTATTATTATTATTATATATTATTTTTCCAAATCCTGCTGTGACATTAGTCTTTTAATCCTAGATATGTTCTTTAGGTGATAGTAGGCTGATGTAGTCATCGTTTTAATGTGACTGTTGAAACTCAGGTTAGAGTCCACGACTACACCTAGATTTCTGGCTTTATCTGTTCTTTTGAACATTGCAGACTGAAACTCAGCGCTAACATTTATACGTTCTGCCTTGGCTCCAAAAACCATTACCTCAGTTTCGTCTTTGTTTAATTGGAGAAAGTTCTGACACATCCAGTCATTGAAATAAGTAGTTAAAGATAACGATACACCTTGCTAAACTTCTGGCGTACATGTTAGCAAAGTTATTGCAACTGCTAACCGTTACTATAACGCTAACTGTAACCTATCGAGTGAGTTTATATTTAAAGACCAACGATGATAAAGATGTGGCTTACAAGCAGTGACTTACCTTGAAAGACGTTGTCCTTTTTTTTTTTCTGTATCGTATTTATTCTTTCTCTGAAAAGGGACACAGCCGCCCGACTACCTGCCTAAAAATAAACAGTGTCCCGTGCTAAAAACACACGAAATTCAAAAAAACTTAAGATCAAATCAGCCAATCAGGTTTCATATATTGACGCGTCTGAAAATAAGCGAATCTGATTGGTTGAAATGCATGACGTCTTTAAAGTTGCGCTTGTTTTTGACGCCGGAGCGTTTCGGTCTAAAGTAGGCGGAGACAACTGACGTTTAAAAACCAAATGCACCCAGACAGTATTACGTTCTTGGGTAATATTCACAGTGGACATTAAAATGTTGTTTGGTTCAATTTTCTTGTCCGAATCATTACGTTACACGCGGGCCAAACAAAGCATTGCTCCCGCTTTGCAGCAGCAGGGCGCAGGCACTGCATGTTATTGCTTAATGTTTCCATTTATGTTAATTTTATTTAATTGTAGTTTTTAAATTACTGTCTGGTCATTAATGTGTTTACCTTACTACCCGACTCCGGATAAGTGGTTAACGATGGATGGATATTACAAGATTTGATAACTGCATAGGCTACGAAATGATTATTTTTACAAATGTATTGTAAGGTGTTTCTAGCAAGCGAGTAACTATACATGCACAGTTAATAATTGATAGGCAGCATGTGTGCTCCTTAGCGGCTTATAACTCTGTAATTATCAAATGTTATACAGTGTGTAGCCTATAGGATTAGAGGTATTTGGACATTACTTTGGGCAAATGCAATTTAAAGGTTATCTTGATCGATAACAAATAAACCCTAACTACAAATCCCATGTACCTGTTGGTTGCCGTGGATACGCCGTGTTGTATCTCCACAGGCAGGTCAAGTGTAAACACGGGTTGCTCATTATTACCCTCAGTTAAATAGCGTGTTGCTGAGTTTGTCGGTGATTTTTTTTAATAGGCCAACATTAAATCAAGGTAGGTTCATAACCGGATGTAAAAGGGAACAGAAGGTATTCAATTGTATTTCTATACAAAATATAAGAACTGCAACGTAGCAGTTTGTGGCCGCTCCGTAAATTACTGGGTTATGACAGCAAAGCTGTGTTTGATTATTCGTGATATACGATGTTAAAAATATGAGGCTTTTTGTTTTTCAAATGAATTGCGTATGATCTTCTTATTTACGATGAAGTCACTGTCCTTCAACAGGTGACTGAAATAGAGGTGTGATTATGTATGGAGCTCCAGTGGATTTATCTTTCAAAAACATCTGTAGTTTGGAAGGTATACACTTATACACATATTTATAATTGTACTGTATTATGTTTATTTTGTATTATCTTTGCTTTTTAATGATGGTTAGCAAAAAATGAAAAAGCCTATAAGATAGCTACTTCATGTGGAAGACAGTAATACATAAAAAGGCATACATGTTCAATTAAGCAGGGTTAACAACCCACACCTAAAGACACAATATCTATGTTTATATATTCTATATGCTGTTTTATATAGTTATCTATACATATATCTATGTATATAGTTTAAAAACGTAAGTTCAATTGACATTGACATAGACACAATACATATACAGTTGATGCCTTGGAAACAATGTTCACCATATAAAAAAAATGTAACGCAAGAAACTATTCAATTCAAAGTATATTTTTCCCTTTTCTTTGGTCTCAGGCGCATGGACTGAAGAACCCAGCAGGGGTCTGCGGCCTTTAAAGAGAAATTCAGAGATGAAGTACTCAAGCTGCTCTCTACGTCTCAATAATAACAACATCCTCGACCTCCATGACCTCCAGAAGACGGTTAGCTACTTCCTGGCCGAGCCTTCACAGCTCGCCTGGCTGGACCTCTCCTTCAACAGCATCTCACACATAGATAAAGTAATCTTCCTCTTTCCTTGGATTAGCATGTCTTCTTTCTCCCACAGTACATCTGCAATATGCATGTACATGTGTGTGCTTGTGTTCCAGGTTTTGTGCGAGCTGCGTGAGCTGCGTGTGTTGTATCTTCACGGCAACAGCATTTTCATTCTCTCAGAGGTGGACCGGCTGGGAGCACTACCACATCTACACAGCATCACTCTGCATGGAAATGTCATAGAAACCAACAAGGCTTACAGGTGGAGAGTTTCTTTTAAATGTACCCCAAACACATTCTGCTTAGCTGTATGATGATCCTTTTAATGATCAGTCATTGTTGTGTGGTTATTTATTTATAAAACTGAGTGTGAATGAATGTGCAAAGACATATTTTTCCAAATCTTGCACTGAACTTTCCTTTTGAACATATTTCTTGTACTATTTTTATAGTATATTTTTCTTTTTCTTTTTACTGTCATAGTCTATATTTATATTTTTGATTAAGCAGTACTTTCCTGTCTTTTATTTTATTTGTATACACTTGATTTTTATCGGAACACCAAGGCAAATTCCTTTTAAGTGAAAACCCACCTGGCAGTAAACCTTATTCTGATTTAACAATATACAACTGCTGGTGGTTTGCTGAGTGAGACTCAAATACTTGGCAAGCCTGTAGGTGCTCAGCATTGTAACAGGTGCTTAAATGCACATCAAGCTCATGTTACAGTTCATATTCCAATCTGCATAGCAAGCGCACACACACAGAAAGAGAGGGGCTGCTGGTCAAAGGTCTATTCTGAACCGGGTTCTCATAAATCCTGTACGTTTTTGAATCATTTGTATTTAAATGTGTAACACTAGAAAGGGGAAATAAGGTTGGATTTCAACATTCAATTGTTGCAAGCAAAATGTATTAAAACGATTTAGTGCGTGTGCATAAATACTTGTTTTTGTCCCTTTAGGAATCGTGGGATTTCTGCTCTGCCTCAGTTGAAGACGATGGACTTCAGTGCTGTGACCCAACAGGAGCGAGTCATGGCAGAGCTTTGGCATCAGAGAAACAGCCGCATCAGAAGCAACAAGTTGTTGAAATCATAGTTTCACCCAAATGTCCTGTGCCCCAAATCCATTGCTATAATCATTTCTAAAACATTGTTTGTTTGTTTGTGTGTTTGAATATTTATGGTTAAATCAGCACTTTTTTCAATGCTTTTGTCCAATTTCTTTGATGGAATTAATAGTTTGGGCATTAACATACTGCTGGGTATTAACACACTTCACGGGTATAAGCAATAAGACAAGAGTGCTAATGTTGAACATCTTTAATGAGATAATTAAACCAAAAAACAAACAAAAACAACAAATTCTTAAAACTTTGTGGTGCTAGCCTAAGATATATCAAACATGTCAGGTAGTAGAACACATTTGAGTAACAAAGAAAACAGAAACAAATGCCAAAAACCCATTGCAAAAAGCTCAAATCAGTTGCATGGTTGAAGTAATCACAGCCTTGCCGATCATCCCTTTAGAGACTGCTCCCTGCACACGCATACAGTCATGTGCTCTCCTCCAAAGAGCAAATAAACATTTTAAAACACAAATAAATAATCACAAAAGGTCTCGGATCATTTTATCTGTTTTGGTACGTAGGTTGTTAGCGCTCCCCCAAACTGCTACAATGGTTAGTTCCTGATTAATATGAACAACTCAATCATATTATAGTCTGCAGCAAAAAGCTTTGCTTAAAAGCTAACAATTGCAGGCCTTAAAAGGGTTCTTCCATTTCATAAAAACATTTGTTATCACTACTCAAATCTTAGCCAATCCTGACCAATGAACTCTCTACAAAAAGAGGAACTTCATACAACTCATGTTTTTACGATCAATCAGAAAATTCTGTACAAAGGCGGCATGAATATATGATTAATGTCCGTGCACCCTCCACCTGCCCGCCCTCTCATCGCTGTATGCCTCGTCTGCTATTAAATATGTGAAGTTCTGGGATTCAATTTAAAGAGTTTGCCAGATACATTTTCTCAGTGCTATTAAAAAAAAAAATCAGAGGACACATTACTGTCTGTCAACTCAAAACCAGAGACATTATGCCCACCCAGCATCCCCCTGCTTATGTTCGCATCCTCACCCTCCAGAGTACACCAACCATAAACAGGTCAATTTAGCCTCAAATGGAACAACAGATTACCCACTGGACAACAAATAACCAACTATTTACTGATTACGTTATGTGGGTGGCAGGGAGACATGGTTGGTGAAGTGTGACACCAGATAACTGGGTTGTGTGATGCCTAAAGTCTCTGCAGCACACATCAGGACTGTAGTAGTAAACCGTCTAAATTATAGTGACATCTTGCTGACATATTTTCTTTAATTGACTATTTCTGAATGTTTTCCCAACAGACAACAGAGCTAAAGGCATATTTAGTGCTAACTTTATGCCATATTGCAAGTTTTTATCCTGGTGAATGGCTAAAATACCATTGTACTTGCACCTACGGTACTGTGATCATTGTAATTCTTCCATGACAGAGATTTCGTATTTCTCCATGTTCCAGTGAAGATTGTATACACACCAATAGCTGATGCATTGTGCCAGAAATCCTTCAACTATATCCCAGGTGAATACACTGTACATCCTTCCACGCCTTTATAACAGTCTGTTTGCCTGTGTACAGGCGAAGGAAACAAACTAAATTAAACTGAGTAAAATTAGGGAGATCAACAAGTAGGATAAATTATGATTTTCCAGCTGGTTCTGACTGAGTCTGTGATCCACGCATTGCGTACAGAGGAGTAATTGTTGTACATAATGGAATATACCCCAATGGCCCTTCTATAGTAGACCATCTTCCCTTGCCCATGCTGATTTGTCACTGACCCACAATTATGTACACTAAATTAAGACGGCCATAGGGTGCAATCCTACATCGTTTCTGTCTTTATAGCAGTTAGAGGCATAGCTAAGAAGGAGAAAGGACTGAGATGCTTTAATAAATGGTGGGCTTGTGGGTGTTGATGCAGAAGTGACATAAAAGAGAGCGTGATGGGAGAAACAGTATGCAGGCCATGGTAGCAGAATCATGGAATAGCAAACTGGACCACCAGTTCTTCTTTAGCATCCACTTTGATTTGTGAAATTGCACTGTAAGCGTACGCTGCTATCTTGGATATCTGCAAAGAAAAAGAGACAGTGTTCATTTAATTTCAAACCTTTATTTATCCAGATTGTCCCTTGAGATCATAGATCTCTTTTTCAAGGGAGACCTGCAATGCACCTGCAACCAGCAGTGTTTATGTTGAGTGTGTAAAAAGATACAATTCACAGTTTCCATGTGTAAAGACTAGCCTACTGTGTATGACCAACAGAATGTCTTTGACACAAACCGTTATAACAGAAAAGTATAAGATATCCTTCAAATCTATTTTCAGCCACACACTGAAATACCTAACAGCTACATGTTGCATGCCAAATGTCCCTCTGATGTTAAATCTAGCCAACAAGGAAGCACACGACAAGAAGCAATGTGGGGGGTACAAAGACATGCCAACATTTCACCCGTGTGCTAGTGTTTGATTACCTGTTGAACATCTGAGTATGGCACCAGGTCACTTGCAAGCACTTGGTGGGGCTGGCTGGTGAGGGAGGGGAGAGCGAGAGCTTTCCTCTGGGGCAGACTGTTACTCAACACAGCCAGCTTAGTACTGAAACAAAACAAAAGCTGTTTTATCAAAGCTGTAGGAAAGAGGTTTGGTTAAAACACAGTTTGTCACCTTGAAGCTTAAAGCGGATTGTTGTGTCCTCAGAACCTCCAGTTTAATCTGCACCTGTATTTTAGACTAAGCACAGCTGCTGTGTTTGGCAGAATTCTAGCCACTAGATATCATTGTACCTGAGGTTTAAGATAAAGTTTTATGGGCATATGCCTACGCTTTTTCATTGTTTTGTTTTTATGTAATTACTTCCTCCATTTCATTTTCAAGTCCTTGGGTGGGTGTTGGAATTTTAAAACATTGTTTTCAGTTTCATTCTCATCCCCTTCCTCTATGACAACACACACCATTACATGTCTTTAAAGCTGGCTCATGTCTCAGTAGTACCCATTAGATAGACATTTGTGAGATCTAGTATAACCAGACAACACGAACCCAGCAATGCTCTAAACAGTGTCCATACAGGATGTACAGCACAAGGGAGGCTCAAAATCTTACAAACTAAGAAGGTTATCATTAAATGGCTCTCATAACAAAAATACAAGCTCTTTTAATAGTTTATTAGCTGCCTACAGGTATGATTCCTCAAGTAAATTATAACCGTCCTTTGGTACACACTTGTCTGAATGCAGACAATTATTATTGTTATCAATAACTATTATCTTTCTTAACAAGAAGGTAAAAGCAAAAACAGAAGATGCATTCATTGCAATAAATAAAATTGGATTACAGACATATCCTTCCCTATAACAACAGCAAAAACAACATGGCGGCACAGAAAACAGGAAGACAGCAACCTGCTGGATAGTATTCCTAACGAGAGGAAGAGCAGGACACAGTAGGACTGAAAGAGAGACTAATGGCAGGCACGTTTCAGTAACTACCTCTTTCAGGGCTCTCTTCTTTTCTGCAATTTCCACCACAGCTGATCACGCCCATCCCATACAAGGAAAACAAAATGGAAAACTGCAGAAACCAACAAATACTGCCTACTGCTCAGTCACATACCTGTATTGTCTAGCTTTGTCCATGTATTCATGCTGCTCCATCATGACAGAGTCAGCTGCTGAGACATCAATGATGTTCCTGACGGAGAGGAACAAATGGCAGTTTCATTAAAAAGGAGTGTATGAATATCTGCTTTATTATTAGGAAACATGCTGAATCTGGCTCGTCTGTGTGTGTGCACGAAGGACTGTCTTACTGTGCCGTCTTAGTGAGGATGGATGTAAGGAGGGCCTGCTCATCTGTCCTTGCGGAGGGGACACTGGTAGTGATCCAGTCTGTCCCATTTGGCGGTTTACTGACAGGGTCCGGGTGGGGGATCAGCGGCTTACGTTCATTACGCTAGAAAGGATTATCAGAAAAGTAATAAGTACAAACGTTTTCAGCTTATGACATTTTAATGAACTGTGTAGCAATTCAAATGTACAAAAATAAGTGCCACAGAACATTCATTACCTAACTTTAGTTTTATGCATCATGACATTAAACATGATCAATGATTGATAAGGAATAATAAAGTACCGTTTGACCCATTACAATTATTTCCCTCATTAGATACTTTATAATTAAAGATTACTGTCAACATGTAACAATTAGATGTGGTGTCAAAGTATTGATTTATCAACAGCACTGGCAATACATTTGTCAACAACACAACACTTATATTGTTACTAGGGCCGGGACTTTAACGCGTTAATTAAGATTAATTAATTACACAAAAATTAACGCATTTTAATCGCACTTATTTTTGCACAGCGGAACGTTTCTCACTGGATGAGTTTCAGGCGTACCGATTATACTGGAGCACCAACTAACGTTCATGACTTCAGCATGGGACTTCAAACAACAACAAACCACGGTGAACAATAGTCAAACATGAACGAACAAGCTGATGAGACCGCTTTGGTCGGCCCCGTGGATGGGACATTTTGTTTTAAAAAACGGACGGATGGAAGCGTCGATAAGAGCACGGTTGTGTGCAAATTATGCAAAAAAGAATTTGCATATCACCGCAGCACATCAAGCCTAAAGTATCACCTAAATGCAAAGCATGTAGCAGCTAGCGTGGACGTTAGCCCGACTCCGAGTGCAAGGAACCACACCCTGACCCAACCCACACTCAACCAGATGACTGGTTTCAGGGCCAGGATAAGTAAGTCCACGTCTGAGAGAATAACCAGCTCACTGGATTGCACACAGGGCTCAACATTAAGGACTGCCCGATGGCCATCTAGTATTTAGCTCGGGCAATGAAGCCTCACCTGCTGGTTGCCCGATCGGGCAATCTATTATGCCAGTATCATGCAGCTCGCGGATCCAGTAATGAGTGACCCGACAGTAAAACTAAAGATATCTATAACTAGTTTAGGTAGTTTGAGAGGTAATTAAAATAGCTACGTGTGATATTCTAACCTGAAGTGTGTGTTTTGTTCCGCTCACCGCTGCATGTGGTTATGCAGAGCTGCGTGTCGAGTCTCGACTCGTCAGCAGCAGCTGATCTCTCTCTCCCGTCAGATTAGACTTCACTCGCGTTTATGTCCATATCGATCAGATCCAGCTAGTTCTAGCTAATGATATGACTACCTGCTTATTAAAAGACAACTACACAATAAGTGTCGCTATGCAACTGGATGAGGCCACAAAGTAATAGCGCAGCATTATGCATTTGTTTACATGCCCACCGGAACCCCGAGGCATTACCAACAGATCAACGCACAATCAACCCATACAGGACATCTCTTTCTCCACATTACGTGTTAGACATTAGAGTTGACTATTCTTGTCTGTCACATACTCTTCTTGTCTGTCACATAAGTGGCGCAACTGAAGCGGTATTGCTCTAAAGGGAAATTATTTTGACCGAAGATATTTAGATTTGCCGGCTAACGGGAACTCTGACGTGTGCTTCGCGGATGCGCTCGGCTTCTCTCGACTGCTGCTCGGGTCTGCTCGGTCAGCTTCCGGATGAGGAGGCATTCGTTCGACCAACTTACAGTAGTTAACATTACAAACATTTTTAACAGGGGCCATAATAGTGTAAATAATGTTTGTTTTGGCAGTTATAACTGAATGTAATGTTGTCTACTTTTTTCCATCTGGGAAGGCATTTGCCTTCATCAGATGGAAAGTGTTTTGACCAACAACTTAAGTATTTCTTATAGCTATGCAGGGCATGCAAGCGAGCAAACACAAACAAGAACAAACAAACAAGTGAAATGAAGAATAAAATTGAAATTGTACAATATAATATTGTGGTGGTTCATCTTATAATTCAGTCTAGAGAATGCACCAGACAGCATCTAAGACCTGCGAAAATCAAAAATGTCTAGGGGGACGGAGGCCCCCCAAACCCTTCGTGCCATTTAGTCCACGTGCATTTTTCAGGGCAATCTCTATTGGGCTCAAGGCCATCTGTAAATTAGCTTAGATGGCCCACAGGGCCATCTCCCAAAATCCTTAATGTCATGTACTTGGACTGTAGACCACTTGGAGTAAAATCCATGTGAAAATTGGTTCTCACTGTTCTCAGGTTTAATTCTATTTGATTAAAAATGCGATTAATTTCGATTAATTAATTACAAAGCCTCTAATTAATTAGATTAATTTTTTTAATCGAGTCCCGGCTCTAATTGTTACATTAAGTAAAGCTTGAGAAAGATGTAGGCCCTTTGTACATAGCATATTGAAATAGGCAATCCTTTCACTATTAGGTTTAGGCTGTACACAATATTCATACAAAAATTGTTATACAAGGGTTTTAGTTTTTTTGTAACCACAATAAATGTGTTTAAACCAAGATAACCCATTTCTTAGAAACATTTTTCCTGAATGTTAGTCGTTTCCCTTTCCTTTTTTTTTTACATACATACTCCCCTACATTGCAGTAAAACTCGTAGATTAACCTTACAAATCATAAAATGTATTCGATTGTACTATTAATGCAGTTATTAAGATAACATTAATAAGTGCATACGATGGAAGATACTTCATGAAGGCAGCACGGACTAGTTTCCGTAAACTAAAAATAGCTAGGGTCATATGACACAAATCACATCAAGTACATGGTATCTAGAACATAAACTATTAATGGTAGTAGTCGGGAGGAATTAGACATATATTCATCTGCTGGCAAATATGGTGTTAACAGATTTTTGATTTTTTTAAAAAAAATGCATTTAAGGAAGTAACACTGATTTAACTAGCTAAACATAATGTCCTGATAATAGTAAAAATGACAGTTAATAGGTTGCCATATGTCTGCTTTTCTTCTGCGTTTGCCTTCAGATCTGTCAATTATCTTTTAATCTATTATGGTTTCTCATCTATGTGCCAACTTCACAGCCTGGGTCAGGCCTTTGCCGAAGGCTTTAACTAGCATGCTAAATGTGTCATATCACTATAACTATTAAATGAATGGCCGGTTGATAACCTTCTCACACATTACTCAAATGCATTTCCCGTAAAATACATTCTCGATAAAAAACAATTGAATCACATAAGTTGTTTCTCTATACAACGTAACATTTATCGGGACATATGTAGCCGGCTAGCAGCTAACTACCTGCTCTTGGGTCTCGTTCTCGCTGCTGTAACAGCACCCCATGTCAGCGTCCGAGGGGCGAAACTACACAAGCCCGGCTTCTCCGTCAGAAACGAGCCGTGTTTATCTTCTCCAACATAAAACTGTTCTCCTGCGTAGTTTTACTTTAGCTTCATGTAAAGGTAGGAAGCTACTGTCAACAGCAGCTCCTCGGAAGAGCTATCACATGACAGCGGCTCTGGTGCAACAACACAACGACCACTTCCGGTATAAAAGAAGCAGCTGCGGACTCCGTCACGTGATGGAGGATTTCTTTTTCAAAAGGAGAGTTACGTTGAAGCCAAACGTAAGGACGGAGCATTAGGAAAACCATATTTAAAAAAAGAAAGAAAGTAAAACGATCAAATCTTTAATAATACTTTAAAGTCCCAGAATGCATGCCAGTGGTTTTGGCAATTTAGGAGAGAGAAGCCCTTTAACCCTCTATGGCATGACTTTTTATTTTGGGAGGAAAAACATTTTTCACCATGTGTTTTAGGAGCTTAGGGGTCCCTGATATTACATCAATTATAAAATGTGACCCCCCCCCCCACACCCCTCAACCAGGGGTTGGTTTGTTGCCTCAGGGCAACAGTGTGCTACAAGGGTATTGAAACACCAAGGATTTCTACAATTCAGAAGAAACAATATGAATTCAAAAGGTTTTCTGTGTGTGTGTGTGTGTGTGTGTGTGTGTGTGTGTGTGTGTGTGTGTGTGTGTGTGTGTGTGTGTGTGTGTGTGTGTGTGTGTGTGTGTGTGTGTGTGTGTGTGTGTGTGTGTGTGTGTGTGTGTGTGTGTGTGTGTGTGTGTGTGTGTGTGTGTGTGTGTGTGTGTGTGTGTGTGTGTGTGTGTGTGTGTGTGTGTGTGTGCCTAACCCTATCTTGACCTTCACTGTCAGACGGAATAGCCCTAACAGCCATGTCCCTTCTGCCCATAACAGGTTTTGGTGTCCATTTCCTGTAAATATCAGTAGATGGTAAAGTAAAAACATTGATTAGGTTTATCATTTTACAGCTGAGCACATTTGCACACTTGCATGATATTGATTGGAAAAAAGTGGTCTGCCCTGAGGCAACGAACAACAAAACATAGTTGTAGCTAATTAATAAATACATAATAAGTCTTTAAACCAGGGGTGTCAAACTCAATTTCATCCCGGGCCACATCAGCATTATGGTTGCACTCAAAGGGCCGGTTGTAATTTTTATTATATATAAATATACATATGTAAATATATAATTAAATAATGTATTATATTACATTGTTGGCCCTGCATTGGATTATTATCAGTTCTGGTAATATCTTCCTAAATAACTACGTCTGAAAGCAGAAGTCGAGGGCAAATAATTGAAAGTAAATATTCAACAATTACACCAATTGTATTGTATATTATATTCTTTGCAAGCTCTTGCGGGCTACATACAATTAGGTCGCGGGCCAGATTTGGCCCCCGGGCCTTGAGTTTGACACCCCTGCTTTAAACAATCAAATATACTTCTTTACGTATTCATGCACATGCATGTATTTTTTATTTTAAGTTGTGTACATTTCTAATATGTTAAAAAGTTAAATGTATCTTACCAAGTGGTGGCCCTGAGTCCCCTGCAGCTTTGCTTGCAGAAAGGACTGCTCCACCCCCAGACAAAATGCCACACCGATATAATTCCCTCATTTTATTGGACACCAGCATGTCAGGTGACATTGTGTATATTTAAAAAAATAAAAATATTTAGAGGGCCAGTGTGCGGTCGAAAAAGGTGGTGTGTTGCCTGAGGGCAACAGTATGCCATATAGAGGGTTACATTAAGACTTGTAGTTTGTTACTGAACTCTATAATAATTACAGTCTATAGCCTATTACCACACTACAACAAACTAAAGGCTACAGTTCTGAGGTTGTACTTGATTTGATCATTTCCATTCTATTATACTCTAAACTTATTCTTTACAACATTCATTTCCTAGCTTTTAATACTTTGCATGTTCTGATCATTAAAACTCAATACATTGCATTGCATTAAGCTGCCACTTGTATCCAAAGCAACTTACAAATACACACTCACAAATGTTCATATGTATGATAATCAAAGACTGTGTAGCATATTTTCCTGCTAATATTTTAAATATATATTATTTTATTATAGAAATAGCCTACTGGTTGACCTCTGTGCATGTAATGACTGCTATGTGTAATCTGCTGTGCATGCAGATCACGCATTGGAAGTATATTGGATAAATTAACCTGCTAAATATTTTTGATATTGCTCAACTCTATCTATTTGCTATTTAACCTCCATATTTTTTATTATCTTAAAATTACTCTGCAAAGTCGCCAGCTTCAGTTGTGATTTACGGTACTAATGCACCCTGTGGTTGAGTAAAGCGCCAACCCCACTTTAATGGCACCAATTCATGTTTTCTATTTTGTAGCTATAATAGATGGTAGCACATTTAGTCAATTGAAAAACATTGCAAATATGTAATCAAGTGTGAGCTGTCTATGCTACAACTATACTACTACTACTACTACTACTACTACTACTACTAAACAGAATCAAATAGACAGCAGAAGGAGAAGGGAACAGGACGAGGCATGTTGGTGCCATGTGTCAGTCTCCCTGGAAAAAGATGAAAGAGTCTCTCATACCCTCTGGCAGAGTATGATGACAGGGTACCAAACATAGTTCTTCTCCCAATACATTTGTATTTCCACTAACCAATTTTACAATATTGACAGTAATGTTTTGCAAATCTTTTCATACACCAAACCAGTGTTCTGTTTGTTAACTAAAAATGCATTTAATGTAAGTCTTTGTATTAATCCTTAAAGCATGTATAGCTGTTTAGTTTATACAGAAATCATGATGATTCAAATAGATACTATTCCTGATTACAATTTCGGACTTGTAAAATAGCTTACAATAGGAGTAATCTGTAATTTACTCTGTAAAAACAAATATGTTAGGAGGCCCGATTAAAAAAAATAGTTAAATACAAAAAATATACAGCACACTGTGTAACCTTATTGGTCTTCATTTTCATGCCACTAAGAAATATATAAATAAAAGACAAGTACGCTATAGCTATCTCTCAATCAAAATGGCATTGTTCAGCAGTGTAATCCTTATCAAAACATTATTTAATGTCCACAATTTTTACAAACAACATGAAAAGCGATTATCTAATTTGAAAATAAAAATTATGAAAAATAAAAATAATGGGTTCCATTTATAAAGCACTTCATATTTGAATTCAAATCTACAAGTAGTGAGCATGAACAGTATAAAATGTGCTTTGGAAAACTTTGAGTCAAAGTGCCTGACGATGATAGGCTACTTTACTGCATAATTGTAGCCTATTGTCTTTGTTACGTTAGGAGTTTATAACATGCATGCCAAACTAAAGAAACAAACCGTTTGCAGCCTGAAACTATTAAATGTGGAGACATGCAGCAGTCTGATGGGGTGGGATGATAACTGGGAGGCGCCTGCCCTTTCATTAACCCCCCGTTTCCTCCACACCTCATTGTTTACACCTTCAAATCCAGACAAAAGAGCAGCAGCTCTGCAGACTTCACTCTATTCTCCGGTTGAACAAAAAACAACAATGTTAGTTTCTGTGGTCTGCTTTATTCTGTTTGGAGGAGTCACCCATGCCTCTGACACCGCGGCTCCCCAGCTCGGGCCGCCGTCGCTGGGGCTCAGTTCCTCGGTCCGCTCGGTGTGTAAACCCATCCCGAGCACCCTGTCTCTGTGCCACGGGATCGGCTACAGGCAAATGCGGATCCCCAACTTGCTCGGCCATGACACCCTGAGAGAGGCCCAGCAGCAGTCGGCGGCCTGGCTGCCCCTCATCTCCAAGCTGTGCCACCGGGACACCAAGAAGTTCCTGTGCTCGCTGTTCGCTCCGGTGTGCCTGCCGGAGCTCGGCGGGCCGGTCAGCCCGTGCCGGAGCCTGTGCGAGGCCGTACGGGACGGCTGCGTGCCCGTTATGAGCGCGTTCGGATTCCCGTGGCCGCAGATGTTTAACTGCACCCGGTTTCCGCGCGGGACCGAGTTGTGTATACCGGCAACCGGAGAGCACGAAGGGCGGACAGCGGATGAGGTCAGGCACGAGGAGGTGCTTAAAGGTCAGTGGACGGATCTGTAGGTGAAATAAACATATTTTACTCGAGTTACGTGTAATCCACAGTTTAAAGTAGGCTGATCAGCCTACGTTAAAGTCAACTTTGTAGGTGATGTAGGCCTAGGTAAAACTGTTTTATATTAGTGTCAAAATATGTATAGGCTATAGTATTTTTAACTAGGCTATCAAAAGTAGGCTAGCCTACTTATTTTGCAGTGGCCCATTTCAAAATAATACACACCACAACAATATTATTGTATTCATGAATGTGTTCATCACTTTTTTGTTGCAGCATGGTAAAGGTGGAGCTCATTTAAATTGATTTATAGATTAATTGGTTGGTTCATAAAAGGTCAGATATTGATAAAAGTGTCCAGCACTGCATATTTTCAAAATCATCACTTATTAGCTAATAGTAAAATGAATTGACAATAGTAAAGACATTTTTGAGCTGATTTAGAAAGTGTCTCTATTATATAGATTGTCCAATTTAGGGTCCTTGGCAAAAATGTTTGTTAGTGTCATGTTTCTTTTTTCTTTTAAGAGACACTATTTGGCCTTTAATCAATATTTATATTTAATATTTGACCTACCTACCTCATAAAAAAGTTAATATGTTGCTAACTTTGTTGAATCTTTGATTATTTGAGTGCTGTAACAACTGAAATGTCCCTTCCGGAGATCAATGAATTCTTATTTTATCCAATGTTAGTTGTATTACATGCCTTTATCCTGGAGTTTCTGCTCTTTAACATCCCCACCACAGACGCTCACAGTCATTGAATACTCTCTCTTTTCCTCCCCCACAGGGAGTGTTATCTGTGATGCCTGCAGTCTGGCTGCTGAAGGAGAATCTGACATCCAGGAAAACTTCTGCCAAAGTCCATATGGTGAGAAAAAACTACTTATTTGAATGAACTGATTAGAACACGGCCTACCAATCTGCATTATTACTTTGATTAGAAAGCTAATTAAACTAGACTTACATCACAAAGCAGGCCACATCAAATCATTGAGATTGTTTTACAATGTGTCTGAAGTGGCACCTGTTGAATAGCATTGTCTCTGTCTCTGTTTCAGCTTTTAAGATGCGTCTGGGCAGTGTGACGATGGTGGGAGGAGACCGTCAGCTGGTGCCTACGGCCCGCAGCCGCATCCTGAGGTGGGCAGGGGGAGGTGCAGAGAGGGCAGAAGGGATTGGAGGCGCAATGGCCCACAGCGCTTTGTGGCTGCAAGAAGGAGGCACCTGTACTTGTCCTGGTTTAGACTCTGCAGTGACAAATGAAGACGGAGGGTTAGAGGAGGGACAGATGGATAAGACAAAAGCAAAAGAAGGAGAAAAGGAGATGAAAGGGGTCCAAAGTGGATGGTACCTGGCCCTGGCTCAGGCTGAGGAGGGAAGACTAGTTCTGACTCGACTGGTGAGGTGGACCAGAGGGGACAAAGATCTGAAGAAGTTCATCAGAGCAATGCTCAAACAGTCCTGTTCGGAGATGTAGACAGCGTGTTTTCAACCATTGCAGTCCTTCCTATGAACATAGCTTTGTGGTGCAGTGTGTTACTGTGTGCTGTTCACTGCAACACTTTTATATAATGAACAGCTGACAAATAGTTAACACATAACACTGACTAAATCCTTTGTTTGCAGATCGTTAATGTAAATTAACCAATTATTCAGTAGTTATCTTAATCTGTTTGCTAGTGTCTTTGTTGATGAATTGTTCCTGATTAAGGGATTAAGGTGCTAAATGCCACACACTCAATAACAATTGAGTCTTCATTCATTAGTACATTATTTTGTATTACTTTACTCCACAAGTGAAATAGAGTATAGTTTTAACAAACTGACAAGCAAGAGTCTTTTTTACAGTGAACAATTATTAGACAGATAGCTAGTTTTTATACTTTTTGTAGTGACCTCATTATTGTGGAAATATTAAGCACATAGCGATAGTTAGGCAATGTTGCAAACGTTACTACTGCCAAATAGTGTAAAGGTTGATTTAATTCCAAATTGGGCAATATTTGTGTATTTTCTTTTGTATTTTGTGTATATTTGTATAAGAGATCACGAAGGGTTACCTTTTAATCAAGGTCAAAGGGTTTGGTAATGATTGCAGGGGTTTAGGCTGATCTCATCGCATAATTTTCCTTTTGATACTTATTAAAGGTGGGGTAGGTAATTCACTTCAGAAACACTTTTTGTTATATTCCATGGAATGCTCTTAACATTCCCCAAGAAGCAATGAATATATTAAATGCTTTGACAATAAATACATTAAATTCATCTATGGACGTTTTTGTTGGTATTTTATCTTTTTTTTCACAGTAGCCAGGTCTCAGTATTTAATTGAGTTAAATCACATGTTAGGAAGGTTTAATCTCAAGGGACATCAAAAAAGAAGCACTGAAGAAAAAAAGCAAGTTGGTTGTGAACAATAAATCATGTAGATCTTTTCCTGTCTCTATTTTTGCATTCATTTTTTCCTGATCTGGTCTGCTCTGTCAACACATGTTTTTTTGTATAAAAACTTTCATTCAGAAAATGTATTGATATTTTAAGAATTCATCTTTTTGCTGTATTTGTGTTCTGCTTGACCTTTTTATCATGACTCAGTGAAGAAAGAAATTTGATTCCACACAGTCCCACACCTGTTGCTGTTTACTTGGTATATCAAGTGTCTCACATTGTTTCTTTGTCTCACCGTCTCTGCTCCGATCTAAAGTATTGTCCATTTTCCAAATATCTGGACAAGATGCTATCTGTTTGTCTGATCAAAAATGACAAAGACACTAGTTTACCAGCTACATGGTCAGTTATGTCCCTGTTAAAAGTCTATTAAATGGAAATAATTACAGGATATGTAGTGTCATACACGTGACACATGAATTATTTAAACCCCCAGGTCTCTTACCTTCTCTAACACACACACACACACACACACACACACACACACACACACACACACACACACACACACACACACACACACACACACACACACACACACACACACACACACACACACACACACACACACACACACACACACACACACACACACACACACACACACACACACACACACACACACCTCTCTGTCTTCAGTCACTGAAGGGCCACTTTCATCTTTATCATCTGCACTGTTACTCTGCTTAAGGCTAATTTATCAGAAAATAGGTGAGTTTGTATTCTTTTTTTCCATTGAGCAGTAAGTGAGACAGTATTTGGATTTAAATACTTGTTAAAGAGTCTGTTCTACGTGGTGCAGAAAGCCTGCGGAGTCTACGATTACCTGCAGTAATAGAAACATCAAGACAGGCACAGCGCTTAATCTCACAGGACTCAGCATGAAGTTTGTTCCTGTGTAGATATAATCTTGCATACATTAAAAACTCCAAAAGTTTATCTCAAAATGTGGTCACAGAAATGTTGTCACTTAACACAAATATTTATTTACTTTAATTCACAAATTAGTTTTCAGTATCTTGATGGTCTTACAATACCAGTTTTCAGTATTCTCACACGTACCTTACAATGATATCCCCTTCTTCACATTAACAAGAGATTTGTTTGTTATTTATGTATGATCTTTCAGTAGTTTTGTCGTAACAAATTAATGGTTGGATCATTTAACACATGGGAGATTAGAGAAGAACCACATTAGCTTTAGAGTCCTGATGTCACAGAAAGTAGGCCTAATTGTCCATATTCATACAAATCTGCACGCAGGAATCAGCATCGTGCTTCCATAAATGTTGATAACCTGAGAAGACAAATGACCTCACTTCCATTGACACTATAACAGACAGTTTTTCAATACGGTAATATTGTTGTTGTTTGGCAATAAATACATAAGTTCCTACTCCACTTGACTATTAATATCAGAGGGCAACATGGCAAGGTGATAATAATCATCATTGTCGTATTTATACAAAAAATGAGGGTAATTTGTTGATTGATAAAGTTGTTTTTTGTCCGTGTTGCCTTACTTCCTCACAGCAGAAGCAGGGCAGCAGAATTAGATAAATCCATGGAAGTAAAACAAAGAGTAGGGCAATAGAAGGAGAAAAGTCCTGCTGCCAAACTTGTAAAAGCACATGAATACATTTCACCCACCCATAGTATAAATTCATATTATAAGTTAAAATAACAACTTTCTACCTAATGTTCTGATCACAACTGAGTCTCTTGTGAATGTACCTGTGTGTTTTTCTTTGTACAGGATGGTGTCCCCTGCTATTGCTCTGGCCTTCATCCCCCTCCTGCTGACAGTGCTCATCAGGTGCCGTTTCTACTTTGTGCTGTTCTATCGGGCGGTCCTGGTCAGGATCTGGAGGGACTGTGTTACCGGCCTGAGTCGAGAGGAGCGTGCCTACCAGTACGTTCTCACTCACGCCACCCCCGGAGACCCCGACAGCATCCTGGACGCCTTCGATGTCTGGTGCAGCAAGATGGAGTTCATCAGCACCATTGGGCCTAAAAAGGGTGAGGAGATCATTCACATTAAACAACAATTGATCTGGTCACCAGCATGATTTTACATGATGTGTTTTGGTGTGTAGGGAAGGTCCTGGACCGGATGCTGATGGAGCAGAGCCCTCTGACGGTGCTGGAGCTGGGCTCTCACTGCGGGTACACCACAGTGCGCATCGCCCGCTCTCTGCCCTTGGGTGCCAGGCTCTACAGCGTGGAGATGGACCAGAGAAATGCTGCTATCGCCGAGAAAATTATCCGCCTGGCAGGGTTTGACGATGACACGGTGAGAGAGCAGGAACATTTAAACACTTTATGGTATCCATTGCTCTCCATGGCCATATGTCTTCTCCTTCACTTGTTTAAAGCACATACACCTGTTTACAGTCCACTTATTTATATATTATTTCAATAAGCACTATTTTATTTCATTTCGCATTCTGTTTTATCTTATTCTATTTTACATAGTTAACATAATGTATATCGGTCATTTCTTGAACCATTTGGTTACTTTATTTTATTATTTATTTTATGTCTTAAGTATATTGTATTGCACTGTTGGCCTGGCCTGAGACTAAATACTTGAATTGCAGACATTTACACTGTGGCTAATGTGCATATGACAATAAAGCCTTTGACTCCTGAATCTTTGAACCGTCTGCTTTTTGATAAAATCCCCAAATGACCTATCTACAGGCCATCACCATAATTTGATTAAAGTTGTATCTGGGACATTTATATTTCTTATTTTTTAAGTATTATATTATATGTGTTATACCTTTTGAGTTATTCACGATGTATGTTTTCCAGGTGGAGCTCATCGTGAATCCATCCGATGAAGTGATACCTCGGCTGCGGTCTGAATATGGTTTGGAAAGGCTGGATTTTGTCTTCATGGACCACTGGAAGAAATGCTACCTCCCTGATCTGCAGGTAACTAGAACAAATAAGGGTATTTAAATATGAGTTAAGCTGAATGTTTACTTACAATTGAAAGCTACTTAAATAGTTTGTAATAGCTACAATCCATTCCATTGTTACCTGGTCAACTGCCTTGATCACATGATACTGCCTCTGTGTGTGTGTTACAGATGTTGGAGGGTACTGGTCTGCTGGGAAAAGGGTCTATGATCGTGGCCGACAACGTGCTGTTCCCTGGGGCGCCAAAGTTCCTCAGATACATTCGGAAGAGCGGCCTGTACGAGTGGAAGGTCCACCGGGCCACACTAGAGTACAGCCGAGGCATCAGGGACGGGATGGCTGAGCTGGTGTTCCAGGGAATCAAGTAGATCATGCAGACTGGGACATCATCCCACACTACAAGTCAGGTATACTACTACAGAGTAGCTAGCAAAGGATTAATTAATTACGGTAAAAACATTTATTAAACTAAATTGTAATGGTAAAGACAGTTGTTAAATCCCCGAAAGAGTTAAATTCACCATAACATTGTGGCATGCCAGTGTGTTATATTATGAAGTTGCATTGGATCTGTTATTTCCTAAGTAACTTCCTGCCAGCTCCTCACTCCTGGCTAAAAAGGAGAATGATTAGTGAAAGAAACTGTCATGTAACACTTGTATAACCCCATTGCAACTCTTGTCTTTATACAGAAATAAAAACCATTATACCTGCTTAGGATCTTTGTCTCAAAATATTGTGTTAACATAACCCCCACATATTTAAAAAATCAACCATTTCATGTTCAAAGGATTTCAAATATGAATTGTTGATGAAATAAAGTCAATTTGTAGAGAGCGGCACATCTTAAATTCACCTACCCCTTTATCAGTACTGGAATCAAGTCAAACCACACTCGATAGAACCAGGTTACATTTTTGGTGTTTAAAACAACACGTGTAGACAACAGAAAAAACATGGTTTCATCAAAATTAGTTAATTTAATACAAAATATTAAGGCTTCTGTTCATTACAATACAAATAAAAAAGTCTTACTAAGCCACCTGTGAACATAAAAATGAGAATATTTGGATGGACATTTTATACAACTGACATTCTTCCAAAGTAATGCCAGCCCTTACCCTTGACATAGTGAAGAAATATGAAGATGAATTGCAATATTGCATTTAACAAGCTTTTCGTAGGATGCCAATCAGAATATGATACCAGAAACAAAACATTAGCAGCATTCTCAACACTATAAAACAGCATCATATAATATGGTGGTAAAGTATCTGTGAGTCTTCTTCATAGGTAACAAATTATGTAGCTGACTAAACTGTTGATTGTGCTCAGTCAGCTGTTTGGAGAAGTAACACATGGCTGAAGATACCACAAGGTCAAAGTTTTAATGAGAGATCACCTGGCTTAATTATACTGCTGCCACAGCATGGGTGTGTGTCCGACTGATCACAAACCAGCGGGACCTTGTGTGTGTATGTGCGTGTGTGTGAGCACAGGGTGGCAACACTCACATCTAGTTCAACGGCGTTCAGAGCCTTCAAAGGCAGTTGGCAGCTTCAAAAGTACTTTTTGCTGGATTCACCCAACATCCTTTGACTCAACTTTGTTGTCCTCTTTGCACAAAGAAATAAAAAGACATCTGTGACACAGACTATGCAGCTGCTGTGTTTTCGGGTGGGGAGTAAAAATCCAGTGCCAGACATCGCTGGAGACTAAAATGTTCCTTTGTCTTAAATCATCCATTGTCCTTGGTCTTGATCTGGTCCCTCCATGTCCACCTGATCAAAATAAAAACAGTCAGATTAAAGACAAGTATTTCTCAGTTCAAGGAGAGGAAAAGTAGCAGAACAACTAAAATAACACTTATTGCAATTGCCCTGTACACAAGTCTTGTTTCAGTTTGAAAAGCATCTTATAACCTTAGGACCTAATGATGGGAGTTTTTTTTACCATAAAATATATATATATGTAAAGTACAAAGTATGCAACGCTTTAAAAAAGTGGTATGACCTCAATGGGAACCAGACCCGGCGTCATGGGCGGGCCCCATGGGGCCGGGCCCACCCATCCAGGATTTGGGCCCGCTGTTTTAATCAGGGCTGAATACAACATTTTAATTGTTTTGTTCAGTGGCGGCGCCAGGGTATACTGGGGTAGGCTACAGCCATACCAAGAAATGGCTTAGCCCCACCATGAATAATGATGTTAAAGTTAGCAAAATAAAGTCCGCCAACTCGCGCGGAGTAAATTGCACAGACAGCAGTTAGTAAGATTGATTTCAGTAGCCACTTGTCTGGAAATACCGAAGACTAGAAACGGTTTTGAAAACTTTTGTCACGTAGTGATCGTCTTCTCAATAGAACATCTTTGATAATGTCTTCTGGCCAATCAGAATCAAGATAACGGCGTGGTGTTGTTGCAGGAAGTCCCGACGGAGAATATTTTTGCTGTAGTACATCTCTATATAGGCCTACATCGATACAACATTACGTGTTGATAGAAATCAACACTTAATGAAATAAGACCCCACTGTTTGATGATTGATAGCTGAGTGGGATGTAAAGTAATTCACACAGCCTCTTCCCTCTTCTCTCTGTGAGGAGCAGCAGGTTCAGCTTTCAGAACAAAGTAACAAAAATAGCATTAATTTTTTTAAATATGTCGTGTAGTAATAGATTTATTTATTTTTCTTCTCAAGAGAGTACCAGAATGTGTATTTTACGTTAGTATATCAAAAAATCTCTGCAGGCCCAGGGGTTGGGTTTTCAGCATGTCAACTCACTTGTGGGGAAATTGCAGTATTGGCTCCAGGTCGCCCTTTTTATTTACTACAAGACAAATGTGCCTTTTTATTTCATACAGTTCAATTTGGATTGAGACAGGGAAATAATGTAAACCTCACGCGTGGCGTTTCACTGTCAATGGGAGCGTGTATGTAATTACATTGCAAATACTGACTTGAGCCCCACCACTGTATGGGTTAGCCCTACCATAGATTACCCAACAAAAATACTCTGGCGCCGCCACTGCTTATGTTTATTGTTGTTATTTGTAGGGCTTTGTCCTAATATTTATGTCTATGTTGAAAGATTAATTTAATATAATTTTTTTTATTTTGCTATGAAATTCTGAATGAAAGGCTGCGCGCGAGACTGGTTTTTCGCTGGGTTGAGTCGTGTGGGTTTTTGAGTGAGATGCGGCACAGCAGCCTGTCAGTTTACTCTTGCTAGGTTAGTTTGGCTATTATCATTTATATTTATCTGCAACAATGGATATCAGGAAGTGGTTCATGAAAGGAATATGGCAACACAGCACCAGATGCAGGCACATTAGAAGACATCAGTTACGTTACCAACGAGCTAGCAAGCCAGCCAGGGACAAGGGAGGCTGGCAATCAATTATATTTTGAAGAGAAATTGACTCTCAAGCCGGCTCTCTCAGAAACTCCTGCTCTGTGCGCAAGCAGACCGCTGCACATGCTCTCTGCCTCGCTCAATCTCTCTCTCTCCCTTTCTCTCCATCGCTCAACCTCTCCACCCTGTGTGCGCTCCTCAAGTTTCCCTGCGTGCTTGCTCAAGTTGGCACAGCGTTACAAATGTGCCACAACACCAACCAATGGATGTAGCCTATAATAAGACCGTCAACAGCCTTATGGCAACCTAAAACCCCTCTGTTTCCGTAACAACAATTCACAAGCGCCTCCCTCACCCCCCCCCCAGTTGACAATTCAGATTTCCCGGGAAATGTAAGTTTCGGGGTGGGCCCGCCCTGGTAAATCAAATGCCCGCCCAGAGACGTATGTCTGCCGCCGGGTCTGATGGGAACCCCTGTGAATGTTCGATGCATCACACTTGCATTGGTTTCAAACAGGACCTGCACCTTTATGTGTGAACGCAACTTCAGAACATACAATGCTATGGTTTTCCTATTTTTTCTTTAACAATACAATTAAGAGGGGTTATAAGAGAGATTGAATGTTCCTTCCTGAGACCAAATGTTACCCACAGTCATCCTCAGTCATTTACTGTACTGCTTTCTTGACTGCCAAGTAAGGACAAGACTTTCTGAAAATCATAAATCAAAGCACCTCATTGATCTCTCCGTCATCAGGTGACTCATTGTAGTCATTCATCTCATCCATGTCCTGCATGTCCTCTTCATCTTCAGAGTCTTCCTCGCTGTCCTCTTCATCCTCGTCATCCTCCTCTTCCTCGTCTTCATATCCTGCCTGCGACACAGTAAAGCAAGGAGAACACCTTAACACAGTTTTCATACAGTGGCCTGGTGAAAGTCCAGAGCAGCATTTTAATTATATAAATACCAAAATTTAAATACCAATACATTACCTCAAAAACAGGTTTCCCAATGGGCATGAGGTTGTTGTCTTTCTCAGCAATGCTCTGCAGCTGAGAGAGACAAAGACAACAATACAATATTACAGTTTAAGTCACTTTAATTACAGTTTTTTTCTCCTCTTTCAGTCTGATAAAAAACATGTCCACTAAATGTGTTGATTTTGAAAGTGTGTGATAAACTGAAGGATGAAGGATATGAATAATATGTATAAATGGAAGTCACACAAGGCAAGATTTCTCCTTCAAAATATGTCTAGTGCAATTTCAGAAGTGTTTCTTTATAGGTTGATAAAAGAGTTTAGAATTAGCACAATCTTAAAACATTTAGAGCAGTGAAATGCAACATACTTATTAATGCAATTGTAATATTAAATCAAAGTTAACACATATAATAGTAAAACACTTACAGGTCCTACATAGGTGAATTATGCTGGGTTGTAAATGCAGGGTTTTTACTTAAAGTATTTTCAGTAGTTGTTAGCACTTTTTCTAAATGATCTGAACACTTCTTCCACCCCAGTTGAGCAGAGGTGTTTACCCAGGTCTGGTGCTGCTGCTCCTGCTGGTGCAGCTCGGTCTCGTCCACACAGGGCCGGTCGAGGTTGAACCAAAGGGTCTCGGTTATCCGGGGGAAGAGAGAGGGGAACAGCGTGGACATGTCTGTCACACAGGGACAACAATTAACACTGTGTCAATCAGCAATAGTTTAGCATGGGTTTTGGGATAATAGTTGGCGAATTTACACAAAAACAAAGAGTTAAATCACGTTTCTAAAATAATTAAGTTATGATGAAGTATACATAGGATGTGGATGGACATGGTACGTTAACGTAACAAAAACCTAACGTACGATTTAAAGTCTTTATGTCTCATGACGTGCAAAATAAAACATGTCCCCGCTAATATTCTAGGTAAAAAATAACGCAGTATTGAGGTTTTTACCCGTAATTCAGAGCGAAATTATAAAAAGTGTAAGTACCTGCCAATCCGTCGCCCAAGCTTTCAAAAATTTAAAAACACATTCAACCGGAAACGACTGGTGTTCAACTGTCAATGTTTCCGATGTCCTCTACTCCAGTGTCCCTTCGCAATGGTTCCGCTTTGGTGTCGGTTGCGGTGGCAGCTGTAACATTAGAGAGGTGAAGCAAAAACATAGATTTACGTTTGTTATTGTGTTAATAGGGGTGTTTGTGAGCAGTTGATATGCCAATACAATTATTCCCTGATGTATTTAGCTAGATAATAGGGAATGAAGGAATTTAGGAAGTGTAAATGCTTAATGTTTTGTAGTTGGATAGTTACTAAATTACAATGTGTAGGTACCTTCTTTGAGTATCTCCATTTCCAGCTACTTTATTTTTGAAGAATTACTCTTATTTATTGTGGCCCTTTAAATAGCCTACATTTTGATTCTAATAATGTTGTACTTTCATTTAAATAGAATGTTGACTGCACCTTTTGTATAACAGATAACCACACTGTGGTATTATTACCTTTACTTTTAAATGATAATAGCCAATTAGTTGTACAGCTAGGTAAGTAATAACAAAATACAAAACTAAAATAACTTGTTTAGTTTCATTCATTTCATTTAGATCTGGGATTAAAAGACTAATGTCACAGCAGGATTTGGAAAAAACCTGCCCATGCTTGTATCTTCAGTAGACTCGACTACTGTGATGGTGTCTTCACAGGTCTCTGTCACAGTCCTCACTAACACTAAGAAAGTGGATCACATCACAGTTCTGAGGTCTTCACACTGGCTTCCTGTGTGTCAAATAATTGATTTCTAAATATTGCTGCTGGTTTATAAAGCATTGAATGGTTTAGGCCCAAAATACATTTCTGATCTACTGCTAAATTATGAACCATCCAGAACTCTCAGGTCTTCAGGGACTGGTCAGCTTTCTGTCCCCAAAGTCAGAACTAAACATGGAGAAGCAGCGTTCAGTTATTATTCCCCAAATATCTGGAACTAACTACCAGAAACCTGCCGGTCCGCTGCAACTCTTACTACTTTTAAATCCAGGCTGAAGACTTTTAACTATATCTTACACTGCACTGTAACTTTTATTCATGTTTTTTTTAAATGTTTTTTTCATTATCTTTGCTTTTTAATGACTGTTTTTAAATACCATTGTCTTAATGTCTTTCATTTTTGTAAAGCACTTTGAATAGCCTTGTGTTGAAAGGTGCTCTATAAATAACTTGCATTGCCTTGCCTTACCATCACGGTCACTTTGCAAACTGTCTGGACAACTTTCAGAGTCACTTTCAAAGAGATAGACCATCAGAAAAATGTCCCCACTAACAGACACATGGGGAAAAAGCTGCTTGCACAAAGTACAGACATTCAAACCCCTTGGTTTTATTAGGCTTCTCATAAATAAAATCAAACTGTACAATCTCATATTCAAACAATGGGAATGCAGAAATGATTGATATGTGTGACATCTTCTCTTCTATAAAAGCATCATCTGAGGGCGTCTCCCTTGAACTTTAGCTACTGTAACTGCTGACACACACACACACACACACACACACACACACACACACACACACACACACACACCAGCACAGATGCAGCAGAAACTTATCTTAACTTCCCCCTTGTTTGCTTTTATTATTGCTTTCCCAGGTCACACTACACATGACAACCATGTACGTGTGTGTGTGTGTGTGTGTGTGTGTGTGTGTGTGTGTGTGTGTGTGTGTGTGTGTGTGTGTGTGTGTGTGTGTGTGTGTGTGTGTGTGTGTGTGTGTGTGTGTGTGTGTGTGTGCGTGTGCGTGTGCGTGTGTGCGTGTGCGGGAAAACGAGCAGGGTTGACCTTGAGATAAGCCAAACGTTCCTCACAGTACAATAAGATAAAGTTCAGATTGTCACATAAGAGCTACATCATTTTCATTCCTTCTTTCTATCTTGAAAACACACACACATACATGCACACACACACACATACATGCACACACACACACACACACACACACACACACACACACACACACACACACACACACACACACACACACACACACACACACACACACACACACACACACACACACACACACACACACACACACACACACACACAAGAAGCCCTGGTGCAGTCTTTGGACTTTGGAGACATGTTCACACATACCCGGATGGATGTGTGTTTTTTAACTCCTGTTTGGTCTTGAGAAGCATGTAAGTGGTGTCTCGAGACACTGGTTTTGAGGATCATCCCTTCAGGAAGGAATCATCACAAAATCTGACAAGGTAAAACACATTTCTTCACGTTTGCTTGTAGAATTCTTCTTATTCTTCTTACAGTAAAATGATTACAAAAATGCATTGGTTGTTTGGCTGAATTCAATAAGAATGTTTAAAGGTTTTTTGTACAATTTCTGTTACATTCACAGGTCTTGCTTTCCATTGTGTTTTTTAGGTTAGATTTAGCTATATTTTTGCAATAGTCATCAAATTTGTTTTAATACTTATACATTAGTCACCCAGTAATGAAAAAAAAAAAAACGAACACACAATTCTGCTGAAGTGGAGAAAGTGAGTTAAATGTTTTTTTTATTTTACATAGACATTAATGAGTGAGGCATCAGTGTGTATCATGTCCAAAATATGTTTAGCGGGCTCAATATCAACATTTAAATACGACAAAATCCAAACGTAAAGTTAAACATTTAAGTATTAGCAGTAGCACCCCCCGAAGAGTCACAATGTTGGTGTTAACTGTAATACATAAGGTTTCTGTCTTAATTCGTTTATGTAGCGTATTATTATTTTTCTAAGTATTTGAAGTGCACATGTTTCATGGTATGTATGTTATAGTAATGCTAATATGGATGCAGCTTACATTTATTTGTTGTTTTGTGTCTTTGTATAGTTACGTTGGCTTTCGGGGTGTTTACAATAAATTCGAAATCATCAGTCAAGTATATGACCAGCTTTAGGAGGGATATGCTATACATATAGTAAACAATATGATATTCTCTGTAAGTAACCATCTACTCTGATGACAATGTGTTCATGTTTTCAAATGTTACCTTTACGCAAATAATCCAAACACCTGCAGGTTGGAAAATTGTATTGACATTGATTTAAACGTTTTAGTGGTACCGTTATTTACCTATTTATCGATTGATGTATGCCTTTCTGCTGCAGAGCCATGTGGGTTATCCTAGCCTTGCTGCTAGCCCTCTCCAGTGGCGTCATGTCGCAGGACAAACTCAACGTTTGTATGGATGCCAAACACCACAAAGAAAAACCTGGCCCTGAGGGAGATCTTTACTCTCAGGTGATGAACACTCAAATGTCCCCAGAAAGTAACATTTTTGAGTATACATACTTTCCTTGAGTTTTTCCATGTTATGCTTCTTTATACTTCCACTACCTTTTGGCAGGAAAATGTTTTAATTTGTACTTGTATTTAACAACATTAGTAGGCTACTTGAATATGAAGTATTGCAGGGTTATATTATAAATACAAAACTAAATCAACTAATACATTATGATGTTCTGTTAATGAGGGAGATACCTGCAGTAAACAAATTATTAACGTTATCTCATCCTTTACCAGCTGCTAAATTAAAATGATAGACCCATTAATGCATAACTAACTATAAACCAGTGATATCATATTTATTATTTTATAAAAGGCCACTTTGGATAATGAGTACTTTTAGATTTGGCAATTAAGTATATTTTGATGCTTACACCTTTTTGCTAAAGTATCATTTTGAATGCAGGGCGTTTTACTCTCAATAAAACAATGCTGTTCAACAGCATAAAGTGACCCCCCTTTCCTCTCCCTCTTTCCAGTGTGCTCCCTGGCGTGATAATGCCTGTTGTACTGCCAACACCAGCACAGCAGCCCATAACGATAGCTCCTACCTGTACAACTTCAACTGGGATCACTGTGGTGTCATGAGCGATAAGTGCAAGAAACACTTCACCCAGGACACCTGTTTCTATGAGTGCTCACCACACTTGGGACCCTGGATACAGGACGTGAGTATTTGGCTGAAAGTCTCATTTGTATGTGTGTACTTGCAACACTAGGTGGCAGCAAAAGAAGAAGAAGAAGACAGGTCTGAAAGGGCTTCTCAGGACAGTTAATTCAGTATGCTTCCATTAAAATAATAAAAAGATAACCAGCTAATATGTGGACACCTTTGGTTACTCCCCTGGCATATCACAGTATTGATACTTTGAAAGCATTACGTTTCATTCTAGAAATATATCACATCTTGTGTGCTATATTTGTTTACTCTTGTACAACTCTTAATGTTATATTTGTATTTGTATACTCTTGAGTTTTAATCTCAATGAGGCTTTTACTGGTTGAATATATAAAAAACCGAAATAAATAAATAAATAAAATGTGTGCAGGTGGATGAGAGCTGGCGTAAGCAGCGTATTTTGGATGTGCCTCTGTGTAAGGAGGACTGCCACAGATGGTTTGAAGATTGCAAGGACGATTTCACCTGTAAGACTGACTGGCACAAGGGATGGGACTGGAGCTCAGGTAACACACACACACACACACACACACACACACACACACACACACACACACACACACACACACACACACACACACACACACACACACACACACACAGACAGACAGACAGACAGACAGACAGACAGACAGACAGACAGACAGACAACACACACTCACACTCACACTCACACTCACACTCACACTCACAAACTCAGAGCACAGACCTGCTCATATAAAAAACTTACATAGAAATCAAAAACGTATGACTATCTATACACACACCATGAACCCACTTACTCATAAACACCTATAGAGGTCTTCCATTACATTTTTTCTGGCTTTCTGGCTAGAACTTTAAAAAATCAAATCAAATTTCTTCAATTACTTTTTCAATTACTAAATCTATCTTTTGTTGTCTCATTTGCCCCTACAGGTGTTAACAAATGCCCTGAAGGCAGCATGTGCAGAAAGTGGACGGAAGTATACCCTACAGCCAAGTCCATGTGTGAACAAATCTGGTCCAAATCCTACCTTTATACCACCCTACCCAACACCTCGGGCCGCTGCATGCAGCTCTGGTTCACAGGGACAAACCCAAACAAGAAGGTGGCTGAGTACTACCTTAACAACGCACAGCAGCATCAGAGCTTTGCCTTGACAACACTTCTTCTCATGGCTGGTGCATTTCTCTCTGTAATGATGTAATAAAATAACTTATCCTGTATCGCCTCGGAGGGATCAATAAAACTGATTGCAAATGCCTTCCTGTTACTTTCTTGATGTCAATGAGCCTTCTTACATGTGAACCTGCCACATGCATGTTTTCTGTGTTTTGCATTTCTAAGTGCTATTCCGCATATCCTTATTAGTTTATTATTTTCATTGTAATCCAGTCATTTATTGTTCATTCAACCACCATTATGTCAATTAAGCTGTGATTAATTTTCTAAATGGCCATTGGAAAATGTCCTTAGAGTTAGAATAATCGCCATTACAATTCAACCTGAACAAATACATAACAGTGTTCGATTGTCCGGTAACATTTAGTTTAACAGATTGATTTCTCTTTCAGGATTAAAGGCAAGGCAAGGCAAGTTTATTTATAGCCTGTAAAGACACCATTACAGTAGTCGAGTCTACTGAAGATAAAAGCATGGACAGGTTTTTCCAAATCCTGCTGTGACATTAGTCTTTTAATCCTAGATATATTCTTTAGGTGATAGTAGGCTGATTTAGTAACTGTTTTAATGTGACTGTTGAAACTCAGGTCAGAATCCATGACTACACCTAGATTCCTGGCTTTATCTGTTGTTTTGAACATTGCAGACAGAAGCTCAGCGCTAACTTTTATACGTTCCGCCTTGGCTCCAAAAACCATTACCTCAGTTTTATCTTTGTTTAATTGGAGAAAGTTCTGACACATCCAGTCATAAAGATCAAAACATGAACAAAAATGCAGTATATAAACACCCAAAAAAAAGATTTTTGTTTTGGAAAAGTAGCCAAAAAGCATGCATTTGTCTTGTAAAGTATGATAGATTTCTTTTTTTGAAAACAGTGACTTTAGCAACATCCCTCATTCAGTATCTCTGCACAGCTGTAGGATATATCTGTGAAAACTATGGATCAATATATTAACCCATTCACATCCTCAAACACTAGTTCAATAAATGTACAACTGACCCAGGATCTGCATTGATGGAAAATGTTTCTCCACACTGGGCCACATTGATCACACCACCACTCTGAACCAGCCAGTGGTTAGAGGGCTCCACTGCTTGGTAATTATGTTCCAGTCCTTCGAGTGCGTGTGTGTGTGTGTGTGTGTGTGTGTGTGTGTGTGTGTGTGTGTGTGTGTGTGTGTGTGTGTGTGTGTGTGTGTGTGTGTGTGTGTGTGTGTGTGTGTGTGTGTGTGTGTGTGTGTGTGTGTGTGTGTGTGTGTGTGTGTGTGTGTGTGTGTGTGTGTGTGTGTGTCTATTGCCTCCTCTATGTTTAAGAGTGTTTTAATGTCTCTGTGTGGGTATAAGTGGCATGAGATGTGAGTCATTGCCACGTCTGAATTGGGAAAAGTAACTGTCATGTCATGTACTTTTATATTCAAGTTCTGATGTAATCAATCTATTAATCTATAGGTTACATACGTAACCCCAGGGCTCAGAGTAACATGAAGTGAGATGTCTCACTATGGGATGCGCCTCATCGCGGAGCAAACAGAAGCATCAATCTCATTACGCCAATCCTGATTGGCCGGTGATTCTTGACGTCAACGTCAGGGGAAATCACCCCCTATAAGTAGCCTGCGCCACGACGCATGCGTCATTCAAAATAAGCACCTCTTCTCGCTTCACCATAGCAAGGAGGGCCGTCTGGTGAGACATCTCACTACATATTACTCTGAGACTGGGGTTACGTAAGTAACCTATAGTTCTCATTCATAACACTCCGTTCGATGTCTCACTATGGGATATTGTAGCTCCCGTATTGCCAGACGAGCTTATCTCGAAGATCACCGATCAACCAGAATTTAACAGGTGGAGTCCCGACTCAACAAGGTGCCCAGCACTGCTCGGGCCACGCTTAGAGCGGAGACGTCTAGCCTGTAAAAGCGGAAACACCCTTGAACAAAGCCCAGGATGTAGCCAGGCCCCGAGTCGAGTGAGCCCGCAGACCCGAAGGTGCTTGCAGATTCTGACTCGTATAGGCCAAAGCAATCGCCTCCACGATCCAGTGTGATAGTCGTTGCTTAGTAACAGGCTTACCCTTGTGAGGTTTAGCCCAGGACACGAAGAGTTGGTCATTAAGACGAAGCTCTTTTGATCTGTCCATATATGTGTGCAAAGCCCGGACTGGACACAACAGATCCTGCTGCTGTTCCCCGGAGGAAACCAGCTGCGGAGGAAATGCCTCAATGTCAATCGGGGTACACGAACCAACCACCTTTGGTGTAAAGGCAGGGTTGGGTTTCAACAACACTCTCGTTTGCCCTGGGGCGAACTGAGTGCATGAGGGCAACACACTCTCACTCCCTAAGCGTCCAATAGCGACGTTTGGTCAGTGTCCGTGGCGTCCAATTGTGACGCTCCTAGGCTCCTTCAGCGTCATAAAGGGACGCAAATAGCTTTCAACTGATTGCAATGTATTCCCATCTGCGTCGGGATTTGACGCTCATGGAAGCACGGCATTCGTTTATGTCGGCTGCCCTTAAAGGTAATGTGAGCGTCCATTCCCAGGAGTAAAGGATGGCAGAAGACACTACACTACCCAGAATCCCCAGCTATCGTTTGGACTACACCATGTGCTCTTGACAAACCCGTGATAGTCCTCAAGCTCTGTGATTGGAGAGTGTGCTCCGAGGGTTAAGCCGATTCTCGAACAGCACTTGAAATGGGATGGAACCACGGCAGACTGTCCAAAACTGGATTTGAACGGATTTAAACTGTGTACATCCCTGGAGGTTTAGGGGACAGGAAACACTCACATTTAAAACATATAATTAATAAATGGGTGAAAATTGCTTGTGCCCAATATGGGCAGTATTAATATATATACCCACATGCCAGCTAAGGTCAGAAGAGCTTTATTTAACAGCTGGTCTTATGTGTGTGACCCCTGTGATAACATTACATTACATTACATTAATTGATAAGCCTGAAACATGCACTTGTCAAGGTTCAGAGGCACATTTTGCAAATATGGCAGTAGCCATCGATCAGCTTAAGATAAGATATACTTTATTGATCCCAAGTTGGAACATTTGCGTTACATCAGCATGTGTAACAGTTAAATATGCAGTTGTGTTTATTTGAAAATCATTTAGTATAATCACATAAATTCTGTGTTTTATATTCAACAATTCTGTGTTCTTTATTTATTGATTGTTCAATACCTGACAAGGCCGGAGATGAAATATCTACATACATCTTATAAGAGTAATACATTATGTATAATATCAGTTAAAATAAGTGCTTCAACATAGTTAACATTGCTGGAGGTATGCACAAATATTGATAGATGTCTTGTAATGCACTATTGAGGAACCTGCAACCCAAGTTTTTCATTCAGTGCAGAACTACACCACAGTTGTGTAGGCCTATATGATATGTCAATAAACCTTAGAAAATCTTGAAATCTTGAAAGGGATGTGCAAAATAGTCATTACATACAGTCTTTAATTAACAATTAGTAGAGAATAACGAGTAATGAATATACTTTATAGGGATCGTATTAATATCTAATAATACAAATATTGAAATTCAATAACATGCTTTAACCACCAGGTGTCCCTTTATATCATCTGTGCACCTTTATGGTGTAAATACAGCCTATCTACCAATTGGATCAAATATAAAAATGAGCCGAATTAGTGTTGATACTGCAAGGAGACGTATTGTGTGAAAAGAAATGTAAGATGTTGTTTAATGGCTGATATATTTATGATCCACGTCACGTTTTCAGTTCCTCATGTTTGTCTTCTCATCAGGGCTCTATAAATACAGAACTACGGCAGATATGTAATATGTAATGCAGCCGAACCGTGTATTACAATGCCGTTATGTGATGACTTTCAAAGAGAAAAGCAAGCACACTCGGAATAAGGTATTATTATTATTTTGGTCTGTTTCCGGTATTTGTTAATGACGATGTGCTCTGAGATGTGAGACTGGAATTGCACAGGGGGGAAATAACGTAGGCTATCTTTAGATGCGGATTTTGTTAAACTAATATGTTTAGGCTGTGGACCAACACTATACATTGACGGGGAAGGGGGTAGCAATAAAGATAACACCATTACACAGTTACACAACATAACAGAAATAATATCGATAGCAGCGTCCCTAGCAACCACCTTGGTAACAATGAAAACGTCGCGATTTCCTGAAGTAATCTTCGTAATAACTAGCAAACTAAAGACCATGTACATCCACTGCACACATAATCTGAAATAACAACTCATATTTCTCGCATCAAATGACATCAAAACGCATTTTAATGGCCAAACTAACTTTAAAATAGCCATTTTCTACGAGAATAACACGAATTTCGGCCATGTTTTCTTTTTCTGCAGGGAGAAATTTGAAGATCACGTGACATAGACGCCAGCCATCGGAATGAATGGTGAAAAAAACGGGGTTTGTCAAACAGAGCACATGGTGTAGGCCAAACGATAGCTGGGGATTCTGGGTAGTGTAGTGTCTTCTGCCATCCTTTACTGAGAAAACATATTTGTTTCTCCGAATCGAAGGGGAAAAATACAAAAGCATTGCACACAATTTAAACCAATCAATGTTGTGTAATTAACAAGGATAATCTGGTGTTTTTTAGTCGATGAGTAGTGCAGATATCACTGTAAAATCAATCGACAGTAAGAGGAGTACTTACTTCCGGGTGTAAAATTCTCCGTTATCCAATGGGAATGGATGCTCACATTGCCTTTAAGGGCAGCCGGCATAAACGAATGCCGTGCTTCCATGAGCGTCAAATCCCGACGCAGATGGGAATACATTGCAATCAGTTGAAAGCTATTTGCGTCCCTTTATGACGCTGAAGGAGACTAGGAGCGTCAAAATTGGACGCCACGGACACTGACCAAACGTCGCTATTGGACGCTTAGGGAGTGAGAGTGTGTTGATGAGGGATGTACAGACAGTGCATGGATATCACTGATCCGTTTAGCGGATGCCAGGGCCAGTAACAGCACTGTCTTGAGTGACAGATGTTTCATGTCAGCTCCTTCCAGGGGTTCAAATGGGGTCATTTTGAGCCCATTTAAAACCACTGCCAGGTCCCATAAGGGCACCAGCGACCTGGAGACAGGGAGGAGCCTGCGAGTTCCCTTCATAAAACGGCAAACCAAAGGATGTTGGCTAGCCGTCTTACCCTCAAAGCCCACATGGCATGCAGCAATAGCAGCCAGGTACACCTTGATCGTGGAAAAAGCTCTGTGTTTATCGATCAAGTCCTGTAGGAATGATAAAATCACCCCGATAGGACATTGAAAAGAGATGTGCCCTTCTTGAAGGCACCACTCCTCAAACACCCTCCACTTACAGTCGTAAAGAGACCTGGTGGAGGAAGCTCTTGCACTCTGAATAGTGTTTATCACCTTCTGAGGGAGTCCCACTGTATTCAGATTGTACCACTCACGGGTCAGGCCCATAGTGCCCCGTGCTCTGGGCGTGGGTGAAGGATCGCCCCCCCCCGCCTGAGACAATCTGTCCTTGCGAGGTGGGGGCTGCCACGGCTGCCCGCACAACAGCTGATATATCCCCGCCAGCCCGTATATTGCGGGCTAGGGTGGAAACATCAGAGTACGTGTGTGGCGTTGCTCTTTCACTCTGGCCGGAGTTAAGGGGAACAGAGCCAGGGGTGGGAACGTGTACAGAGGACCCGGAGGTCAATCGTGTACGAGTGCGTCCCCGCCTAACGGTGTGTTTAAATCGTGCATTAAAAAGAACAGCTGTCATTGAGCATTTTCTCCTCTTGCGAACAGATTTAACGCGGCTCCGCCGTAACGCACCCACAGCGGACTCTCGATCCTTGGATGTGGAGTCCAGTCTGCATAGAGTGGTGCACCTCTGGACAGTAATTCTGTCCCGAGGTGCATAACACCCGGTACTTGTGTCGTTCTCAGAGAGAGGAGACGTCTGCCGCTCCAAGGGATCAGTTTGTGTGCCAGTGTGTGTGACTGGAGACAACGCAAACTCCCCTGGCGGTTCATACACGATATCGTGTTGTCTATCCTCACGGGGACATAAAGTCCTCTGAGAGAAGGCAGGAAGCATTTTTGGGTGGGGAACACCGCTAAAAGCTCCGGGTAATTTACGCGTGCCCGCTGGAAGTCTCTGTTCTAGAGACCTCTCACCGGGCGACCTTCGTAAGTCCCCTGTCAGCCCGTCTGACCTGCGTCCGTGGTGACCACCTTCCGTGAAAGGACTGCACCCGTAGGCGCGTCCCGCACTGGAAAAGTCGGGTGTAGTGCCACTACGCATTTCATAATCACCAAAACTCTCCGTAAGCCGTGACGTTCGGGGTTTAGTTTTATTATGAGGCCCATGTTGAGCGGGTGCTTTACGAGGACATTCTCCTCCGTAATCTGACTCCGCCCGGTGGGCTTTATAGATAAAACCCTTCTTTCTGGGAGAGAGAGAACTCTTCTCTCCAAAATGTGGGTTGACTCTCTCTGGGTTTGTGAAAACAGATAAATTATAACTGTTTTGAGAAGCCCAGGCAGACATCGTGAGTATCTCCTGCTGTATGCTCCTTAGAGCCAGCTGGGATGTCACTCTTATGGCTCCGACCGGCACTGCGCATGTGCGTGACGGAGGTGCCTTTTCAGCTCCAGCCGGCACTGCGCATGTGTGTGCCGGTGGTGCCCTCACGGCTCCAGTCGGCACTGCGCCTGCGCGTGCCGGTGGTGCCCTTAAAGCCCTGGCCGGCACTGCGCATGTGTGTGGCGGTGGCTTCAAGGACCCGTCAATAATCCGTCCTTTGAGAGGTGCCGTAGCTGCTCTTGAAAGGGGAAGGATTGACGGGCCGTTCTTTACAGCTCTAGCCGGCACTGCGTACGCACGTGGCGGTAGTGCCCTTAAAGCCCCAACCGGCACTGCGCATGCGAGTGGCGGTGGTGCCTTCACAGACCCGTTTATTATCCGCCTTTTGAGAGAGGCCGTAGCTGCTCTCAGAAGGGGATTTATGGTTAACGGACTGTTTATTGTCTTTCTTTTCATTTTTTTGGGCTGCGCCCTTGGCCGGAGCCTAGATGCGTCAGCGGAAAATGGTTTATTCAGACAATAACGATGTGACATGTGTCTTGTGCGGACTTGAGGATGGCGTTGAGGCATCTCTCGAGGTGGCGGGGACACATTTAGAGCCGGGGAAGGAACTTCCAGCTCCGTCACGGAGGGGAGAAGGAGGGGCTGTCAGGCCGCTCGCTTCTTCTTCCTCGCCTGCTGGCCGAAATTCTGGGTCGGCTGCGCCTGGGCTACAGCCGGAACCGGAGATTTTCTAGACCAACTCGCCCTCGTCTCCTGCCTGGGCTGGGGACTCGGGGTGGGCTGCGACCTCTGCTGTCCTGGTACTTTGAACCCAGCAGAGCGCGGTGCAGCGTGGGCGAAGGGCCGCCGTTGCAAAGGCCGCGGCTGGACCCTTCGAGGGAGACAAAGGTGGAGAGCCTCGTCTTCCTTCTTTTTCGACTCGCACTTCCTTTGCATGGAAGCGAGAGCGGAGCCGAAAATCCCCTCGGGAACGATGGGCATGTCAAGCACATCTTCCTTTTCCCGGTCTGGGAGGTTGGTGAGGTTGAGCCATCTAGCTCTTTCCTGCACCACCATGATCCCCATTACCTTGCCCGTGGCCTGGACGGCGCAGCGTTGGACACGGAGACAAATGTCTGTGACCGCGGCTATCTCGTCCAGAGTGGCCGGTCCAGGATTGCTCGACATATCCTCACAGAGCTCCGCTTGGTATGCGGTTAGCATCGAGGAAACGTTCAGAGCCCTGGCGGACAACGCTGAGACTCTGTAGGCCCGTTCCGTCATGGTAGACTGGAATCGGTTCGTTTTTGCTGGCAGCGTGGGGTTCCTGCTTGGCGGCTGGCCCATCCTCGGTAGGAGGTGGGCTGCCACCAGCGGTTCCATAGGTGGTATGTGGAGCAGGCCAAGCCTCTCCATACCGTCACAGTCAAGGGAGTGGGCACCCTGGATTGGGGCCTTGTTGCTAAAGGGCCGGTCTCTCCACGAGACCGACACCTCATCCAACATCTCCGGGAAGACCGGGAGGAGTTGCCTCTTCGTCCTCGTTGTTTGGGAAAAAAGTTTTCCCTCGTAACGGGACCTGGAGGTCTCCTTGGCCACTTCGGGCCATGGGATGTCTAGTTTGGCCGCAGCGCGCTGACACACGGCTTGTAGGTCCATACTGAGACAGGGCGAAGCTGGTGTGCTGTCGCCCGGGGGAGCAGCCATCGAGTCGATGACATGAAGATGTCGTCTTCCTGCTCATCCGAGTCAGACAGGAGGAACTCAGAGGTGTACTCTTCGTCCTCCATGCAGTCTAACTCCAGGACATCTTCCGCGGGTGAAACCGTGGTGAGGTCCAGTCGGGAGCCCCAGCTTGGTATAGCGTGGGGCCCCGTTCCCGCGTTTCTTGCCGCCACCGGATCTCGGCCTGATATGGCGCGGGATTCCGGGTCTGCGGGTGCCGCTGTCGGTGAGCCCCAGACCGCAATGAGGGGCTCCATCTCTGCGGCAGACGTCCCCGTGTCTTGATTGCCGGTCGGCGGATCGGTGGACATGAGGGGGTCCCGTCCCGACAGGTTAACTTGTTGCGCTAACCTTCGGTGGAGGCTCTTCACGGTGAGGCGGGCACAATGTCCGCACGAGCCGGGGTTGTCGATGGCCTCCTGGGCGTGTTCCAGCCCGAGGCAGGACGAACAGATCTGGTGTGACACTTTCAACCCGCAACCGCAGCGCCGAGCCTCCGAGTTCCTGACTCCTCTGGTGTGAGGGGGAGAGGCGTGGGTCTTTTTCTCTCAAGGATATTACCTGGTATGGTAATATTCCTGTAATCCTTTTCTCCTCCGTGGAAGAGAGAAGAAAAAAGTGTCCTCGCTACCGTGGTGTCGGTAGTGAGGGAAAAAACACAAGTTAGCAACTGGTGTGTTGCTAACTTGAAGTCAAAACCTTACCTTACTCCAGAGGAAGAACGGCGAGGTTGACTATAATACTCTTCTGAGAGAGAATAGGGTAGCCGGCTAACGCCCGTCGACCGAAAATTAGCTTTGGGTTCAGTCTGTGGACTGTTAAGCTAGCCCGGCTACCATTCGAGATGTGCTCTGAAGCAAGAAGAGGTGTTTGAATGACGCATGCGTCGTGGCGCAGGCTACTTATAGGGGGTGATTTCCCCTGACGTTGACATCAAGAATCACCGGCCAATCAGGATTGGCGTAATGAGATTGATGCTTCTGTTTGCTCCGCGATGAGGCGCATCCCATAGTGAGACATCGAACGGAGTGTTATGAATGAGAACTACAATTTGTACAGGTCAGAAACTGGAATAAATAAATGTTACTTTTACAGTATGTGACTTAAGTTCCTAAAAGCTATGCTCACATCTTGACCTAATAGCTACAAATACTTTATGCATTGCAGAGTCTAATTGTTTGCAAAGCCGAGTCTGAAAAGCTGAATGTGACCCCCAGTGGCTTAAAGAGATCTAATCAAACACTAGCCAGTGTAATGGAAAAAAATGATAGAAACGGTCTGTATATGTAACAGAATGGCATGTTTTCTGGCCTGAGCATCAGGCAAAACCTTACAAAAGTTGTTAAGCACTTAACATGGCTAGACTTAAACTGGTGTTTCAGAGTTACCAGACGCAAAAACAAAACATTTGCTAATTGGTTATATTTAAGATGAATTGCTGACAAAGTAGTTTTATTACGATGTGACATCTTGCAACACGCTTTTACGATCCCTGAATGCAGACATTTTGTTATGCCATTTATGTTTACAGTATTTTACAGTCAACTCACTCATATAAACACACATACACACACAGGCGTCTGCACAGTGTGATGCCATAGTCAGAAATAGGATTGGGATGGCTGCTGTCCCTGTGGCTATTAATACACAGCTTCTCTGAGGTCATTGGCAACTCTCTCTCACTCACACACACACACACACACACACACACACACACACACACACACACACACACACACACACACACACACACACACACACACACACACACACACACACACACACACACACACACACACACACACACACACACACACACACACACACACACACACACACACACACACATACCATGTATACATCACTTCAGGGGACATTACATTGACTTTCATGCATTTCCTGGAGACTTATCCTAACCTTAACCATAACCATAACCAACACATGCCTAACCCTAACCCTAACCCTTAACCTTACCCTAACCCTAATCCTAAACCTAACCAAGTCTTCACCCTAAAATTAATGATCCCCCTCATGGGGACCTCCAATTTGTCCCCATAAGGGAAGCCAGTCCCCACACTGACTGAGTAAACAGATTTAGGTCCCCACAAGTATAGTAATGCTAGGCCACACACACACACACACACACACACACACACACACACACACACACACACACACACACACACACACACACACACACACACACACACACACACACACACACACACACACACACACACACACACACACACACACACACACACACACACACACACCACCCTGCCCAACACTCACCCTACCTTCTCACTTTTACTCTAACTCAAGCTGTGTGTGTGCGTGTGTGTGTGTGTGTGTGTGTGTGTGTGTGTGTGTGTGTGTGTGTGTGTGTGTGTGTGTGTGTGTGTGTGTGTGTGTGTGTGTTTGTCCATACCACAGTTTAGCAGTCAGACTTTTTGTTGCCGAGAGTAAAATATATAATGTGCAAGCTGCTTCCTGTGTTTTGCTAGTCTGGCCTGTAGGTGGACAATTGCACCTTGTAGGACCGTGTCTGAACAAGTGAAAAGACTGCATATTGCATAAGTGGATTTGAGCTTGAGAAAGGGCAGCAGTCTGGCCTCCTCAGTGGCTGCAGGTCACACTGATATTCTAAGAGGAAAGCCCTTTGGCTTTAATTTCCCTTCACCATGAAAGTAACAACTTGAAGCATGATACGAGAGAAACCAAACAAAATTGTTATAAGTTAGTCCCATGTCATGGCCATTTCTACTGATCATAATTCCATTGTTGAGGTCTACTAGAATAGATTTACATTGTTCAATGTTCCAAAATCACATTGGTTTTCTCATATCTGTATAGTATGTGTTTTCACTCTCTGTCCTACACACCTTGTTGGAGCTCCTGCCCCCCTCCCGAGTCCACTGTGCTCTGATGTGTCTTTATGTGTTACAATGGCATTAGCAACCAGAAAATGACACCAGTAATGACAATCAGATGAGAATGCTGCGTGGGGTCTGGCTGCCGTGTTGGCGGGACGTTCCGGGGCTCCGCCCTTTGATGCTTGAGGAGCGGACAGTGTGAGCTGGATTACTGGTGTCGTTTCCTGGTTGCTGCGTGGGGTCTGAGAGACAGTGAGACACAGAGTAACTCAGCCTGAGCACACACATGTGAGTGTGTGGTGAACTGTGAGTAGAGATCCACGGAGCCGAGGCTGAGAAAAGATAAGGTGTGTGCACGCAGGCGAAACTCCACGGAGTAGCGAGGCAGAGATAAGATAAGGCTGAGTGACTGAGTGAGTGTGTTTGTGTGTGAGGAGCTCCATGGATTTGTCCATTTGGACCTAGGCATGGTTATGTCACCATACTCAGGAAGAAAATAATGGAAAAAGAAAAATCTCCAACGAGGCGTTCTGGGGCAGCATAGACAGGTCTTTTCTGTGTTAGAGTTGTACTCGCTACAGGGTGTATTTGAGGGTTTGTGACTTTGCAGACCGTTTACATGCATAAAAAGCAACATAACACACAAGGGGACGGGTAATAACCGGAAAAGCATGACATGGGACCTTTAAAAACATAGCTTTTTTTCTTTTAGATTTTATCCACATGAGTTAAAGAAGGATTTAATTTCCTAGAAAATCTTTGGTTTATTTTAAACAATGTAAGACTACTTAAAGCTGCTGTATACGATTACAGAAACGTAAGCAAATGCCAAAAACAGACAGGATAGTGGTGGCGAAGTCGATAGGGACTTGGCTTGGCAATTGGAAGGTCACCAGTTCAAGTCCCGGCAAGACCAAGTGCTACCGAGGTGTCCCTGAGCAAGGCACCGTTCCCTACACTGCTCCCCGGGCGCCGTTCAAAATGGCAGCACACTGCTCCTAACACAGGATGGGTCAAATGCAGAGAAACAATTTCCCCACGGGGATTAATAAAGTATATCAAAATCAAAATCAGATAAAGGAATGGGTTTCACTTAAAAACAAAGGGGAGAACTGAACTTTATTACCTCTTCCCCCCAGGAAGAAGTACTTGCATCCTTTTCCTTTAAACTAATACCACTTTGTACACAGCAACTTGTAAAAGTCCTGATTTAAAAAATGTTTTACCAACATAAAAGTAGTATTATTGGACGAAGAATGTACAGTACTACAAGTGTTAAAAGTTTGAGTAATCATAATGAGCATTGCAATATCCTATTTCAAAATGTGATAGATATGATGTCTATAATTCTTAGATTATTATTACAAATGCATTTATGTGTGAACATTTTAATGTAGTGGGTGGTCAAGGTGTCCCTATGTTTAAGAAACATAAATGACCTAATGCATTTAAGCAGTATAACATCTGAATACTTTATCCATCACTTTATAAATGTATCCCATAATTGTACAGATGAGTAGTTTTCTATCCCTCCCTTCCTCCTCTCTTCATCCCAGTGTCCCTTTATCCCTCCATCCCTCATTTTTCAGAGAGCACGTCAAGCTAGCTAGAGATACAATTAACAGGCAATACACTGTGCGTGGATATTCCACTAAAATAAAATGTCTCAATATAAATTCGTCATCCACCTGTTTTATTTTGGAAACCCTAACCGGAAGTAATTTATATTGACAATATATAGATTTTGACGCGGGACGTCCCTGTTGTTGCTCCCCGGTCTCACTGTGGATTTACATACCCTGATTTCCGTGGGACTGGGAAGCGAAAGAGGAGGGTGCTGGGTCTTTCAGGAACTGAGGAAACAAGCACAAACAGGGTTATTTAACAAATTCACAACTTTATAGACACGTTGGCGACCCTTAAAATCGTCGGAATAAGTTTCACGCTACTTTTCTGCGCTTGTTTCGGCTCTCCACGGTGCTCTCGCTGGATTATTTCCCTAAAGTCTGGAGGAGGGCTGCGAGTTTTTCGGAGAAGCCTGGAAGCAGTTTGAGGTTTGAAGGGCTGTGGCCATGGCCGGGGGTGGTGGAGGTGGAGGGGTTTCTCCATTGGGGCCAGCACCGCCGATGTGGTATCACCGGGACCTGAGTCGCGCGGCGGCCGAGGAGCTGCTGGCCCGGGCCGGGAGGGACGGCAGCTTCCTGGTGCGGGACAGCGAGAGTGTCAACGGGGCTTACGCTTTGTGTGTACTGTAAGTAACTTTATGGAAGAAAAGAGAAGCTTGTATGAACTCTGAACTCGTGTGTGCGGCCTGTGTGCGGCTTTATTTACTAGGAAAAGTGAGGAGCCGTGCCTATGTTTGCTTTATTGTATTGTAAGCAGTGGTGTAAAGTAGATTTACCCAAGTAGGCCTACTGTACTTTACTTCAATTTTCTGCTACTTTGTACTTCTCCCCAACTACCATTCAGAGGTAAATAGTGTACTTTTACTCCACTAAATGTATTTAATATCTGTAGTTACTATGCAATGATGTGAAATTGAACAACACGTTTTGTTACACCTGGAGTAACTTTCACAAGCTACCCTGCAGCATACCAAATAATACAAATTAATTAGCATTAATAACTCTTAAATTAATCAAGAATTACACCAGCATAATGAATACTTTTTATTTTGGTAATTGAATTATATTTTGATGCTAATATTTGTGTACTTTTACTTCAGTAACCTTTTGAATGCAGGACTTTTACCTGTAACATAGTTTTCCTACTCTGTAGTATCTACTTTTACTCAAGTACTGAGTAATTCAAGATCTGAGTACTTCTTACCATCTCTAATTCATTTAACCTAGCACATGCCTTTAGGGAATCCCCACCTGGTCTGTCTTTATACCAACATAAATAAACTGTACCTGTACACACACTTTCCTGAACTGTTTGATCAAACTGTAAAGCTCTTTGAAGCTTTGGTAAACCAGTGATCAACAGCCAAACTCATTTGTTTACTTTCTCCTGGAAGTCAGTGAGTGGCAGAGAGACTGTCTGTCTGCAAGGCAGTGAGACTCCAGCATGGCACACAGCTCCAGGCTGTCCCTCTCTGACTGATGTGGCCGCCTGGAGCGCCGTTTTTACAGGGCTCTGAAACTCAATGTGGTGGAGAAAATATAACGAGCAACTAAAGGGCTGGTGGAGCCTTGCATATGTTTTAATGTAAGGCTCATATAAGATCAGTGCAGTGGTGAAGCAGCTTATACGTACTATCTTCTGACCAGTGGTGTGAAGACTTAAGTACAATTTTGAGGGACTTGTACTTGAGTATTTACAGTTTTTACTACTTTGTTCCTCTACCCTACTTCAATTCAGAGGTACATCGTTACACTACATTTATTTAGTGCCTTTTGTTACTTTGCGGATATTGTTTAATGATGTGAAAATAATCAACCCTTCAAATTACTTTAGCAGCACTTGGAGTAAAATACCCTGCAGCATACAAAGTACACTTTAATACATCAATAATTATAATTAAAACATGTACTTTCTATAATACTGAAAGGGGCCAATCTGCATAGAAAGTACTGTTGTGCTTTAAGTATATTTTGATGTTAATACTTTTGTACTTTTACTTGAGTAACGATTTGATTGCAGGACTTTCATAGTATTTCTACATCCTGGTACTTCTACGTTCACTTAAAGGTAGGGCAGGTAAGAATGTAGAAACCAGCTCGAGTGCGCTAGAATTTGAAAGTACACAACCGAAAAAAATCTGCCCCTTCCTTCAGACTTCCTTACAGAGCCCCTCCTCCAACACACACGAACACGCACATAACCAATGAGGGCACGAGATAAGTTTGTGCACGAGATGGAAAGATGACAGGCAGGTAGGCCATCCAGTTATCTGCCACGGGCCGAGGCAGATAATTGGACTAGCTTTTTACAGCGCCACGGCTTCCACAGATGAAATATTTGTATATATTTATTGTCAAAGCATTTCATTTATTCATTGCTATCGGAATGTTAAGAGCATTCCATGGAATATAACAAAAAGTGTTTCTGAAGTGAATTACCTATACCCTACCTTTTAAGTACAAGATCTGAGTACTTCTTCCACCTCTGCTTCTGACACATTATACAAAAATGTAATATTAATCCATATGTCAGAGCTTTAAAGGGCCTGCTCGAGTCTTTCCTAAACTAAATGATGAAAGGCCTACCCATATTTACACAAGGGAGATTTTGTCACCAACTACCTCCATGCTCAGCCATCATCTAAACGACCTCACCACCTGCTGACTAGAGGAAAATGTAACAGACAGACAAGCTTCCAAACTTACACGATACCATCAGCATTTTGATCACTTGACAATGACTCAGGCAAGGCAAATGAACTGTGGAAAAGGGATGTTAAACTTTGAAAAAATTACTCACATTGCCCCCCCCAGGCAGTTCCCACACAAAGTTAAACTATTCAAACTGACTGCAGATAGATGCAGGAAATAGAAGGCCTACTCTGGTACTCCGACATTGACTTGACCTACATCCCCTATCTGATCGTTTAACCCATGCTGGGTTTATTGTGTGTGTATACACACACACCAGGAGCAAAACATACTGTACAGTATGTTCTGCTCCTGGAAAAATATGTTCCGCTCCTGAAAAAAAAAATAGGTAATACATACTGTATTGCCTATACTTGTAATTGTTTTTTTTATTGTTTTTTATTCTACTAATTCATCAAACAAAAATAAATAAATAAGTGTAATTCATACACACAAAGATGAACAAAATTAGTAGAAGCGGGAGGGCTGAAGCATAGCTTATGGGAAGTAGCCCTCCCGTGAATAATCCTAATACAACATAGGCATTATTGCGTGAAAACGTATAGAAATTAAGGAGTACAAAGAAATAAAGAAAACTGGAGAAAAAAAAAGTTAGGGCAAAACATGAATAATAATAATATATGCATATACACATTTTTTTACATTCATATGTTCACACACACACAAAATATACATAAGTACCTATGTTCAAGTGTATAAGTACACAAATGCACTCATTTGATGACACTAAAACAGAAATAATTTGTTTTCATGATTCATTCAATCATTTATCTATTTCCTCACCATATTGTATTCTTCTAGGAGGACGGGCTAACTCTAATGTAAACACATTACACCCCATGTCATAAATAAAACCAGAAAAACAATAAGCTTGCATCACCTTTTGGCTCCTGGCTTATTCAAATAAATACCAGTGGCAAATATCCATGTTCTCATTCTTTGCTGGATGCACTAGTAATTCAGTGGGTCACTCTTTGGCCAACAACATTCCTCACGACCATGCATCATCCATTTCCGGATTTTTTCCCCCCGCCTCTCCCTTCCTCTCCCCTTTCACCTTTCGTATCACGGACATTGTTTCATCTCAGAAAGTTTATTTTATGATACCTTAAGTTTGTCAAAGAAAGGCTTTAGTCAAACGTTGCTTTATGAACAGTGTTGATGCTTTTATCGAGAGGTTTTGCCTACACATACTGTAAAAAAACTGTATTTTGACAAAGTAACACGTTATATGGTCTAGTGTTGTGAAACAAACAACTCCATCAATGATATCTTTGAGAACAGCGATGCCCCAGTATTTTTGCACAACCCCTGAACCCGTGGAGGAAATGATGTCATGGTCTGTGACTATGTGCGCTAATATATCTCAGTAAAATAAAGGATTTCCAGGAAGTCAAATCTGAATCACCAGGCGTGTGAAAAGCTTCCACACAAACAATGTTAGTCATAGCCCATAGTGCGGTGTACTGGAGGCTCAGGCCTGATCGCCAATCATTCATTGAAAAATATCATACCGTGATTATGGTGGGATTTCTTTTGTTTAAGAGGATCCGTACCAAACGAGGATTTATTTTATTAAGTCTGTAGAATACTGGGTCTTCTCTGCAGCGCCACAATACTTATTCAGAATGGTATTTTGACATATTACCAATTATTGTGCTTACTGCAATTTGGATAGTATTCCAGTCCACAGTACGATTCCGATAACATTTAGATTAATTTGCAACCTTAATTCCAAGCATGCCCTCTCGAAGTGTAAACAAATACGTTGTTTTTTTAAAGCGCTGAAATAATCATTTGTATTTAGTCTTACCATCATAAAAGTAGTATTATTGGAAGAAGAATGTACAGTACTACACGTTTTAAAAGTTGTAGTAATCATAATGAGCAATATCCTATTTCAAAGTGTGATAATATTATGTCTATTATTCTTAGATTATTATTATAAATGCATTTATATGTGAACATTTTAATGTAGTGGGTGGTCAAGGTGTCCCTATTTTTAAGAAACATAAGAGAATCTGATTTTAGACACATTTCGTCAAGTCCTCTCAACTGCTTACCAGGTGACTTATACATGTAAATGCCAAATGTTATTCTTTTGACCTGAACATGACTACTAGACATGGCTTTACCTGGGTAAGACATGGGTTGACCTAACCCTTGAGCCTTACATACTGCACACTGACATGTGTACTAATTCTTAAGGATTTAGAGAGAGAGCGGTGTGTTCAGGAAGTGTTTGCACTCTGCTGTTGTCTGAGAATAGAATGGTGGGAACAGTGTTTGTGTTGGTGACTTTTGGCCAGTTTATCTTTCGGCCTTTGCCTTTCACTTCCTCTTAGTTTACATACAACTCAGCACGGGGTGTTTCAGATCAGGTATCTTCAATATTGTGTAGTATGTTCGAGTTTTATCATTTACTTCCCCAGTTTGTTCTTAAATATAAAATATTTGATAACATTTCTAAGTAAGTCATTTCTCCAATGTTTCCAGCTGCAGTGCCACACTTTTGATTCCAACAAGAGAGATTTCGACCATATTTTTTATTTAAGCATTGTGTATGCATCAGTGTGAAAACTGCGGAGATATTGAACTGTTTCGTATTTTTCCTGTCAGGAAGACGATCTTTATTATCAGCACAGCGCGTCTAAACATGTCACGGTTCAGGCATGGCCTTCTGTGTTTCTGTGTGTGTTTGAAACCTAGATGTTTCGTAGAAGACATTCCTCATTTCAGTGGGTGTTATAATATTACCTTGTGGAGTTAGTGGGTGGTTTAATGTATACTTTTTCTTTAAATATCTCGATTCCATGTAGCTGTGTATATATATTTGTAGTGTTTATTACAGCTACAGAGGGTCCTTTTTTACGGTCCTTTTTTGTGTGAAGGTGCAAAAACCTGTGATACAGATTTATTTTTGTTGTGATGGATTTAATATATATAAGTGTAATCATTTGTGAATAGTGGCTTTTAGCTCAGTTCTGAAGTGTTTGAAAATAGTAACATTTCCCCCTTTCTTTTTGCTTTGAAAATATTTTCTCTGTATGAATAGATGAGCTGTGAAACACATGTTACATTTTGAATTACAAATACTAGTATAAGAATGATTTAGCATATTCTTATTAATTAGTTTGACCTGGTCATTGGAGTGTTTTTGAAACACATACGGTCTACAGAGCAGGGACTAAACTGCTGCAATTGAGGTTGGATGACACAGAGGAAGAGGAGGTGGCTCTCTCAGACAAAAGGACAGGGGAGTCAGGGCAGTCATTATCTTTAAGAAAGGCTATTGTTGATCACACACACACACACACACACACACACACACACACACACACACACACACACACACACACACACACACACACACACACACACACACACACACACACACACACACACACACACACACACACACACACACACACAAACACATTGTATGCTTTGGGTCTATGTCCATCCCATAATAAACCTCCCTCTCTTTCTCCGTGTCCCTTCCCCTGCTAGAACTTAGCTGCCACTGAAACAATAGTATTTACTCCACAGACAATCTCATCAGCTGCCAGCAGGAAGACAAACACCCCTTCCCCCCAACACACACACACACACACACACACACACACACACACACACACACACACACACACACACACACACACACACACACACACACACACACACACACACACACACACACACACACACACACACACACACACACACACACACACACACACACACACACACACACACACACACACACACACACACCACTGTACACTGCAGTGATTCCTGTGTATGTATTCTGTGCCACTGGATTGTGTTTATAATTTGACAGGATTAAATATGGATATGGTTTTCAGAGGCCGCACAGACAACAGAAACAGGACATCTCATTGACCGTGTTAAATGCTGGGCCTTGGACCAGGAGCAAATATGTACCAAGTTTTCACTGTGTATGTGATTATTAACTGCCGGAGAAAGAACATATGGAACTATTTTTGGGCTACAATCTGATAGATAGGGTTAGGATATATCCTGTTTATAAATCAATTCAACATGGACACTCTTTCCATGTAGTTTAGCTAAGTCTAATATGAATTAACTCTGATGGCGTTGGTATAAATCTGTGCCTTTGTTTTATTGTCTTCCTCCCTCTTCACTGTGTGCTGTAGATAAATGCTAGAATACCAGCAAAATTAACTTTTTGGGGTATTTACTACAGCGGGGATGGCCGGTAAGCAGCCTGTAAACAAAATATTGGCCACAGTAGGGAAGTTGTCCAAAGGTTAAAACACAGTGAGAGCAAAAACGCATTATATTTTATTTCCAGATGGACAGGAAACAGTTTTATGTTGTCAGCCAGACACTGGCACAACGTTTGGCATTTTGAAACTCACTGTTGAATTTCCAAAAATATGAGATTGCATACAGGTGTTCTCCACATCCTTCAGGTGGTCTCTAATTGTACCAGGGCTCATTGCATGGATGGATTATGGTCTCAGAAACATGTTGCAGTGCAAGATTTGTTAAAAAATAGTCATCCAAATTGCCTTTTTTTATATAGCAATATGTATCATATGAGACAGACCCATGTCAGTCTCAGCACGTTGGTATTTTTAAATACTTATGGCCTTGCAGCATAAATACATTTTAAACCTGTGCCAGCCCTATTGCTTTTAAAATAATAATCCATCCTGGCAGTGAGCCAAGTTACTATTTGCTTAAGTCTAACAGAAACGTACTCAGCTTCTAATAAAGTTACTTTATTCGTATAATTTAATCCAGTCCACGTTTTGGTTGATTGTTTATGTTTATCTGTGGGACACTGACCTGGAAAGACCGGAAAAACAGCTGATCGGCAGAGCAGGATGAATTCCCAACATGGATTTATCCCTCCCTCAGTCTATAACACGTATACTATACACACACACACACACACACACACACACACACACACACACACACACACACACACACACACACACACACACACACACACACACACACACACACACACACACACACACACACACACACACACACACACACACACACACACACACACCACTGTATTTGTGTTTTGCATTGGCTGCAGGGCTAACATCCACACATCCAAACAGACGCACCACCATAACACAACATTAGTTTGGCAAATTGAACATTTTGCATACGGTCCACCGAGCAGATGTGACATGCAGACATACAAATCATTCAACTCCAGCATGAGGCTGCAGGCGTGTAGTCACGGCTGTGCAAACACAATGTCAGAGCATTGATCTGCGATTGGTTAAAAAGGTTGTGGTTCAATCAGTAATGCAATTCGGACTCTGAAGGTTTAAACATAGTTGTTGACTGAAAGAAAACAGGATCGCTCTGTATCCTGTCTCCCAAAGGAGGGTGTTTTTGGTCTTTCCTTTGTACATTCACTTTTGCATTGTATAAACATTGGGCTGACCTCTGTTCTGCTTTACTGTATCATGCTACCGTAAGGATAAAGCCCTCTCACAACTGTGACGGACAGCAACAGGTTGAAGCTCTGTAAACCCCCCTCACACTCATACATGATACACACACCCCTATGCACTGAGAACAAGAGAGTATGTCCACATGTCAGACTTGAAATGATTTTTGTGTTGAATCAAACAGTCATCCAAAAGTTCTTCTTCTCTCACTCTCTCTCCGTCTGTTTTTATCTCCAACTTTTTGACAAACATCTCTTCTTCTTTGGTGTTTCCTTCTCTGTAGGTTTCAGAAGCACGTCCACACATACAGAGTCCTCCCAGACGATGAAGGATTTCTGGCTGTTCAGGTACAGAGAAAACACACACACACACACACACACACACACACACACACACACACACACACACACACACACACACACACACACACACACACACACACACACACACACACACACACACACACACACACACACACACACACACACACACACTCCACTGAGGTCAAGTGTGTGTGCAAGTGTGCAGCATAAACTGTATCTGCTGCAGTAGCAGCTGGTAGGCATAGATGCTTTTGTTGGCTTCAGGCTCTCTCACACACACACACACACACACACACACACACACACACACACACACACACACACACACACACACACACACACACACACACACACACACACACACACACACACACACACACACACACACACACACACACGACAACAGCAGCCTCTTTGTGCATAGTGCCCAACAGCTGTGTAGTCCCCACCACCAGCCACACACATGCTTTGTCACACACACACACACACACACACACACACACACACACACACACACACACACACACACACACACACACACACACACACACACACACACACACACACACACACACACACACACACACACACACACACACACACACACACACACACACACACACAAGATAACATGTAGCTGCAGACTTATCGTGGCCACATCACAGACATCTGTGTCTCTGCTGTAACATTTATGGGAGCTGCGACACTGAAGAGGGTCTAAAAGTCAAATATTGCTTCCTGGAATTGAATTTGTTTGAGAACGATGTTTACAAAAAGGGTTCTTCCTGGTTCGAATTATATTTAGAGCCGTTGTTCATATTTGCTTACGGAACATAAAACATGGAACAATAGGGGCCACAGGAGATTTCAATGACACGGCTTGTAGCCAAGGAGTTTGGATGTTATTGTCATCCTCAAAAGCTTCCCTTCTCTTCCTCTGTCTGTTGATGCTCCTCTCAGACGTCTCAGGGTGTGCAGCCTAAGCGGTTTAAGACGTTACCAGAGTTGGTGTCGTTGTACCTGCAGCCCAGCCAGGGTCTGGTCACCACGCTGCTATACACTGTGGACAGAGAGGAAACAGCTGTCAGCGACGACAGGGACTACTCAGGTATCTGCAGAGCCCACACAAGCATACTTGCAAATGACGTGATTGTTTCCTTTTTTTCACATGTTAACTCTCCTCTTCTGTGATTGGTAGATGGGGAGGATGAGAAGCCACCCCTCCCCCCTCGCTCTGCCTCCACCTCCACTCCCCCTGGTCCAGACACACCCACAGAGAGGTACAAAGTCTTTATATGAAGACGAATGTGTGGATTGTGTTCGGCTGTCCGTAATGATATGTACGCGCTGAAAATCAAATCACAAACTATTCTGAGGGCTTCTCAAACCAACATGTTTAATACATCTAGTTAAGAAACACTCGAGTATTCAACTCCAACACACACACACACAAAGGAATGATGCTGGTTCCCTGTAACTAAGGCCATGTCAGCTCTGCTCACAGTGATAGTAAACAGAGGTGTCAATGATTATATGAACAATAAACACATGTACACACAGATACACACTGTTCTCATTCGATGTCTCACTATGGGATGCGCCTCAACGCGTATGCAAACAGAAGCATCAATCTCATTACGCCAATCCTGATTGGCTGGTGATCTTGACGTCTACGTCAGGGAATCCACCCACCCTTTAAGTAGCTTGCGCTACGTCGCAGCGTCATTCAAACACCTCTTCTCGCTTCAGAGCACATCTCGAATATCAGTAGCCGGGCTAGCTTAACGGTCCACAGACTGAACCCAAAGCTAACATTCGGTCGACGGGCGCTTGCCGGTTACTTTTTTTGCTTTGCAGAAGAATTGAACAAATATTAACACACCAGTTAATATTGTAATCTGCCCCGCCGTTTTTTCTTTCGAAATAACGGTAACGTTTTTTTTTTTTTTCTTCTCTCCCTCACACCAGAGGAGACGGAGATAAGAAAGATATTAACACACCAGTTAATATTTTTTAAAGAAAAATCTTCCCCGTAGTTTTTTCCTTTCGGAATAACGATAAGGTTGAATTTTTCTTTTCGGTAACATACCTGTTACTATCTTGTTCCTCCGCGCCGACACCCTGGCAAACGAGGATGGACCCTTCTCTCCCTCACACCAGAGGAGTCGGAGGCTCGGCTCTGCGGCTGCGTGTTTAAGATCTTGGGCACAGACTCACACCAGGTCTGCTCGTCCTGCCATCAAGAGCCTCCGCCGACGGCTAGCGCGCCAAGCTAGCCTGTCGGGACAGGACCCCTTCATGTCCGTTGATTCGCCGGCCGGCAATCGGGACATGGTAGCGACTGCCACGGAGATTGAGCCCCGCGCTGTGTCAGGTTGGGGCTCAGCAACGGCGGTATCCGCGAGAGCGGAGCCCCGCGCTGTGTCAAGCTGGGGCTCCCAACTGGACCTCACCGTGGTTCCACCCGCGGAGGATGTCCTACAGCTGGATTATATGGAGGAGGATGAAGAGGATGCCTCTGAGTTCCTCTTATCCGACTCGGATGAGCACGAAGATGACATCTTCGTTTCATCTGCCCAGGCTGCCAAGCCGGAGGCGATGTCCGCTCCCCCGGGTGAAAGCACACCAGCTTCGCCCTGCCTCAGTATGGAGTTGCAGGCCGTGTGCCAACGCGCTGCGTCCAGGCTGGACATCCCCTGGCCTGAAGTGGCCAAGGAAACCTCCAGATCTCGCTATGAGGGGAAGAACTTGCCCCAAGCAGCGAGGATGAAGAAGCAGCTTCTCCCAGTCTTTCCAGAGATGCTGGACGAGGTGTCGGTCTCGTGGAGAGACCGCCCTTTCAGCAACAACGCCCCAATCCAGGGTGCCTCCTCTTTGGACTGTGACGGCATGGAGAAGCTCGGCCCGCTCCGCATGCCGCCCATGGAGCCGCTGGTGGCAGCCCACCTCCAACCGCGGCTGGCACGGGCACCAAGCAGGAACCCCACGCTACCGGCAAAGGCAGACCGCTTCCAGTCAGCAATGACCGAACGAGCCTATAGAGCCGCAGCTTTGTCCGCCAGGGCGCTCAACGTCTCCTCGCTGCTGACCGCCTACCAGGCGGAGCTCTGCGAGGACATGACGATCAAACCTGAGCCTGCCGTGTGGGACGAAATTGCAGCGATCACGGACATTTGCCTCCGTGTGCAGCGCTGTGCAGTCCAAGCCACGGGCAAAGCACTGGGGATAATGGTGGTACAGGAGAGAGCCAGATGGCTTACCCTGACGAACCTTCCAGACCGGGGGAAAAAGAAGACGTCTTGGACATGCCTATTGTTCCCGAGGGCATATTTGGCTCCGCTCTAGCTTCGATGCAGCAGTGGTGTGAGTCCAAAAAGAAGGAGGATGAGGCTCTCCAGCTTTGTCTTCCCCGAAGGGTCCAGCCGCCGCCTTCAACGGCCCAGCGGCAGTCCTTCGCTCAGGCTGCCTCACGTCCTGCCCATTTCAAGATCCCGAAACAGCAGGGGCCACAGCAGGGGCCACAGCCCGCCCCGGGTCTCCAGCCCAGACACGAGGCGAAGACGAGCTGGCCAAGAAAGTCTCCGGTTCCGGCAGCAGCCGCTCAGGCACAGCCGGCCCAGACTTTTAGCCACCAGACGAGGAAGAAGAAAAGTGCGGCCTGACAGCCTCTTCTCCTCTCCTCGATAAAAGAGCTGGAAGTTCCCTGTTCTCCAGCTCCAGAACACGTTCCAGTGTTAGATGCTCATGTGTTTCCGGGGTGCAACCATGCCCCCATCTTCCCGCCGCCTCGAGTGATGTGCAGTGTCGACCGGGGTTGTCAACCTGGAGTACCACCGTATTCAGACACTAGAGGGCCCCATAACACAACAAATAAAGACACATAGGGCAGACGACAGGGATGTGACATCTCCACTCGCTTTGAGAAGCGAAAAGTGGAGGATGCTCACAGATTCTGCTTGGGTTTTCAAGACAATATCACGGGGTTACAGACTCCAATTCGCTGTCACCCCCCCTCACTTTTCGGGCATTCTACATTCGCAGGGCTCTGAACAAATATCTCAAAAGATACAAATTCAGAATGCTCACTCGCACATCTCTGTTGCGCCTCGTGCGACAAGATGATTGGTTCACATCAGTCGACCTGAAAGACGCGTATTTCCACATCCCAGTATATTATCCACACAGGAAATATCTGAGGTTCGCCTTTCAGGGTGTCTGTTACGAGTACAGAATACTTCCCTTCGGTCTGTCTCTCAGCCCACGAGTGTTTGTACGGTGTACGGAAGCCGCGATAGCCCCGTTAAGACAACAGGGTATTCGCCTGGCAACTTATCTGGACGATTGGCTCCTTCTCGCACAGTCGGAGCAAGAGGCTATTACGCAGACGAATGTCCTCGTAAAACACCTGCTCGACCTGGGTTTCGTAATAAACACAGAAAAGAGCATGTTGTCCCCAGCCCAGACTGTACTCTTCCTGGGCCTACGCCTGAATTCGGTGCCCTTTACAGCCCGCCTGTCAGCAGAGAGAGTGGAAGCCTTCAGGGCTTGCCTCCCTCATTTCCAGCCACGCAAATCTGTTCTCTTCAGGTCATGTCTGCGGTTGCTGGGGCTCATGGCGTCAGCCATCCTGGTGGTACGACTGGGACGCTTACACATGAGGGAGTTTCAGCGCTGGGTAGCTGCCCTCAGACTGGACCCCGTGCGTCATGGCGCGCGGAGAGTGATGGTCACTATGAAATGCATAATGGCACTGCACCACTGGCTGCACCCGACTTTTCTATTACGGGGCGTGCCTATGGGTGCTGTCCTGTCGCGGAAGGTGGTCACCACAGACGTATGTCTGACGGGCTGGGGGGGTATATACACGAAGGTCGACCTGTGAGGGGTCTCTGGAACAGAGACCTCCAACGGTCACACATAAATTATCTGGAGCTTTTAGCGGTGTTCCTCACCCTGAAACTAGGGATGTCCCGATCACCTTTTTTTGCTCCCGATCCGATTCCGATCATTTGATTTTGACAATCTGCCGATACCGATTTTTCCCGATCCGATCTTTATGCAATGCATTAAGAGGAAAAAAAGGTAACAGATAACGGCTGGTCATCCAACGCGATGAATTCAGCTATCTTGGCTGTTATTGTGTTGGCCTTTTCACTGTTCTGGGGCAGTTTCTCTTTCCTTTTGAAAGTCTCTGAAAGTGTCGGTTGTTTCAGTGCCGTTACCCGAGTGGCCGCTGTGTACTTGTCGTGTTGTTGTTGGTGTTTGTTTCTCAGGTAGCGTATTAGATTGGTCGTGTTGAACGTAGCTCTGTTCTTTCCACCACGCGGAACCTCTGCCTTGCAAACATTGCATCTGGCTGTTACACTGCCTTCGCTTTCAATTTTATAATACTTCCAAACTCCTGACATTTTCTCCGTCCCGACTCCCGAGTCACCAGCTGAATGTAGCCTCTCGTTAGCTTACTGCTACTATTAGACACTGCGCCCACTCTGTTGCCAGATTTCAGAGAAATAAGCAACCAGGTTTATGAAAACAAGCCCAAAGAAAGCAACACATACATGATGTTGTGTAATTTTAAACCAAAACTAAGTCCTCAGGATGACTTTAAGACGTGAACATGGTCATTTTTGTTTTGTAACATTAAATTAAAAAAAGATATTTTATAAAAAAAAATGTTTTTAAAAATCCCGAACCCCGATTTTTTTCTCCCGATTCCAATCTTTTGAAAATCACGTGATCGGCTCCGATCACGTGATCGGATCGGGACATCTCTACCTGAAACGCTTTCTGCCTTTTCTCAGAGGACATCATGTCCTCGTGAGGACAGACAATATGACCAAAATATCGTATATAAACCGCCAAGGGGGTTTGCGTTCTCTCCAGTTACACATGCTGGCACGCAAACTGATCTTATGGAGCTGCGGACGTCTTCTCTCTCTGAGAGCGACGCACGTACCAGTGATGAACCTCGGGGCAGATCTGCTGCCCAGAGGTTCACCACTATATGCAGACTGGACTCTACATCCAAGGATTGTGAGTCAGCTGCGGGTGCGTTACGGCCGGGCCGCGGTGGATCTGTTCGCATCAAAAGAAAACGCTCAATGTCAGCTGTTCTTTTCAATGCGCGATTTAAACGCACCGTTAGGCGTGGACGCGCTCGCGCACGTTTGGCCTCAGGTCCTTCTGTACGCGTTCCCTCCCCTGGCTCTGATACCCCCAACTCTGGCCAGAGTGAGAGAACAACGCCACACACTGATCCTGATAGCTCCGCACTGGCCTGCAATGTACTGGCTGGCGGAGATATATCAGCTGCTGTGCGGGCAGCCGTGGCAGCTCCCGCTACGCAGGGACATACTGTCTCAGGCGGGGGGGACGATTTTTCACCCACACCCAGAGCGCTTGGCACTATGGGCCTGGCCCGTGAGTGGTATAACCTGAATACAGTGGGACTCCCTCAGAAGGTGATAAACACTATTCAGAGTGCAAGAGCTTCCTCCACCAGGTCTCTCTATGACTGTAAGTGGAGGGTGTTTGAGGAGTGGTGCCTTCAAAAGGGACACATCTCTTTTCAATGTCCTGTCGGGGTGATTTTATCATTTCTACAGGACCTGATTGATAAACACAGAGCTTTCTCTACGATCAAAGTGTACCTGGCTGCTATTGCTGCATGCCATGTGGGCTTTGAGGGAAAGACGGCTAGCCAACATCCTTTGGTCTGCCGTTTTATGAAAGGGGCTCGCAGGCTCCTCCCTGTTTCCAGGTCACTGGTGCCCTTATGGGACTTGGCAGTGGTTTTAGATGGGCTCACTCGACCTCCATTTGAACCCCTGAAAGAAGCTGACATGAAACACCTGTCACTGAAGACAGTGTTGTTACTGGCTCTGGCATCTGCCAAGCGAGTCAGTGACATTCATGCGCTCTCTGTACATCCTTCATGCACTCAGTTTGCCCCGGGGCAAACGAGAGTGTTGCTGAAGCCCAACACTGCCTTTGTACCTAAGGTGGTTGGCTCATGTACCCCCATTGACATTGAGGCATTTCCTCCGCCACTGTGTTCCTCTGAGGAACAGCGGCCGAATTTGCTGTGTCCAGTTTGTGCTTTACGCATCTATATGGACAGATCAAAAGAGTTTCGATGCAATGACCAACTCTTTGTATCCTGGGTTAACCCTCATAAGGGCAAGCCCGTTACCAGGCAACGGCTCTCCCACTGGATTGTGGAAGCGATTGCTCTGGCTTATACGAGTCAGGGTTTGCAGGCACCAACGGGCCTGCGTGCTCATTCTACTTGTGGACTGGCTACATCCTGGGCTTTGTTCAAGAGTGTTTCCAAGACATTTGTGCAGCAGCGAGCTGGTCCTCACCGCTCACTTTTGTCCGCTTTTACAGGCTAGATGTCTCTGCCCCAAGTGTGGCCTGCGCAGTGCTGGGCCCCGTGTTGAGACAGAGTTCTACCTGTTAAGTTCTGGTTGTTTTTGGTGATTTTCGAGATAAGCATGTCTAGCAATACGGGAGTTTCAATATCCCATAGTCAGACATCGAACGGAGTGTTATGAATGACAACTATAGGTTACTTACGTAACCCCAGTTCTAGGGGTAACATGAAGTGAGATGTCTCACCAGACGGCCCTTCTTGCTAAGGCGAAGCGAGAAGAGGTGCTTATTTTGAATGACGCTGCGACGTAGCGCAAGCTACTTAAAGGGTGGGTGGTATCCCTGACGTTGACGTCAAGATCACCAGCCAATCAGGATTGGCGTAATGAGATTGAAGCTTCTGTTTGCATACGCGTTGAGGCGCATCCCATAGTGAGACATCGAACGGAGTGTTATGAATTAGAACTGGGGTTACGTAAGTAACCTATAGTTTCTCTTTCACGTTCACTGTTTCTGCCCCAGGGCACGCACACATCATTCATTAAACACTGTAAAATATTAGTATCAAACGTAAAAATACTATCACACACACAGGTTGCAAAATGTACTTTGTTTTCACAAGTTACCATTCACTCAATACATTATCATTGTGTGTTTGGCTAGTGAATGATGCAATCCTACTAGCCACTTGCATGTGACCAGTATTTGGCTGGTAAATGGTGCTGGGTTTGTGCTCTGCATGCATTAATAACCTCCGCTCTGCCTGTGTGCCCCCCTCTGTTTGCATAAAGAAGGAAAGCCACATCCTGTTGGAAGCCATGTTGGTCCCAGATGATGCAAAGCTTTGTTTAAGGCTGCAGCCAGAACAAGGACGATAACGGAAACAAATCGAAATCGTTATCAAAAAAGTCTTCCGTCCACACGCAATAGGCACCAGAAACATGTCCGTCCACACGAGACGCTGTAGTACATATATCGGGCCTCTAAGTGGCGCTGTACTTCTGCCACAAAATACACCAAAAGCAGCGAAGAAGACTTCTCGCACATGCATGGTTGCCATGGTTGACCTTCTGTTTTTTCTCCACGCTGGATTTAGTAGCAGAGGTGGGGTTTCGCCGGTTAACATGTCCGTTAAAGTTTAAAGCTTCTGGACAAAATTAGAAAAAGGTGGAAATCAGTCGTGATGTATGATTCATTCAAATCTTCAATCAAGAGCACAAAACATCATGGATGAGTGAAGCTAAAAAACATAATTTCATTTACACTTTATATTTTGCTGAGTTAAAGTTAAAAATAAGGCTTGGTGCAGGACAATTTGCCAAGCTTATTTGAAAGCCACAATGTGGACCATATTAAAGGATCTTAATCATAAAAGTGTATGGGCGTATAGCTAGTGTTTTATTTTCCCATATTAAAAGTGGCATATGGGCTGTCAAAATAAAGACTCAGTGTTTCTACTAAGGAAAGGGCACAGCAGGAGCTATTTGAGTAAAACAAAAAAAAGGAAGCTGCTATCCTTTCTTGGCTAGACCTTAATGTTCAGCTCAGATAGAACTGGCATTGTGTTTAAAACCACAGATACAAACTCTTAAAGATAGTTGAAGAGGTATAGTTTACAGTGTGTGGGAGGCTGGGGGCATTCTGCTGGCTCAGTTGGTGTTTGTGTGTCTGTGTGTGTTTGCAAGTGTGTGTTTTTGTGCAGCTGTGACTGTGGGTGGCAGGTTAGACATAAGTCAGCTCTCTGTGTTAGAGGAAGTGTGTGATTTAAAAACCCTGACTGCGCAGATAGAATTGCTTTCCGATTCTAACACTTATCTTCAAGGTATGACCACAATAAAGCCATTAAAGTTCTTGGTGTTATGATAAAAGAACTGTAATTAATACACATTTTTGATTCATTGTTTTAAGTATCAGAGTCAGAATTCCTTTATTTTTCCCGCAACGGAGGAATTAACGGTATTGCAACAGCAGAAGTATAGTGCAGATAAAGAAAAGAGAATAGACTTACATATTAAATAAACAAGTAAGCACCTGTTATTAATAATAAAAACATGTAAAAACAAATACCAGATTAGTAAACCATGTTAAAAAAAAACGAATTATCAGTATATCTTTAATATAAGTTTAAAGATATATTTAGTAATAACATCAAAGTAGTATAACATGCATATTATACAGCAGGTTAAAGGTGGGGTATGTAATTTATTTAAGAAACACTTTTTGTTATATTCCATGGAATGCTCTTAACATCCCGATAGCAGTGAATATATTAAATGCTTTGACAATAAATACATAAAAAAAATGTCATCTGTGGAAGCCGTAATACTGTAAAAAGCACGACTAATCATTTGAGCCGGCCTTGCTAAAATAACTGGATGGCCTGTCAGCCTTCGATCTCGTGCACAAACTTATCTCGTGTCCTCATTGGTCATGTGTGCGTTCGTGTGTGTTGGAGGAGGGGCTGTGTAAGGAAGTGGCAGATTTTTTCCGGTTGTGTATTTTCAAATTCCAGCGCACATCGAGCTGGTTTCTCCAAAATGACCTACCCCATTTTTAAGTATATGCACGTATTGAAGATGGTTATTGTTGAGATATAACATACAGAGACATGTATAGTTTATGACTCAATGTATTACTGTGTACCACATTGTCTATGTACGTAGCTGCGACTACTAACTGTGTTCATTGGTTAGCGTTGCACCCAAGGGTTGCACCACATGACTGATGATGTCACTACCTGGGGTATAAGACCGTTGGAAGTCACGCCCCTTCTCTCTCTGTCCTCAAGCCTCTTGAGATGTGTGCCTATAATAAATAACGCCGTCATGAATGGCTAAACTTGAACTGCTGAGATTATTCACCTTTCTGCTGCAGGAGACAAAAGGTTTAAGTCTAAATCTGCTAACAGTTATACATAATGACTTATGGACTTCATTTGTTTTAGCATTCCAGCAGCTAATGGCCTGAGCACCATTTCCCACGAGTACCTGAAAGGCAGCTATGCTCTGGACCTGGAGGCAGTCAAACAGGGAGCCTCCTCTCTGCCTCACCTCAACAAGACTCTAGTTTCCTCATGCAAACGCCTTAATGGGTAAGAAAAACACACCAGCACATCTGTATGCACACATATTCTTGTCTATGCATATTGTATACAAGGCTGTTCTTTGTATGCTTTTCTGAATTGTAAAACATCACCTTAAGTCTTGTTTTGGTCACAATGGCACACGTGTTACATTCAAACATTGTGATAATACACAGGAAATAATACTACATTAAACAGGCTAGGATTAAAACATGTTACATGTGCAGCCCCATCATGCTTGCATACATATACTTTATTAATTTCCTTTAGACAGATCTAAATGAGTAACTATAAATCTCTCTGTGTCCCGAACCAGGGAGGTGGATAAGGTTCTGTCTGGCCTGGAGATCCTGTCTAAAGTGTTTGATCAGCAGAGTGCTTTCATGGTGTCCAAGATGATCCAGCAGGTACACATGTTTGCCCCTCTGTATATCTGTGTATGTGTAGCTTAATTAGAATGCAAGCCGTCCTCCTGCTTCCCTTGTCTAACACCATGTTTGTGGCAGTGTATTTAAGCCCTTTTCTGCATTCCTGCTTTACACAGTATACTATGTACAGTATGTTGAAACCAAGCATGTCAAGTGGTCTGCGTTTTTATTCGAGCAGTTAAGAGTATGTATGGACATTTGATGATTTTTAAACAAAAAATAGCATGCTTCCCTCAGAATACAGCCACCCCACTTCCCAAACATTCACTTCTCTGTTCGCTCTTAAATGTATCCTGCATTTCTCACTTTAACGTTTTGTTTCTCACCGCAAACATTTATTGAGTTACATGACATTAACAAGCTCATGAAAACACATATTGTGACCTATACATGCAAAGAGTACTAATATGAAGCTGACACACACACACACACACACACACACACACACACACACCACACACACACACACCACACACACACACACACACACACACACACACACACACACACACACACACACACACACACACACACACACACACACACACACACACACACACACACACACTCACTCTCTCTCTCTCTCTCTCTCTCTCTCTCTCTCTCTCTAGTGGATGTCATTTTTCTCCAGGGTCTTCTGGGGACGGCTGAGGTGGCCTTAGTCACACTTCTTTTTTACAATGTTTTCCAATGATTGTGTTTGCTTGTGTTAGGATTGAAATACATATTAAATGGTTAACGGTTATCACTTAAGTTACATGATGAATTGACTAGTGGCATACGTTTTGTTTTACCTTTAATCATCAAGCAAAAACGATCATTTAGTTTTATGTTTACAAATGAGATGAGATGTATGTATACATGCGTTAGCTTTGCAATTTTACATTATGGACCAGTATTTAAAGTCTTAACAAAATGCATACTTTAGGCGTGCGATTTACTAACTCAGAATCAGGCTCTTTCTATGTCAAGGCCTCATTGTTGCATCACTTATGTTAAAAGCTAAATAACAAGGCCAGCAAAACACAACACCTCCTTCTTTTTATCTAACCTATGACCCGTTGCTCTGTCTTTGTTTTATCTCCTCCATCAGTCGGTGAATCAGGGTGGAGACCAGGAGTTGGAGAACCTTGTGACCAAGCTAGCAATCCTCAAAGACCTGCTGTCATCCATAGAGAAGAAGGTACACACACACACACACACACACACACACACACACACACACACACACACACACACACACACACACACACACACACACACACACACACACACACACACACACACACACACACACACACACACACACACACACACACACACACACACACACACACACACACACACACACACACACTGTAAGTTTTGATAACCCTCCCCATATGATGGATCATCTGCCCTGCTGGCTGCATGACGACTCCAGGTGTGTGTGTGTGTGTGTGTGTGTGTGTGTGTGTGTGTGTGTGTGTGTGTGTGTGTGTGTGTGTGTGTGTGGTCGCGTTAACCGAATATTTTCCGTCAATGACGGATCTTTTCTAACAATGACGGAAAAATCTGAAAGCAGTCCGTCATCTTGACAGATTAGAACTCGGAACGGCGCCAACATTATATTACATCCTTAGTGGCCAGGTCGACTGAGGGCGATCTACTGCAGTCTGTAACTATTATGTAGTCATTCACACCCCTGTCCAGTTGGTGGTGAGTGTGTGTATATTAAGTAGCTATTGTCTAGTCTTGTTTTTGACCTCGTTGTTTGACCGGCTTTAGCAATCGCAAAATGTCACGGCAGCTGATCGTCCGAAGCTTTTTTAATAAGCCCAGTAATTGTGATGGTGTGGATAAACAAGGTGAAAAAAGAGGGATTGATGCGGTGGAGGATGAAGGACAAGCCAGTAAGACTAAAACTGACAACGTTCAAATCAAATCAAGTTTTATTTATATAGCACATTTATAAACGATTTTTGGTCGAGCCAAAGTGCTGTACATAAAATAAAAATAGCCTACAGTAGAGACACTTTACAGTAAATACAACAGCACAGATTGTTCAGAATATCAGTATGAGAAAAACGACACCCTCTGTCCTTAGACCCTCACATCGTACAAGGAAAAACTTCCAGAGAAAACCCACAGTTTAAGGGGAAAAAATGGGAAAAACCTCAAGGAGAGCAACAGAGGAGGGATCCCTCTCCCAGGACGGACAGACGTGCAATAGATGCCGTGTGTAAATCGAAGAGATAATTTTACAGCATATAGACCGAATGTTAGGAAATGCATGTGTCTGTAATAAGAAGATGAATCTACGAAGATGTCAACTACAATCCTGTGGAAGCCATCAGGGAAGCAGCATAACGAGACCCAGGCAGGACCGCAGAGACAGGTTCAGCCACGACCCGAAGTCCACGACTTAATCCAGAACTCAGGATAGAGGATCCAAGACACAGGACTACAGCAAGAGGATCAGCCTCGACTCCGGATCCCGGCGTAGATATAGACACAAAACAAGAAAAAAGATTTGGCTGGGTTAATCGGAACAAGAGAATACACAGACACAGCTGCAGCGGCAGAGGGGCAAGCAAGTGGCAAGGAGTTCAAGCGGGAGTACCGGGTTCAGTGGGAGCAAGAGTTTAAGTGGCTGAGGAGGGAAGATGGCAAAATGTTCTGCGACATCTGTACAAAAGCTAAGATGAGTAACGGATTTGTCCGAGGGTGCACGACGATGCAGAAATCAGCGTTCAGGCTAGGCTACAGCAGATCAATAGAGTTGTTCTTGTAAATGTTTTGTACATATTTTGATTGTAATTGTCTCATTTAAAACGATGGCATTGTTCATATTTGCCTGTTTAGGCACAATGGTCGTGGTGTTTTTAGCGGCCTCTGCCCCCCTCTGCTCTGCTGTCAGTGCAGGCAAAAATATATCATTCATGTTCGTGTTGACATGAAAAGTGACCACACGGTCGGTGTCTCTGTTCATCTTTTTGCCCTTAAAAGTTCTGTATGGATCATAAAAAGAATGAATGAACATTTGCTGCTCAGTACCCAAACCATAAATATTAAATAGGCTATGTCTCATCTCATCATTACAACATGAAAAATAAAATGACGGGTAATAATGGATTATGACGGAAATGTTATGATCCTTTTGACGGACAACGAAAAAGTCTAACGCAACCACTGGTGTGTGTGTGTGTGTGTGTGTGTGTGTGTGTGTGTGTGTGTGTGTGTGTGTGTGTGTGTGTGTGTGTGTGTGTGTGTGTGTGTGTGTGTGTGTGTGTGTGTGTGTGTGTGTGTGTGTGTGTGTGTGTGTGTGTGTGTGTGTGTGTGTGTGTGAGAAAGTAAGGGAGAACTTATTTTCTCCACTTAAGGCCTTTGAACACATGGAAGTCAAGGCAAATCTATGGAGTGAAAAAAATGACTGATTTGTGACATTTCTAGATCAAACTGCCAGTTGTTGTTGTAAGCCTTCTAAAATTCCTTTCATAATCTGTAACATTCAGAAAGCCAGATGGAGAGGGTGTAACACGTGGGTCATAACCGAAAGGCTATTTTTATTTTGTCATGCTAAACTGTGATTTATTTTTTTTGGCAAAGTGTACCACACCCATTAGACGTTTTGCTTTTTTCCCCGACTTGGAAGTTTGACCAGCTCTGCCCTGTTAATGGGTGACACCATTTCTACTTGGACTTCGTTTATAAGGAGGCTTTAAGCTGCCAGGGAAGGAAGTGGCTGCATGTCATGAATCATGTGATGTCACTGGCTCCACCTTTGTTGCTCCTGTTAAATCACATTCAGGAAATGGGAATGTGTTTCCTTGTTGACACAGACACTGAAGCTGAACACTTTACAGTGTATCAGTTTGTTTCTGTGTGTGTTTTCTATTTGTCCTTTATTTTTGTATAACTCTCGGTGCTTTCCTTCTCTCTCTTTGTCGCCTTAGGCTCTGAAAGCTCTGCAGGACATGAGTCTGTCCTCTCCTTGCTCCCTTCCTCCTCTCTCCATGCGTCACAGCAAAGCCATCCCTGTGCAGGCTTTCGAGGTACGTTGGCACACACCAGCTACAAACGTTTTATTCATGGTTCTCTCTCTACAGGGTGTTGGTATTAACGCGGTAGTTAATGTCATTTGTTCTTATCATTTGACATTTCAAGGATGTGCATCACCTTAAAACTGAAACTGTTTTTCACCTTTTATCTTATCAGGGAAATGTGATGCAATCAATATATGAAGTATCAAAGTAAATACATACATACTTATTAATAAGATACTAAATTATCTCAAATGTCCCCCTATGAGACATCAACGCTTTTTCCACCCTATTGTCAATTTCGGTTCATGTTTTAATTCAAATAGTTCATATTTATATTACAAGAATAAAAGGCTGCAGCAAATCTTATTCTGTAGATTTAAGACTAAGGCAAACCTGAGAGCCGTCTGAAGCTTGTTCTGATTTATTTAAAGATACTTTTGAGGATTGGTGGTTTCGTTTCAGTGAGAACAGACTGAACCTGAATTACAGTAAACGGACTATGAAGTCATATATTCCTCGACACACTGCAGGAAGTTTATCAGCAGACCACAGGAATGTTTGTAATGCACATCCTGTGGCATCATCAGTGGCTTTATCGGAGAATATGACATTTGTCCCTTTTGGTTTATGCACTCACGCGCACAATTGGTATTCAAGTAAATGTGGATGACTGAAGTTGTGTCTATTTGTCATAAGATTGTCTTTATTTTGAAAGTGTGTAGAAATAATAGGTAACAGACAAAACAAAACCAGAACTCATAGTATGATGGAAGAGGTTAAGAGAAAAAAGATGATAATGATCAGTTAGAAGAAATGGGGGAAAAGTGTTACAAAGAAGGGAGAGGAGGTTAAGGGTTTAAAATATTAGCTGTCAGCCAAGTCTGCATCCTCTGTGGTGACCTCCTTTCAGCAGCTTCCTGTTGCACAGGAACAGAAGGGTTGTTACGATGAGGAGATGGGTTTAAGATGTGGCACCTGAATTCACCCACTGACACAAACAAACCGCGTTAAGGCTTCAAATGATATGACTCAAAGTCTGAATGGATTCTCTCTTTAAATGTAGACAGCTGAGAGTTGTGTGTAAAACTCAACAACAACGACCTACTAGAGCAGGGATGGGCAAATGGCGGCCCGCGGGCCGGATGCGGCCCCCACCTCCTCTTTTTGCGGCCCTCAGATTAATTTATAAACAATGTAATTAATTAAAAGAAAAATTACATTTTTTTTTTACTTGTAGTACTGATACCGTCCACTAGACTCCTAGTTATGTCGCGAGCTGCGTAAATGATTTCAAATACCGCGAAATAATCTGTGACGCATTTGTGTGTATTGTGTTTGTTTCCCGGGGAAACCCTCACAAGAAACACCGGCTGTTGTTATGCCTGCTGTGACATTAAGTTGCCTCTTGTAATTATGCATTTACAAGCTTAAAAGTTGTTTTTATCATCTGAATTTGGCGAAACAAGTTTAATATTCTTAAAACCAAGACTTTGTTTATTTGAAATCAGATGAAAACAAACTGTCACGGACCCTGCCGTGTTATCTATGATTACTACGCTTTTCATTCATAATTTCAGCGGGAGGGAGGGGGAGTGGTGCTGAGGAACAGCAGAGTGCGGGCTGACAGGTGTCTGTGTTGACATTCCCCTTATTGTGGAATAAGGGGAATGCAGAGACTGGCTACAAGTGTTTTAGGTTCAAGTTAGACAACTAATGTCTGGGTTAGTGTTCATGACTTCATGTGTATGTCATCTAATGGTTAATCTCAATACACACATTTTCCGTGCTTTCCAATAGTTTAAAATAGTTTTATTCCACTGTTTAATAACCTGTTCAATACAAACATGCCACTTGTAAAAATGAAATAAAATGTCTGTGAACTGATATTTGTTTAATGATCTTATTAGAGGATGTTCCCATTTTTTGGGGATGTTCCCTTTGATTGTAAAATGTCAATGAAGATGTCAGACTTAGTATATTTGTTAATAATTACATACAACACATGGCATTTGTGTGTGTGTTCCAAGTGAATCTGCGGCCCCCTGGTGGCCAGTACATCAATGATGTGGCCCCCACCACCATCAAAGTTGCCCATCCCTGACCTAGGGAATCAGGTTATTGTGAGCGATTATGGAAATAATGCATTCTTTTAAGAATTCTTATCTTTCTGACTTTTTATAACTTAAATGTAGGACTCTGTTAATTCCTCAGAAGCGGCAAGCTTGTTTTGTATGTGATAACAGTAAAAGAAAAGAGGGCAAATGAGCCAACTACTTTCATTTTGGAGACCCCTGGTGGTGTGAAAGATTTAAGATTATAAGAAAGTAGAGAGCTCTGTGGACACTTTTGCAAAAAGCACCTCCAGTATGTGTGTTTTTAAATCCTCCTCCTCTGATCCTCCTCAGGTAAAGCTGGATGTCTACCTGGCGGAGCTGACAAAGATAGGAAAGAGTCAGAAGTACACTCTGTCTGTGGACGTGGAGGGAGGACGGCTAGTAGTGATGAAGAAGGTGAAGGACAGCCAGGAGGACTGGACCACCTTCACACATGACAAAAGTAAGAATTACACAAACACTCATAAGTAATCAATATGTTTCCCACCCTCAGAGTAAGCAGCTCAGATAGTAAAGTATGTCGTCCTGTGATCAATTTTGTTTTTAGAAAGCCTAAACAATAGCCACATTCATCAAATGTGTGTGTGTAAGAGCACCTCTACTCTTTTACTTGATGTTTTTAGAGGTAGTCTATATTTGTTGAGCGCGATGCCTCCTGCCTATGCTGTGTGAAACCCTGATGTCAGTTTTAGCTAAATAAATAGGTTTAAATGTCTCTGTTTTATGTCTGTGGGTTCCAGTGTAATTGATGTAATGTATCAATGGATCCAAGCCTGTTTCAATATAGTTTTCCTCATGGTATCATAACAATTATATTTGAGGATTAAATGGAAAATAAACACGCTTTTTTCATACAATTTGTATAGTCTATTAACTTAATTTTAACCAACTTGAACTCCATTCATTCTACTCCCTGACCTTGCTTTTCTTTCTTCCTATCTCTGACCTTCTGTCTGTGTATTTGTCTGTCTCAGTCCGTCAGCTGATCAAGTCTCAGCGCGTGCAGAATAAACTGGGCATTGTTTTTGAGAAGGAGAAGGACAAGAGCCAGAGGAAAGACTTCATCTTTGCCAGTGCCAAGGTCTGCACACACACAGTCACACACTGCCTCACACATACATTTGTGGATGTCAGAAAGTACAATGTTTTATTCATTCAAACACACACACTCACATTTTTATTTCTTAAATGTAATAAAGTTGAGGATACTAACAGAGCCAAGATTTGGCACAGACCAACAAACACATCTTAGCAATCAATTCAGCTTCAAATGACAATATAACAAAAAAGCGAAAGAGAGTTGTTTGCCTTCTTTAAATGAGAGCTGCTAAGGAATAAACCATATCATGTGTTTAAATGTTAAATAGTTTAGTGAAAGCACATGAAACTTAAATGCTACTTAAAAACAAGGTGCCCTTTTGTGGCAACTTCCTCTGACTGGTGTGTGTGTGTGTGTGTGTGTGTGTGTGTGTGTGTGTGTGTGTGTGTGGTGTGTGTGTGTGTGTGTGTGTGTGTGTGTGTGTGTGCGTGTGTGTGTGTGTGTGTGTGTGTGTGTGTGTGTGTGTGTGTGTGTTTCAGAAGCGGGAGGCATTTTGCCAGCTGCTGCAGCTGATGAAGAACAAACATTCCAACCAAGACGAGCCAGACATGATTTCCATCTTCATTGGCACCTGGAATATGGGTCAGACACATGCAGAAACATTTATTATGTCTTCACATTAGGTGTTATTTTCAACATAATGTTAATAGCAAAACACACTGGCTTATATATTTTCACAAGTTGCTTAAAAGATAACACAAATATATGAATTTCCAGGGCATGACTAGTATTTTTGGAAGACAAAGTAACATTTTGTCTTTGTTTGTAGGCTCAGTGCCCGCTCCGAAGTCTCAGGCCTCGTGGGTGTTGTGTCACGGCCTCGGGAAGACTCTAGACGAGATGACGGTCACCATCCCTCATGACCTTTATGTGTTTGGAAGCCAAGAAAACTCTGTGTGTGACCGTGAGTGGGTGGAGTCGCTGCGTGCCTTATTGAAAGAACAGACGGAACTGGATTATAAACCGGTGAGGAAACAAAGATTTTATAAGCTGTCAAATGATTTGAGCTTGATCAAATGTACTGTATGTATTTAGGTCCTGAGGCTAAGTTGAGACAAGGAAAGAAATACCAATGTTGATTATAGGCTTGTTGTTGTTATTGGTTGTAGATCGCAGTGCAAACTCTGTGGAACATAAAAATTGCTGTGTTGGTGAAACCGGAACACGAGAACCGGATCAGCCACGTGGGAATGTCCAGTGTCAAGACCGGCATCGCCAACACATTGGGTAACAACAGTTCTCTATATTCAGTCTTTATTCTTCCTCTATATGTTTTACCTTCTGAACAAAATCCAGAGGAAAATAACAACAATGGAATAACAGCACGATGAAACTCTGACTTTGTTCTGTTAACAAAGGGCAAGTTAAAGGGTTATAATGGATTTCATTACTTCATCTCTTACTCACTAAAAATGTGAATTGGATTTAAAAGAAAACGGTATCTCATTGAGTAAATGCAATTACTATAATATATACTCTGTAAAATGAACTCGTAAAGAAGTTAACTAAAGATTCTGATAGCAGTGTTTTTATTTTACATTTCATTGACAGGCAATTTATTCAACAGGATCAAAATGATTTTAGGTTCTTGTTTTTGAACACGTTCAAGCAATTACAGTTGAGTGCTGTAATAAATGTTTGTTTGTTTGTTTTAGGGAACAAAGGAGCTGTGGGTGTGTCCTTTATGTTCAATGGGACATCTTTTGGCTTTGTGAACTGTCACCTGACATCAGGGAATGAGAAGATTGCAAGGTACCTCCCACAGTCCTGCACACACATTATTTATGTTTTTTTAATTTCAGGGTATTTTACTTATTAACCCTTACATTTGGACACTTACTTTGTGGTTGATACTTTGACAGTGCCTCAGTAACCCTCCCAAACAACAGTCATTACTTCTTTACCTGCGACACAAATGACTTTTGACACACTTTTGCTGTGTGCCAGAAAACATCACACATTACTCTTTTACCTCTTGTTATCTGTGACACATGTGACCGTTGACCCATACAGGAGGAACCAGAACTACCTAGATATCCTACGCCTGCTGTCGCTAGGAGACAAGCAGCTGAGCTCCTTCGATATCTCACTTCGCTTTACACACCTCTTCTGGCTGGGAGACCTCAACTACAGGCTGGATATGGACATACAGGTGAAGCAGAACACACACACACACACACACACACACACACACACACACACACACACACACACACACACACACACACACACACACACACACACACACGCTGCAGCATGATTGAATGGAGCAGGTTTTGATGAAGCTTAATTGTGTGGCTCTGTGTCTATTGTGTCTGTGCAGGAGATTTTAAACTACATTAACAGGAAGGAGTTTGAGCCCCTGCTGAAGGTGGACCAGCTCAACCTGGAGAGGGAGAAGAACAAAGTATTTTTACGCTTTGGTGAGTATGCCTGTTTCTACCAGACAGTCTTTCTATCTGTCTTCCAGTGCTGTTCACCCCCTCTCCCTGTGCATAATGGAATTGATATCGCAAGTGTCTCAAAGATTAAACATTTGTCAGTTCTTTGTAGGAAACAACTACTCACAAATACTGTAAATGTGTCAAATCAAGTGGCAAAAAGAAGTCTGTGAATATCTATGTTCATGTTATAAAAAATACAATCTGTCAGCTTTTCCTACAAAAAAAGTGGCTTCTTTCTACGGCACAAATGCAACTCCCACTTAGTGTGTGAAAGAGAGACAGGTTGTGTTTTTTTCCAGCAATTGTCCATTTGTTTATTCTCAATTCAGTGTTTATCATATTTATTGATATTTGTTAAATGGTTTGGGCCTTTCCACTCACTCACTTGCTTCGAGTCCTAACCAGTGAGTGTGTGTCTCCTGGCTTGCAGGGGAAGAAGAGATCTCGTTCCCGCCCACCTACCGTTACGAACGTGGCTCAAGGGACACGTATGTGTGGCAGAAGCAGAAGGCCACTGGGGTTTGTTTACTTACTGATCAACATCACAGATAGACTTCCTCTTAGCCTTTTCTGACAACTGATAACCCTGCTGCATCTTCCTTTTTACTGTCTGTCACAGATGAGGACTAATGTTCCATCGTGGTGTGACAGGATCCTGTGGAAGTCTTACCCAGAAACACACATTGTCTGCAACTCCTATGGTGAGACCATCAGCAGAAAATAATCAAGCACATTGTAATTGATTGTATCAGATGTCCCTTTTTCTTCTTAATCTTTTAAGCAATTTTCGTCTAGACATTGTTAATATGGGCTTTACGGAAGGTTATATGATAGATCAACAAGGAGACCTACTGAACTATATTCTGCTTTGTTTGTCAGGATGTACGGATGATATAGTGACCAGTGATCATTCCCCTGTGTTCGGCACCTTCGAGGTGGGGGTGACGTCCCAGTTTGTCTCCAAGAAAGGTACTGGTGAAATACTTCTGTTCTTGCTCTTCTGCAGGCTGTAAATACATGATTTGAACATAACCATATCAGCTTATTTTTAAAATAGAGTGCACGTCTTAGAAATGTAATGATGATTTCTTGTTTTCCAGCTCAAATCTAGACAGTGTGTGATGTATTTCTGTAGTCGGGTCAATGACTCACAGCTGAACAGAGACCAGAAAGCAATGAGTTTGGCAGAACAGAAAGGAAAATCAAACGGCACGCTGTTACTCATTCTGCATGTTTGTTCATACTTTGTTCTCTAAGGTTGGCAGATGTAGCATCACAGCTTTTGTTTTCCCCGGATTAGGGATGTGCATGCCGTTAGTATATTGTTACTGATTTAAAATGTACGATATGCAAAATATTTTTGGCTAACTTCTTCTGCATATGTCTTTCATTTTGTTATTCTCATTTATACATGCTATTTGCGCCACTGGCTAAGATCTCCCCCCCATCCCTTCCTTCCATCTTGTTTCTTTGTAGGTCTACCAAAGTCTTCAGAGCAGGCCTACATTGAGTTTGAGAGCATCGAGGCCATAGTGAAAACGGCGAGCAGAACCAAGTTTTTCATCGAATTCTACTCCACTTGTCTGGAAGGTGAGAAAAGCACGTGTTTGCAGGAACTATCTGTAACCCCAAGTGGGTGTAATTAAAAAGTGTCTGTTTTTTCTTTTCGTATGTCTCCCTTCCTCCCCTATCTCAGGCAGTCAGTATACCTTTAAGCTCGAATCCATTTTTGACCTGTGCTGCATCCCCACCTCCTCTTTACCATGTACCTTTGAATGAATCATCTTCCTTCTCTCCTTCCCTCCTTATTCCCTTTGTTGTCTCCCCCATCCCCTCTGCCCTGCATCCCTCTGTAGAGTTTAAGAAGAGTTATGAGAACGACAGTCAGAGCAGCGACAACGTCAACTTCCTGCGTGTGGGCTGGTCCAACAAGCAGCTGACGACGCTCAAACCTCTTCTCTCAGAGGTGGAGTACCTGCAGGACCAACACCTGCTGCTCACTGTGAAATCCCTGGACGGATACGAGTCCTACGGTATAAAGAGAACGTTTTTGTTGTTGCTGTGAAGTTCTTTGGAGTTGACTTTTGGTCTGACAAACAAGCATGTCTGTGGTTTTTCCCCCTGCTAGGAGAGTGCGTGTTGGCTCTGAAGTCTATGATTGGCAGCACACCACAGCAGTTCCACACCTACCTGTCCCACCGTGGAGAGGAAACAGGAAACATCAGGGGGTTAATGCGGGTCAGAGTCCCCTCTGAAAGGATGGGAACCAGGGAGAGACTCTATGGTAATGCGCTTTATATGCCACTGTGATGAAAAGAACAGAAAACTTGAGTAGGAGAATTTAATAGACGATAATTAAAATGAATCTTAGTTCTAATGAGTGCAAAGGAAATATGTAAAGGAAGCAGTTGAGACAAATAAAAGGACTTTGAAGCTTTGTGAGTTTGAAAACATGAATGAGAAATGATGCACTTTGACTCTTTTTTAATCCTACAGCAATTTTGTTATGGTCGTATTTCAGAGTGGATCAGTGTGGACAAGGATGAGACGGGTGCACCCAAAGGGAAATCCACTTTGGCATCCAGAGTGGGACATGAATATGTAAAGTCAGTACACTGTACTCTTTTAATTTGATATATGATGTGGATTTATAGGGAACTTCAAAAAAGCTGAATGTTTTATTACAATTATTATCCTTTGGAATACTTCACATTATTGTACACACCATGTTTTCCTGCCTGTACATAATGACATTATAGAAGATATACCAATAATACAAGATAAAATGGCAATGTATTTTTGATTGATTCGCTTTAACATTTACAATAGTATTGAAGAAACAGCTATTTTTTTGCCTAACTATCCATCAATATTGATACAGTTAAACAATGCAGAAATACCATCATTATGTTATTTTGTAAAAAATAATTATTATATTGGAAGGAGGAAACTTTATTGATCATGTTTGCCATTTTCCTGATGTGCCCAAGCATGCTGAAATGGTCCCATTTTGGGAGCTTTAAGTGTTTAGATAATCTCCATTTCCTGCTTATTGTTCTAAATCATCGGTTTTGTCTCTGAAGCTAACTTGTTACGATGTGCTCTCGATGCAGGCCGTCTGCGGTCCGTAAACAGCTAGGGGAGCTGGGAAAAGTCAGTGAGGAGGGAGAAAGGAGCATCAAGGAGGAAACTGCTGCTAGGTACTGATGCACATTTATGTCGTTTACACACACTGACAGAACGTGAAACCCATAAAACATAAAAAATATAAGCCACCAACCACCTGTTTTGTTCTTGTTTGTATTAAAAGGCCTAAACAGGAAGGAAACGACGGGGATTCATCCGTCTGCAAGAACAGCTACAATAACCCCGCCTACTACATCCTGGAGGGCGTTCCTAATCAGTCGGCCGCCGCTCTTTCAGCCGAGCTTCTTCCATCTCCTACCTCCTCAAACCCCCAGGTGACTAAAGCCCCTATTCCCTCAGCTGGAGCTCGAACCAAGCCCCCCTTTGTGGCCTCGGGGCCCTCTCACACACGCAGACCCACCACAGGGCACCCGGTCCGCGCTATAAGCGAGGAGGGGTCGTCAGAGGACGATGGGGGGGCCTGTGTAGCACCATCGCAGGGGGCGAATGTCGGGGCAACAGTTGGAAGCACGCTGAACCGCCCCCCTCCTGACTTCCCCCCTCCTCCTCTTCCTAAGGGGGCCGTGGAGATGGTGGCAGAGACCCCCTTCTCCATTCATCGCGCTCTTTACCCAGATCTAGCTGAGGTCAGGATCCCAGCAGCCAGTCCTGCAGCCCCGCTGGCACTCGGGGAGGGTTTCAGACGAGGGGGAGGGGGAGGTTCGGGGGCGTTGGACGACCAGTCGTGTTCGGTGCTCCAGATGGCAAAGACACTGAGTGAGAGTGAGTTTTCTGGGAACCCTCCACGCGCTCCGTCTGCGCCGCCGCTCAGAGGGCATCTGATGGGATTAAATCTGGACGCCTGCAGAACTTTCCCGCCCAGGAATGCCATCACAGAGAGTATCGCAGAGGATATGCCAGAGGAGGTGAGCACTTTGTTTATTTTAAATGTAACGCAACCATTAATGCTCTGGCAGATGATGGGATTAAAATGTGTCTTGTTTGGGTTGTCATGAGTCATTTCTTCCAAGCTATCCCATTTTGTGAAAACACCAATCTCTCCATTTGGGAATAACCCAGCTACATATTTTCTAGAATGTTATGTAAACGCCTCTATCCAGTCATTTTTACGATCATACTACAGGAACTGGATCCCTTTCCTCTTATACTTTGATTTAAGTTTTAGTGCATCTTTCTCAGACTGAAGAAAATGTAGCCCTTCCCAAGCGATATATTTGATCTTTAACTGACTTTCGACATTGCTGACTAATGTTTTGTGGAAGAGCTGCAATGTTCCTACAGCAGTTTTGAGTAAATCCTGTATTTAATTACCCCTGCGCAGGCACTTTGGGGCAGCAGTAGCTCGTCTCTGTCTGTAGGGGAATCCTCCGTGGCAGAGTGGCTGCAGAGACTGGGACTAGAGAGGTATGAGAAGGGCCTCCTACACAACGGCTGGGACGACCTGGAGTTCCTCAGGTACATACACTCAGACATGTTGAATTTCATGTTTTGCTGCATGCTTTAGTCCTGTTGATGTAGATGGAAGATAGTTAACAGAAAAACAATCTAAGTGCAGAAATCTGTGTGGGATTTAGAAATAAATATCTACTGTTATTTTCTTAAGTAAATCATTACTGTTGAGTAATAGTAATTGTTTTTACAGTGATATCACTGAGGAGGACCTTGAGGAGGCGGGAGTGCTCGACCCCGCCCACAAGATGATCCTGCTGGAGAGCCTGAGGCAGCAGCAGCCTCTGAAATAAACTGTATCAAACCGGCCTGTTTCACCGGGTGCCAGGAGACTGAACTGAGCTGAGCTGAGCTGGAACGTGCCAATTAATGCCAGACTGTGCCTTCTGAGAGAAATTGCACTCCCATTTGAAATTTCAAAAAAACACTTGTTGAGTTACCATCTTTATTTTCCACTTGTACTGTATGTGTTCCATCCTAGAGGTGGCCTTATTTAATGAGAATCATTTCAGTCCTTCCAGCGTCACTACATAACCCTCTTCTTGAAACCTCGTGAGAAGATGCAGGGTGAGAAATATAATTTTGTAGTGACTCATGTTTAAAGCAGCTGCTGCCTTGATGTTGTGCCATCACTTCTGACCTGCAGCTAAAGATGGCTATACTGGCCTCGCCAAAATCTCCTTCTCGGTTAACCAGCGAGATAAACACTCTCACAAAGTAAAACTCAGGACAACAAGGTGATGTTTTGAAGCTTTACTAAGCAAGCAGTGTGAAACTGAAGGAATACAGAAACAAGAGCAATTGTAAATATCTACATGACATAATAGTTACATATACATAGATATATATCCAAGACGGCATGAAATGAGGTCAGTGCCAAAGTACAGATGCAATGTTTAGGCTATATTGCATATACAGCAACTACAAAATGTCAGCTGGGATCAAAGATCACAATAATGCACTCAAGGTAGAGATATATAATGTAGAAACATAAAAACTTACAGGAAATGCCTTCTCAAGGGCTATGAATGATGGATGGCACAGGATGAACAGACATCGCCTTAGCTGGAGCACACATGCTATTCTGAAATGTCTCAGGCTAACTTCCTGTCACGTGGGAACTAAAAATAACTGCTTCATGCAGTACGGGAAGTCACCAGAAGGAGTCACTATAACACACAAAATAATTGGCGGAGCCAGAACACTCCCCGTCTGGTCTCTCTAAGAGACGGCTACACACAACTAAACAGCTTGATCTGACGAAATAATGTAAACCTGTTCTGAAATAGGTCTTAAGAAGACCTTGGCTACTCCGTCTTGAACAACTTTGACCTCTGCTTTCCTTATCAGTCCGTCTTTGCTGGGAACAGCTTTCACTACAACTCCCATTGGCCACTCCTGGTTTGCTTCTCCTTCAGAAGAACGACGTTGCCTTCTTCAATGTCTCGACTTCTGTGCTGCCATTTCTGACGTGTTTGTAGGGTGCTGAGGAATTCCTTCTGCCACCTACTCCAGAATTCGTCTGCCAGACTCTGAACACGCTTCCATTGGAATTTGAAGATCTCGCCTTTACTGAAGTCGTCGTGAGGGGGCATGAATGTTGCCGTTTTCTGGGTAAGAAGCATGGACGGTGTCAGGATGTGGGGACATTCAGGGTCGGATGAAACTGTTATCAGTGGACGTGCATTGATGATGGCTGTGACCTCGGCCATTAATGTGGTTAAGACTTTGTGAGCAAGTCGTGCACACCCTGATTGTAGAAGCATTGCATCGAGTATGCACCGTGGTACATGTAGTTCCTGTAGATCTTGGAGTGAGTGTCGCCATTTTATCCACTCGTCACGCGTGCTCTCAGGAAGAGGAAGATCCCATTCACTGGCTTTACTTGAGAGCTCTCTGAGGAGCAGTCGTCCCTTGATCGTCTGAAGGGTCAAAGAGACTGTTTACAGTTGAAAGCACACCTCTTCGTGTGTATGGCTTCTCAATCTCGGAAACGTGAAACATGAATGAGTCCGTCATGATGTTCCATATCACCCCAAGACTGCGTTGATCAGGCAAGTCGTCGACAGAGAGGTCGAGGTTCTGAATGTCCTTGGCCCGGTCCTCGGCTGGGAACGCATCCAGCACTCCAGCTCTGTTGGAGGCAATTTTGTGGTGCCTAAGGTTTGAGACTGCTAACATCTCTTGTGCCTGCTGAAGGACTCTTACTGCTTCCTCCTCTGTTGGAAATGACTTCAGGGCATCGTCTACGTAGAATTCTGAGCATTTAATGTTTGCTTCACAGTTTCTTGCCACATGCTTAGTGGATGCACAACACTTGAAACAGATACAATGCTGTTTTAGGAAACTTCCTGCTTTCCAGAGGCATTTCTCTGAATCCTCTTCAGAAATTTTTTTTAAGTGGGTGGGGTTTGTGATGTATGGGGCATTGTTTATCTGGGTCTTCTATGTTTTTGCTCTGGCGGTCAGCAAAAGGAGAGGTGGATGAGGATGAGATATCTGTTTTATGAACAGAGACTGGTTTACTGTTACGGCCCGTCCACACTACAGCTTCAAAAAAAGCTTGGAGCTGGGCTTGTCTGAAGCTCGACCAACAACCAATCACATGAATCTCCCACCCCTGACACACAAGCAGCGGTTTGATTGGCTAGAGCTTGTACTGGCATATGATTTGATTGGCTGACGCTTCCACCGAAAGCTTCAGAAGCTTCAAAAGTTGAACATTGCTCAACTTTTGCAGCCTGAAACGCCAGGAAAGCTCCGCTCTGCTTCCCACAATGTAGTTCGGCGAAAAGTGACGTCACCCCATTCAAAGTGAATGGGCAGACGCGTTGGAAACCGCTTTTGAAGCTGTAGTGTGGACGGGCCCTTACTCTCAAATCTGTGGTTTTTGTTTTGTGGCGTGAAAGTTGAGGGGAGATTAAAGCTGGGGTCGTTGCGTGCTTGGGCTTCTGTGCGCACAAACTTTGTGAAAAAGGAAAAAGGGGGGTAAGCTACCCGAAATTCCCTTTTTATAGCTAGATCCCCTCATCATCCATTTTTCCTATAGTCCCCACGGCAGCTTCTGCACAATGGGGTTGACACCTCTTGCAGTATCAAGGTATGAGAGCCCTGGAAGGTAGCCATCTAGTTGTGCAGCTTCTAGCTCTGTCAGCAGATCACCTAACTCACGAAGCTTTTGGCTGTCTTTAGCTGTCATTTTTGGAAAGTCTGTTTTTGTAAAAAGGGCGTTTTATAGCTTCTGGCGACCCATAGGTCTCCTCCAACCTCTCCCATATGAGGTCTAATCCAGCAGGAAGATTTCTCACATTTACTGACTTAATACGCCGTGCCTGCTCTGCTGAATCCCTCCCAAGCCATTTGATTAACAGATCCAACTCTTCTCCAGCTGTGAGATCTAAGCCTTTGATGGTGTTGAGGAACGATGATTTCCAAGCTAAATAATTCTCCGGCCGATCATCAAACCTTGAAAACCCGGATGACACGAGCTGGCTGCCTGCCAGATATTTGGCGAGATCAAGTGAGGTGTCACTGGAGTGACATGTTGTAGAGGGCATGTTGTCGTTACGATGACTGGAGTAGTGTGGGAAGTCGATGTGACTTGGGGGATGATGCTGCAATTGGGTCTATGGTTTAGGAATATATTGTCTCTTTATGTCAGGGGGAACATCTTCTGGGTAGCTGGATAGTATGTGATACTCTGATGCTGGAGATTTTTCTTTTAACTCATTGCCTGATGCTTGGGGATGGGAATATACATGTAACATGGGGCTCTCCTCTTTAACTCTCGCTCTCTCTTTTACTGCATATAGCTGTCCACTAGCACTTGTGTCTGTGTGCTGACTAACGTACTCTTCGGTGCACTGTTTGGAATTGTGTGTTGGTAGCAAAGGTGGTCTATGCTCTATTTCTGATGGCTCCAGATTTGCTACTGCAGCCTCCATTACGGCTGCTTCGGCTCTAGCAGCCTCTGCTTCGCCCTCTCTCTCCAGGGCATCTAGTGTGGCTTCTAGATGGGCCTTTTCTATCTTTAATTCTATTTCTTTCCTTGCAAATGCAGCTCTTGCTTGTGTGGCTTCAGCTTTAGTGGCTGCCATACTTGCTCTTGACACATTTGAGGACTTGGATGAAACAGACTGGTTCTCTGGCACTTCACCCTCCATGTTTGTGACGTGGTTACCCTTCAGAATCTCCTGAGTCTGGGTGGCGGGCTGGGCCACGGCTGGGTTTGAGGGCCCGAGGTTGGACCAGCTGGGCGGCTTCAGCCCCTGCAGCACCGGACAGTTGGAGGCGTTGATGTAGCCGTTGTTGGCAGGAGCCGGGCTGGCGCTCAGGCTGGCAGGGCTGCCCATGTTCCCATTTGCCAAGCCCGGCAGGGAGGCCGTTCTGTCAGGCTGCAGGTAGACTCTTTGGACTCGTCATCATCGGATGAAGATCTCAGCTCTCCGCTCTTCTTCTCTCCTGAGCTGCTGCTGGAGCTGCTGCCCGTAGTGCCGTTTGAGTTGTTGGCCTTTGAGTTGGCTGCACGCTCCTGCTTACGAAACTTAGCACGCCTGTTCTGAAACCACGCCTCAACCCTGGCCCCTCTATCTTCCGCGCCAGCTCCTCCCGGGTGTAGATGTCCGGGTAGTGCGTCTCGGCAAAGACCCTCTCCAGCTCCTTTAGCTGGGAGCTGGTCCTGATGCGTCGATGCTTCCTCTTCTCGTTCAGGCCGGAGTACTGTGGTGAGTATGTCTGCTCTACCTACCATGGATTTCTGCAGCTGTCGTGCTGGCCTCGTTGCCGTGGGTGACAATGCAGGAGGAATCCAGCATCCGGGAGATAGCACTTGCTTGAAGGTCTTTATTTTCACTTTACTGGCCTCGCCGAAATCTCCTTCTCGGTTAACAGCGAGATAAACACTCTCACGAAGTAAAACTCGGGACCACGAGGTGATGTTTTGAAGCTTTACTAAGCAAGCAGTGTGAAACTGAAGGAATACAGAAACAAGAGCAATTGTAAATATCAACTACATGACATAATAATTACATATACATAGATATATATATCCAAGACGGCATGAAATTAGGTCAATGCCAAAGTACAGATGCAATGTTTAGGCTATATTGCATATACAGCAACTACAAAATGTCAGCTGGGATCAAAGATCACAATAATGCACTCAAGGTAGAGATATATAATGTAGAAACATAAAAACGTACAGGAAATGCCTTCTCAAGGGCTATGAATGATGGATGGCACAGGATGAACAGACATCACCTTAGCTGGAGCACACATGCTATTCTGAAATGTCTCAGGCTAACTTCCTGTCACATTGGAACTAAAAATAACTGCTTCATGCAGTACGGGAAGTCACCAGAAGGAGTCACTATAACACACAAAATAATTGGCGGAGCCAGAACACTGGCGTTAAAGCTTGTTTGTTTTGCCCTGAGAAACGTTAATTTACAGAGTCTGCTGAGTTTAAGACTCCTTGATATGGGAAATGAAAATAGGGCTTTTTGGAGGAAAACCAGAGCTTTTTTCCCCACAAACGGTCATATGTGGGAAATGGTGAGATAGCACTCAAGGGTAATGTTGACGTTTAGCTCGCGTAGAGGAACACTTGGGACAGGAAGTGGTGACAAAAGAGGATCTAGCCTTCACTCATGTCAGACTGAAGCTCGTTCAACTTGCATTTCTCAAATGTTGTACTTTTGTGTTAACGTTTGGGCCATTGTTGTTTAAATAATGGCATTTATTGTCTCAGTGTCTCTGCATGTATTTATGGTTTTATGTTTTTGTTGTGTTTAATGATAAAGGGAATATGGAGCAAACCAACCAAACCGGTCCTGGGAGAGCTAAAAGGTTATATTTCCCCAGGGTACAACATTTAAGTGCCTGTGTTGGCCATTAGCACCCACAGTGTGTTCACACTCAACACTGACATTTCATCTTTTTTATCTGAATTTTGCAGATTTTGACAAGTTTAGAAACAGTGTTTGTTTGATCATCTAAAAAAACTACTCGGGCTACAAAAGTGTACATAAGGTAACAAATATTGTACCAAAATGAAATATCCCTTAAAATGCTTGACCTAGCACATCTCATGCTCACACTTGAATTGTCTGTACATTTCAATTTACAGAAGAAGACATTTTGGAAACTAATGACCCAGGTTTGATGGGCTAAATGTCACATATTTCACTCATTTTTTAAATGAAGCAGTTTTCAGGGAATTGGTTACCTTAGCCAAATAGATTACTTCTAACTACTAATGATTACTATACAAATCATTTACTAAGAAATCATATTTCCATTTCTAAAAAGGAAAATATTTGTCATGAAACATAATTGCCTGTAAAACAGTCTAAAGATTTTTTTTATTTTGCTGATTTAATTTGGCTCTTTTGTTACATTACTACAGACACAGACTAATGTAGGGTCATTAGATATTTTTCTAATCTCTTGAAATTTCACCTCATAATACGTTAAAAACTGAAATGTCAGATTTCTGCAGGACGCAGGTGGCTGTTGTTCCCTGATGTGCCCAGCAGGTGGTGCTGCTACTCTATAAACACCATCAGTAGGTCTGATGCTTACTGTGGAAACTGGGAAGATAAGACAGAACTAAGTCATCTTCAGTGAATGGTTTGTTTGTTTATAAATGTTTCCTGTGCAGTTACAATCATAGAGCTAACATACCAGTTAGTGTTCACTTTGCCTTGTTTTGTTCTTAATTTAAATCCTGCCTCTTTTCTTCCTGTGAAGCCAGTTTGTTTTAAGAGATGCTGAGAACTCTAAACTATTTTTCCTAATTAGGACTAAATATGTGATTGTAGCAGTTTGTATTCATGTCTGTTTCTCCTATTTCTTTGTGACCCAATGACATCCTTTAATTATGTTGCCCACATACAGCCTTACAAGTCTCAGCCACGGGCTTGTGTTATGTGTTGCACACTTTGTCTAATTTTCGAACAGTCAAACAACCGTATGGCAGAGAATGTGGTTTAGTCTTGTTAAATCTGATGTCTTTTCAAGCCCCTTTGGCTTCTCAGTGTTCTCTGTTATGTGTGTGTGTGTTTGCATTTGCATTTGCGTATGAGTGAAAAAGACGCCCCATTGTTTTTTCTGACTTACTTTTTCTTGTTCTTTCATGTAGTCGCCTCTTTTTTTAATGTTAAGTTAATGTTTTGTTTGCCCATGTCTTTTTTTTCAATTAAAATCTAATATCTTAACTTTTTTCCTATTTGCTCATTTTTCTTCTTTTTGTTGTTGTCTGCGGGGAAAGCTGAGGGGATGTGACAGTAATGGTTTGTGAGCTGTATACGTGCCTCATAGCAGGAAAGGGAAAGAGTGTACGGTAAATAAATGACAGTCATTTCAGTTTTTATTTAATCATGATTTCAGGGGCATGTCCTTCCAGTGTTCATGAAAACAGATTTGTTAGTTTCTGTGGTCTGCACATAACACACAACACTCTCATCACTTTGTTACACACAAGAAACCAGATCATAAATGCGTCGCGTAGTGCTTCCATAATGTTTATTAGAATATTCAGAGTAGTGCTATAACTTCTCATTCACTAGAGCTTCTGTTGATTCATAGTTTTCATGGACGTGTCGGTCTGTGGGACTGATGCTCCGCAATGAAATAACTCTTTAAAGCAACATGAGAGAAATCAACAAAAAGCTACCTAATATTTATTATATTACTAATTTACAGTCACAAAATGTCATGGAGCAGTTCAAAGAAATGTGTGGGTTTCCTCACTGACATAATAAAGAATATTAATAAATACATGTTTTTTCCCCTTTTAAGTAGATTTCTGGAGTCTTTCTTCAAAAGGTCCGCTCTGAAATCAGTCTTGTTTCAGTGATTAGCTACAAAAAGAAAGATATATGATACACAAGCAATTTTGCAAGGTGAGAGAAAGAACAAACTGCTGCTTTTTTGCAAAAAGGGATGGACGTAAACAGAAACAGAATCGAGGAATCAATGGATACACAGTAGAAAAGTCCCGTAACTGTCTGCATCTCTCTTTATATTGCCAACATTAGACCAGCTTGCTTTGCATTACTGAGAAAATTGTCCCATATGTGTCAGCCTTTGTAGAGTTAATGGAAAACTCATGAGAGAGTCAAAGTCAGTGAAGGGTTTTAGGTCGGTTTGAGTTCGTAAAACAGACTCAACAAACTCAGTGCTTTCCAATCTCCAGCAGGAGAATCACCAGAAAACTCTTCAGTCAGTAATGAAAGTGAGAAACCAGTTGTAGTCAGTTTTAATTAGATTGTGGGTAAACTCTGCTCTGTGTATTATTACATCTTTCACCCCTCTCCACCAAGAGAACAGGCAGGAAACGGCACCGTGCCTTAAGTTCTCCCTCAACATTCGCTTGATTAATTTAAACAAAGTGCCCACTGTCTGATCGAGAAAGGCCGGAGTGAAGGGAAGGGACCAGTGAGGGTGTCACATTGAGGATGGTAGAGGGAGAGTCAGGACTTGATACAGTAAAGAGGAAGGGTTGAACTGGGGAGGTGTTGTATTTGGAGCCTGCAGCTCTAATTGGCTTTGTGGGGTGCTTTGCTCTGCTCGGCAAAGAGATTTAAGGGGACCCTGTTCCCTTCTGCTGGGAGACTGTGTCGAGTTGTGCTTGAGGGTGAAAGTTTGTTTGTTTTGTTTCCTGAGCCGCTGCTCAGGCTGTCCAAGGCTCTGTTGCAATGCAGAGAGTGTGGGAATGTGGGTTTATGTGTGGAGGACTGAAAAGACGAAGAGGAAAGAAGACTGTGTACGAAAGTTTGCTGTTTCAGAGCCTGTACATAAAGAGCGTTCCATCATTAAATACTGTCTTTTAAGTTTATCTGAGGACGTTTGAATGGATTTTTGGATGAAATTGAAGAAAGTTATAGAAGGAAGGAAATGGACCATGTTCCGAGTTTTGCAGTAGCAGTTGCATAATATGTTTAGAGATGGTGACCTGACCTTTGACTTTACTATGTGAGCTTTGAATTTGACGGGATAGTTTTATAGAGAAGAACCAAGGGCCTTTCTGAACTACAGCAGACTACACCTGTGAATTCAGCGTTATAACGGGTAAGTCCTGACTCTCAACAAAAGCTAGAAACTCCTCACTGTTCCAGTGGACAGCATAATGTTTGTTTCTCATTTCCTCTTCCTCTGGGCTTCAGAACAGGTTCGTCTTGATGTTGGGGTTGGGTTTTCTGTGGAAGGAGGACAGGACTCCGGCAAAGGGCCCGGTCATACTGTCTGCCGGCTGCCAGGCCTTCAGAATCTCCTGAGTCTGGGTGGTGGGCTGGGCCACGGCTGGGTTGGAGGGCCCGAGGTTGGACCAGCTGGGCGGCTTCAGCCCCTGCAGCACCGGAGAGTTGGAGGCGTTGATGTAGCCGTTGTTGGCAGGAGCCGGGCTGGGGCTCAGGCTGGCAGGGCTGCCCATGTTCCCATTTGCCGAGCCCGGCAGGGAGGCCGTGCTGTCAGGCGTGGGGCTGCAGGTAGACTCTTTGGACTCGTCATCATCGGATGAAGATCTCAGCTCTCCGCTCTTCTTCCCTCCTGAGCTGCTGCTGGAGCTGCTGCCCGTGGTGCCGTTTGAGTTGTTGGCCTTTGAGTTGGCTGCACGCTCCTGCTTACGAAACTTAGCACGCCTGTTCTGAAACCACACCTGTACAAAAAAGACAGAGATACAGTTAATATGTGTAAGAAACGACACAAGATAGATGGATGGATATAGATAGACATAGATGAATAGTTAGATAAATATAGAGATAAAAAGATATATCATTATAGAGATAGGTAGATAGATAGATATAGAAATAGATATATAGATAGATAGATACAGATAGATAGATAGATATATAGATAGATAGATAGATAGATAGATAGATAGATAGATAGATAGATGGATAGATAGATGATGGATAGATATATAGATAGATAGATAGATAGATAGATAGATGGATGGATGGATGGATGGATGGATGGATGGATAGAGATAGCTCTAAATTCCATAGTTTTCCTTTGCTTGAGTTGTGTTTAAAACTCTCTTCATGTTTAAGAAAGCAGAAGAATAAAAACTGCTGCTCTCACCTGAACCCTGGCCTCGGTCAGGTCTATCTTCAGCGCCAGCTCCTCCCGGGTGTAGATGTCCGGGTAGTGCGTCTCGGCAAAGACCCTCTCCAGCTCCTTCAGCTGGGAGCTGGTGAAGGTGGTCCTGATGCGCCGCTGCTTCCTCTTCTCGTTCAGGCCGGAGGGGTCCGAGAAAAACTTGTAAGGGACTGTAAGGGGAAATGATATCCGTTAATGGAATATTAACATTTGAACGTTCACCAAGCAGAGAGGGCCTGCGTAAATGATGGAGAACCCGTATAACTCGTCAAGATTTGTTTTTTATATATAAGGTCAAATTATGCTTTTAGTTACTGGTTTGTGGATGCCGGTTTATTTTATTGACAAATTGTTTGCAGGGTTGTTTTCAAAGACAATGAGAGTATATAATAGGCTGAATGCCCTTTACAGGCACATTTATAAAACAATAAAGAAAACGCTGATCGCTGGTTAACTCCTATACTTTTTTACATACTTATTTGTTTTAACCATTTTGTAGCCTTATACAGCATAATGTAGCCAAATGTAGTCTCAAATTAATTACAGGCTATAAGCAACTATAAGTTAGGCCTGTTGATCGGATTTATAAAATGTTTTGAATTAAAATCCAACAGTATAAATGTCAGTTTGCAATTCAAATCTATTTACGTTATTATGGAGTAAGGTCACGGATAATGGAAATATCAAGAAACATAAAACGAGAATTTCCGTGTATTTTTAAGCTTGTTAAATGTCACATTAACTCGATCAGAAAATAACCTCACTGCTCTGAGAAACAAATCATTGATAGGTTTGTTTTGATGGGAGTGAGAACAGGGTGACACATGTCTTTACGGAATTAAATCAATGCATGCGATTTGCAAACTGCAAAACAATAAATACATTTGCATAACGAGTTTAAAATAATAAATGTAGTTCGAATGTAAGAATTGGACATAATTATGATTCAGGCAAATGAACATTGTATCAACCAAACAATGTGTCCGTTAGGCGTGCCTCTGGCCAGCAGGTGTGTGGGATTCGAAGTTGTTTTCGATTATTCTCTTAGAAAATGTATATTATTATTATTATTATTATAATAAGAATTATAATTTTCATTATTATTATTAATATTATTATCAGCATATATGTTATTTTCTTTATAAATTGGCGCATAAATGCATATAAATGCCATTTCTCACATTAATAGACGATGTTTCACCTTAAACAATATATATAAGCCTATATTAAGTCATCATATAAAAATGAATAAAGCATTTAATGGAATTACCATTACACTGCCTCTCTCCAATAATGCATTTGCCGTAATTTATTCTAAACGACAAATTAAGTGCATCAAGATAAAATCTATGTAAAACCATTCAGGCTTTTAACGATAATAGACAATTTGGTCGTCAACGAAAAAAATCACAGTTCCATATTTTCTTGGAAAATGTTTGCTTGACGTCTAAAATGTGTCACAGCTCAGCATCAAGCCAGACGGAGACAGACAGAATAACATAAACATTTATATCATTGCTCTAACATCTGTAGATATCCCCGCAGACCCTCAGGAGAGGGGGCTCCTACCTGAGGAGTATGGTGTGGGCTGGTGCTCGCGCAGGGCTCCCAGGGTGCAGCTGGCCGTGCTGAGGGGGGTGCAGCCCGGGTTGGAGAAGGGTCCGCTCCGGATCGGGTTGTACTGGAAGGAGCTGGCCTGGCTGCAGGAGCTGAAGTCCGCGTAGGCCGACGCTTCCATGGCCGCCATGCAGGAGTCATATGAGTTCAGGTAGGAGTAATCCATTTTATACATGGAGAAGAGCCGGTGCAAACTACCGGTTTGCCAACAAAAAAGCAAATAACTGTGAGCAGAGGGGTTCGGGTGTGTCTGCAGCCGTCTTTAAGTGAGGAGTTGCAGGGAATATTGTTCGGTATGTCTCTCCAGTATCTCCCAGGACTGAACTCCTGTCAGTTTTATATCTCACTGACGGGACTGTTTTTGATATTTCTCGGTTAATAATCCAGATGTTTTTCGCCTTTTTCTCTTCACTCTTCTTGTTCACTTTCTCCTGTTGTCTCTGTTCGGGTCTCCTCTCTGGACTCCTCCTCGCGCTGCTGTCTCTCTCCGTTTGACAGCGCGCTGCAGCTCGCGCAGTGTTTATAATAAACTTGGCAGAGCGCGAGACAATAGCGAGGCGGTGGTCTAGTTTCCATGACAATGCTCCCCCCACTCCTCCCACCACTCACTGCACCGCCCACGCGCTCCAGAGCATCCCGAGCTCGCAGGTGTCAGCAGAGTTAAATCGTCGGGCTAAAAAAACGAAATGCTTCTTCATTTAAAAAGTTTTACATGTGTTTCCTTTATCGGACGTTTCTAATTTTGACGATTCAAGTCAATATTGGACTGAAATCAAGCCTTAATCTCAGTTTCATCAGCTCACAAACTCTCACAATTTCCAGCCATCCAAGATAGGCAAATACTTTTGTCTTCTCCTGAATTTAGTCTACTATGTATCCCCTCTTTTTCCATTATTTTGATGAGATGCTTTAATTCAAGTAGAAAGCAGCCTTGCCTAACAGCCTCTTGAAGTGCCCATAAACCACGTCCGGTGTGGGAAGTATTGTTAATTTGTGGAATTGTATTTCTTTTAACAGCCTATCTTTGAATTCATGAAGCAGACTTGGACTCAATAAGATCTGTGGATTTTGAAGTCCAGAATATGAATGTGTTGTGTGTAGCCTATGTGTGTAAAATATCAAAAGATTATGAGCCTGTATAGATTTTAAATGAAAGAAGCAATATTCAATCGGTTTGGGATTGAAATGTGTCCGATATTGGATTAGATTGGATTAGAAAACACTCAGGCTAGACACCATTTTTGCTGTTCTGGGAGCCTAATTTCTGGTTTATTTTTGCAAAAACCTAGCCTATTATAAATGCTAACGATTAGTATGCTAAAACAGTATATTCAACCTATTAACATGTGACTACATTGTATCTGTTACAGGCTGAGGAAATGGATCGAATAATGCTCCATTGCTGATCATATAGTTTCACTGCCCCTCAAACGGCTCGTGGAAACAAGTGAAACTCAGCCACAGAAGTCTTTATGTAGGGGAACACGTCCAGATGTGACGGTGATTGGTGAGATTAAAAGCTTTGATTTGATTCCGATCACTTTTTACGGAGATGTCACCAGAGTGAGCGTCACTTTGATGTATAGGACTAGAGAGGGTAGTGGCTGCGGAGACAACTGAGCATCCACGACAGGCTAACCATAAACGCATTGACGCTCCATAAATTGGTTTAAGTTTATTGTTCAGTGACATACAATGTGATAAGTCATATCCCACACGGCCCCCAACACACACACACGCGCGCGCACACACATTCTTGAAACTGGCTCTATGCAGTTTTCAAATCTGATGCAATTCGAAAACACGACATTGCGGCTCTGTTCATGAAATTAACAGGCGTTTTATTAGAGGATACATTTCAACAAATAACATAACCCACAAACCAAAATTATGTTTTCCATGAATGCGATAAATTAATTAAGTTTGGATTGTGTGTGTGTGTGTGTGTGTGTGTGTGTGTGTGTGTGTGTGTGTGTGTGTGTGTGTGTGTGTGTGTGTGTGTGTGTGTGTGTGTGTGTGTGTCTTATCTCTTCTTGACCAGAGGCTGCATGATGATGCTCCTTAATGTCATTAACCCACCAAACACGCGCATGCGTGCATTTGCCGCGTTGCACTCACTTAAACTACCAATAAGTATAAATAATAAGATTTGTTTAAAGCGTTTATTGTGTGGTTGGTGAGAGCTGTGGATGTTTGGGGCGGGGCGGCACGCGGAGCTGCTGTTGATATAGTTGTTGGTGCTGATGTTGGCTCACAGTTCTGGATGAACGTCACTGATGTCTGTCGCGGTGTCCAAGTCCAGGCCAGACACAAGAGCTCTGGGTTTAAGAGGGCAAACCTGAGCCCTATAGTCTTTTCATGTAATTCTTTCTAAAGATATATCGCACTTAAATATAATAACATACAATATTAAGATGTGTGCGTAATTACGCACGACATACAGCCATTCTTCTTATTATCACATTTCAAATATTTAGATCCTTAAAGTCTCGCCTTATCACTTATTCCTTAGGTGATATACGCACACGTGTCCAACCCACATGGACTTTTAAGACACAACACGTTTTAGTCATAAACAGTTTTGTTTTCCTAAACATATACACTCATAGGCTTTTAAAAATATTTGAGTTTATGTGATCCACTTAGTTCCAATATTCTTTTGGCCACTTAAAATATACACACATTTTTTAAACCTGGTGATTTTTGGCCTTGCACATTAACCAGTCAGCTCCCAGGACGTGCCGTCTGTTGTGTGTCCTTGTCCCGTCTGCTGGGTTCAGAGGTGAGTTTACCGAGAAACTTAAACTGTTTCAAAGTTAAACTCTACGTTTCTACATTCCAAAAAAAGAGCAGCCAGGAGCGACCCGCTCTCCCGCTTTATATGCATTTAAACTTTAATCCCTTCAAAGAGGGGACCGGTCTCTTCCAGGCCACTAATCCGCATAGTGCTGCAGCGCAGGGGGAGATTTCTCCTCTGCGGAGGCTTTAACTTTTGACTTTTACATTCATGGGGGCGATTTGACGGAAACAGTAACGGGGATCTTTGGCATTCATGACGTCTGAGTCAACAGAGAGGGACACAATGGTCCCCGAGAGGCTCCTGAGGGCCCCTGAGAGAGGAACCCCGACTAGGGATTATAGGCCCATGGAGGACTGTTATTAGGGGATATTTTATGGACGCACTTAACATAGGCTGTCCGTTTCTAATGAGGGTTATGATTGTGTTATCATCAAAGGATCAATTGATTTTTTCCAGTGATCATTTTAGCTCGTTGATATAAAACCTGATCTAAAAAAAACACGATGTATTGGCAGGAGACAACAAATAATAATTCAACGATAAAGACCATTTAGGCTAATGAAGGAGAAAATATAGGTCTTCAGAACAATACGCAGAAATAATAATTGAGTAGGTTTTTATGCATTTGTAATAATAATAATCGGATTTAACTGTAATTTTTGGTTATTTTTCCCTTGATGGTGAATTAAGGCTTCCTGTTCAAATATACAGGGGTGAAGCCTTGGCCTGCAAATGGCTTAGACTCTTCTCTGTGCTGGGAATATATATGTTTTCAAAAATACAATAAAGATATCACTAGCCCTTATATTCATACCCGATACTTTGTCTATCTTATCTTGAACACGAAAGGGGCATGATCTGTAGGGATATCCTAATCAAATTCCCAACATGTGTCCTCCCCATCTTTCATGCCACTGTAATTGTTTGTGATTGTCTCCACCGGCTGCAGATCTGTGGCGCTGCGCTGCATGCAGATCGGCCTTAACGACGCAAGCAGCAGGACAACGTGTGTGTGTCAGGGCGCAGAGACTGGTCCGTATGATGGATGACTGGATGGATGGTCTTGATGGAGAGATGGAGATGTGTATGGATAGAGACAGCTGGATAAGGGATGATTGAAAGATGGAACACTGGTTTAAAGAAAAGCCACGCGGGAGGCCCCAGTCCGGTATCTGTCTCGTGACACGCGGTGGTGGTCTGAACACCAAGTGAAGCTGTCAGTCAGAGAGAGGGCCTACCAGCTCCATCCATCACGAAAGCTCTTAAACAGAACATGTCCTGTGCGCCGAAAGCTGTTTTCCTGATTCAGACTGAGACAGCTATTGATCCTCAGGTCTGGGTAGAAACCTCCTTTATGTCAAGATTTGTAAAACACACACCTTAGAATATTTTAGTAAGAGTAAAATAAAGTCAGGGCCACTGCTCCAATCACACGCAAGGCAAACTGATTTTACGATGCATGGGAGCATGTTGCTATAAAATGCAACTGGAGACAAAAACAGATATTAATGTTGTTCGTTTTGATAATATTGCAGAAACGCAAAAATAACCCTCATGCTGCTTGATTCACTCTGAGATTACATTTGAATTAATATGACAATGTGTATAATAAGAAAAAACTAAAATAGCTGTGAACATTTGAACAAATAGCCACATTTATGCTTTTTAAAACCCCTACAGTGAGAGTTTATATTATTATAATGTTTTATGTATATAAAGCTGTTAATGAATTATTAGGCCCATAGCGAATCACGGTGGACATCGTGTGGGAGTCTGTTTTCGTTGCACTGTAAACCGTTATAAATGAGTGCCTTAATGCTGATTTGATTGTATCCTGTACGTATTTTAGCAAAAGCAAAAAATGGTTGATTGAACTCACTCACTATCTCTTTTTACGACTAGTATAAACACACGGTATAAAATAGGTATTTCCTTCATGTAACATTTTCCGTTTAGCATGAGTCCATAGCTACCTGAGATTTTATTTTAAATATCCTGGATGTCAATAATTGTGACAAATCCTATAGGCCTACTCTTGGCTAATCATTTGTATAATTAAATATTAGGAACCAAACTTCTCTCTCATTTGCTACATGTTCTTCCTCCCTCAGCTGCCTGTGTTAAACCCACCATGGTCAGTGTGAGCAGCTGGCTGTGTGCACCTGCAGTGTCACTAAAATGTGTCGTGTCATCGCCTCTCTTAAGCTCCCCTTCCCTCAGAGGTGCATTTGATCGCACATAAAATAAATACAAAATCACAGAACCTGCCGTTAACATGAGCCTGCGTCTTTACAGCAGCAGAGGCTGGCGGTGTATTTGATTTGCCCGGTGATGGATGAGAGACGGTGCAGGAAGGAGGGGGTGTTTGGCCAGGGGCCGGGGGGTCCCGTTGGTGATCCTGTCCCCGCATTTCAATCCCCAATTACCGGAATGTGCCGTGACGCTCCGGCTAGAGACGACTGCGCGAGTCTAACCGGGTTACAGCAGCAGCACCTGCACTCCCCACTCAGGTAGTGTTGATACACGTGATCTAAATCAGCGTTGGCCCCAGCCTACTCCTCAAGAGGAAAATAAAAATACTGATACAAATAGGATATCATACTGTTTATTTTTAATGTAATACCGTTAATCAGATTTTGTTGTGCAATATTGTGCCCTTTATGAAGGTCAATGCTTTATGGGCCAAGGTGCATCACTTAAGGGAAGTTTATAAAGACATGATGCATACTCGTAAAAAAAGCCTGGTCAAAGAGCAAAAAGGCAAATCACCTTTTCACAAGAACATTCAGAGTAAATGTCTTGAATCAAATGTCTCTGTTATGCTTCATGCATCTTATTCCATCAAATTCAAATGTTAGAAATATCATAATTGGGACATTTAAATAGCCACTGGTTACAGTGAAGAGCATCAGTTGTAAACAATCCCGAAATTATAATAAGATTGGAATGGAAAACGTGAAGTGAATTACAGTTTAATGAGAATAAAATCATTGTACAGCACAAAGGTTCACCAGGCTGAAGTTTTGTCAATTTCGACAAATGTGGTCATACATTTTAACCCATCAAATTACACTCACACTAATTTAAGTCCACTCTTACATGAATTCAACATGCATTCATCAGCCGGAATATGACGCAGAGCAGCTGCGGTTATTCACATGCTGCGAACAACTCTCCACTGCGGCACCAGATCGGTATTATCCTAATGGATAACGGCATGTTACTTAAAAAATAAGCTTTTTAGGATAAAAAAAAAAAACAGGTCCCGGGAGACACACACACACACACACACACACACACACACACACACACACACACACACACACACACACACACACACACACACACACACACACACACACACACACACACACACACACACACACACACACACACACACACACACACACACACACACACACACACACACACACACACACACACACACACACACACACACACACACACACACACACACACACACACACACACACCACAGCTGGAGCAGCGAGGGATGGCCGCGCGCAGGAGAGCTTCTCCAAACACGCTAATTAGATCTCGAGCTCTGGCCCCGCGCTCTGAAAGCAGCCCAGCGGCGGGGCGCGCGGAGCTGTGGAAAGTTAATTGAATTAAATTCCCTCTAAACTAATTAGGCTGCAATCTGCCACGCGAGCTGTCCCTGAGCAAGGTTCGAATTAGGCGGAATGGATTCTTTCCTTTTCTTTAAAAGAAAGGAGGGCAGACTGGTGTGTTTTTGGTGGGGTCCTTTATTTGTCTTTTATGCTAATTCTCCCAGGGGACTGTCACGTGATTGCCTTGCGGTAACCGGAAGGCATCCGGTGTGTGCAACCTCTGTCCGTCGGTCCGGCCCGAACCACAACAAAGCCACTGAAAGCCCGACGTTAACTCAAGAGTCCAACATGTACAAAGGCTGAGATAACCGCTGCTTCACAGCTGCAGGGATGAGTAGAGCTGAGAGGACTGAGGTAATGGAGGTGACATCGATCGCTTTCCTGGGGGAGCACAATAAAGAGGAGAGGGAGGGAGGGAGGGAGAGAGGAGAGGAGTGCGGAGGGACACGGATGAAAATCCCCCGTTAAGAGCAGCGACAGATATGATAATGGGAGAGCCTGTAGTCGTTCATCATTCACCACCTCCACCTGCTGCTGCACCTCTCAGCTGCTGCTGCAGAAACTGCTCTGAAATCAAACGCACCCAAACTTCTTCAGCTATATTTTTGTTATCAAAACAGAGATTAGTAATCATAAGCAGTAGATGTCATGAGCATGATTTCAATTAATCAGCATTGTACATGTTCAGAGCATTTATTTATTTATCAGACCATCTCACATCTGGCTTTTTTTACTCAATAAACCCTCTACTTTTAACTGACTGGACAAAATGTGCCACTGCTCCTGACTAACAGGAGTGTTTTATGTCAAATGTGCTTTGTCTGTTTATTGATTAATGTAAGCCTATTTTACCTGAAAGGACGGAAGTGAGAGGAAATGAGAGGGGAGAGATGGGGAAGGACAGCAACAGAGAACAAGGAACCAGGGATGTTTAGCACCCCAAATGTTTCGTAATTGAGTTGATTAGAGCTTGTTTAGATAATTTACACTAATAAACTAAGGCCATGCATTATTACTGACTCTAGTGGCTCTGTGTGCAGCTTGAGTCTGTCTTTGATCAAGGAACACAATAAGTTACCAAAAGGAATGTAGTCTTTTGGTACCTTTTAGTTTTTTGCTTTGATACATGTTTGATTCTTCCCATTTTTCTTGTCTCCTGTCATATTTGACGTTTTACCTTTACTTCTCTGGGACAGAAAGACAGACAGATGGACAGCAGTCCACGAGGGAAGGACTCTGAGAAAAAGGTGGATGAGAAGCTGAGTATGAGGCGGAGGGAAGATGGGGGGATGGAGAGAGCAAAATGTATGGAGATAGAGTGAGAGGGAGGTTAGGACGATGGAGGGCCAGGTTTCTGTTTCTCCATAATCTAATCAGAGAAATGGCAGCAGTCAGAAATAGCCTGACGGACAGACTAAGAGCCTCTTCTCTCTCCCCTCCTCCTCTTATTCTTTTCTTCATCCTCGGGGAGGGTAAATGGACACACACACACACACACACACACACACACACACACACACACACACACACACACACACACACACACACACACACACACACACACACACACACAACACACACACACACACACACACACACACACACACACACACACACACACACACACACACACACACACACACACACACACACACACACACGCACACACACTAGCTTGACTTCCTAAAACCATAAAGTGTAGATGTGTTTGAGGGTTATAAGAGATTGGAAAAAAGCCTTGAGGTATCATAGCAAAACCTGATCTACTGACCAGATTCAGCTACTTCAAGAGTCCCACTTTTGAAAATGCATGCAGGTCTGTGGCTCATTTGATCCACTTCACAACATGCAGATAACATTTTATAAATAAATACAATTAGTTTAAAGTGCAGACTACTAGTCATTTAGCCACAGTGTAGGGTTAGGTTCAAGAGTAGTTGTCAGAAACCTTTTAAAAGCTGCACTTACCATCGTTTCAGTTACCGTACAACGAATCACCGGGAAACATTGAAAGGGAGCAAACAGTAGTCGTTATGAATGCACAAAATAAAATGTATTATTCTGCTGAGGTACGCTGATGAGGAGGGTCTAGATAAAAGTGACAGTCGTTTTTCAATATCCATTACTAAAACTATACTAATCATGGAGATGGAGAATAAATGGATACAACTTTCAGTTTTCAATCATTTCTTAGTTTTTAGACAGTGTAGAATTGCCTTAAAAATCTTATTTTTTGATAAATCGTTTGGATACTTAAATGTCAGAAAATATTGAATAACCGCGAATCGCAGGTTACCAGAATAAAATATTCAAAAAATGTGTATCTGAGAACATACAAACAATTAATTTAAGATAATAGAAGACAGTATAAAGATGCTGGACAAATCAATTCATGGCATTTCTTCTCTATAATGTAATTGATTGATAGCAATTTATGTCATGATGACAAATTGACTACCAATTATTTTAACGCTAAAGAATTATGATTATAGTTTTTTACTTTCCCATATCAACAGGGAATGACCACTGTGACTCAGGCTGTAAAACAGGCTGAATGTGTGTGTGTCGTTGGGGGGTCCAGGCGGAGCACAGTAAGAGTGAATGTGTCCTTTTCCTGCATGCTAATTCGTCCCTATAGGGGAGACATTCCTGCAGGGTGTGTGTGTGTGTGAGAGGTCTTCTACGTTTCTGTGGCATTTGGCGCGCTGCATTCCCTCCCAGCGTCAAACACAGACCCCCACACAGAGCAGAATTCCAGGGAAATTCCTCTGTCATGTTATTTTACAAGGTGGACAAGCGTTATTGTTGCAGAATTCCCACCCAGGCACTGGGTCTCACACACACACACACACACACACACACACACACACACACACACACACACACACACACACACACACACACACACACACACACACACACACACACACACACACACACACACACACACACACACACACACACACACACACACACACACACACACACACACACCCATCCATCAGGAGTGTCAGTGCTACACAAACAGAACAAAAAAAAGAGGAATCCCCTTTTTGTTGTGATGACTTTATTTACACGGTGGAGGTTGGGATACAAGAATGAATAATGTCACTCTATTACATTTGACGCCTTGTCGAGATGCTGTTAAAACATTTATGAAACAACACTTTGAATATTATTTCTTTATGTCTCTACATTTCTCTTAATGTCAGTGTACAGCATGGAGCACTTCGTCGTGACAGAAGAGACTTCTTTACATTCACATTCACATGCATCAACAGAAACAATTCACAAGGCAGTTGTATTACCCATCATTCAAACGGGCTGCTATACATTTCTGCTTGGTATTTCTCCACTAACATATTAAACACCTAAAGGAAATGAATTAGCAAGTCGTGTTCACAAACATTTATCAGTGAAGCTCTGCTGGTGAGGATTTTCTAAATGAAGTGAGCATCAAAGTGAACAGGCAACAATCTGAGGCAATGCCAAACTCTCTCTGGTCATTAAAATGTTCCTTTCCTTCAAAGCAAACGGACAACTCGTAGATGTTATTCATCCACACATCATTTTGTACGTATTAAAGGAATGTAAGTGTTGCTATTTGTCAACAAATCTGTTAGGATTTTCCCCATTTGACGATATTTTTCTCTGCTAAATCATGCAACAACAAATCTACCACTCATCCTTTTGATGTGGGATATGCCACTGTTCATTGTCATTAACTTAAATATAGCTTTTAATAAATATTCAATAATTTGGCTGTTTTCAGTACACTAAGTGGACATTAACTTCATCACTACGTCACAGCTAGGTTAATTAACAATAGGCTACTACATACGTAATGATATGAAGTTTAGTTTAGCTTATACGATGGCTTCCCTCCACTGATGGGATGTTTGATGTTCATGAAGAAGCACAGGCACTGAAGCCTCTTTGCTTCGTTTACAACCTGCAACATTTACTCACCCTGCACTTAGATTTGATATCTGACAACTGTGTGCACAGCTCTGGATATCAGCACCCAGCTGAAAGTCTGTTATATGATACACTTTAATGGTCATGTAGGATGACTTTATATACTGCTTACAGCACACATAGTTGGCAGATATTATACTGCGATATTGCGAAAAGTTGGCATGTGATTACTCCATGTGTGTACTGAAACAGAGAGGCAGTGATGTGTTTATCAGAGGTACTTTTATTGGTAACATCCATCAAGAACTATCCATGCTCCTGACACTAAGATGATGCTGTGAGTGTGGAAAGTGTACATGTGTGCATACATATCTGGATATACTCTCTGTGTGTCTGTGTTAGTGTTCAGGACTGAGCGGCGGACGGATGTCCAGCGTTCTCGATGTGCTGTCCTCTCCGACCACCTCCAGGCGCAAGCTGGGCGTGCTCGGATCCTCCTGGTCCTCTGATTGGACGGTGAGACGCAGCGTGCAGCCTTTGGGCAGCAGCTCCTGCTCGTATGCCGCGGCTAACTGGTTAACGACCCGCCGCTCAACCTGAGGGATCAGCCGCCAGGTTAGTGGGGAAGAAGAGATCAGAGAATTATATTTAAAGTGGTATACAGGCTGTGTTGTCTCATGAGTTGTGCAGGTTGTTTGGCCCATAGCGTCAGATTATTCCCATTTCCTTATTTGCAATTAGAATATTGTATTACTTATGTTCATTTATATAACAGTCAAGGATTAACTAACCATAACTGCATTGTTTATAGAAGTTATGAATAGACAGAAAAATATGTACAAACTACTCTGAGCATCAATTAATAACAAATAATTGTATCCTACAAAAATGCACTTTTTTCAGCATCCTAAATATCTCGCTTTTCTGTTTTATATCATATTATTTTCTGAGATTTTATAGACCAGACATTAATCTAGAAAAAAAACGCAGTCTCATAATTCATGAAATAAAAATAAATTGCAGTCATTTAATATTATTGTATTAAACCTTTAACTTCTGAAAATCTGTTATTTTTCTCTGCTGAAAGGAGACCCTTTGGTTATTTGACTAATTGTTAGGGCTATAGCATATTAGAAAAACCCTTCTTTCTCCAAGCACAAGCTTATTGCCAACACTCATACAAGTTACATAACACATCACGTGCATAACCAGAGTTTAATCGAACTCTCCTAACCCAGTTGCAGCTCATACCTCATGTTTGATGGAGCGTGCTCCATAGTGCATGTTGTACCCCCCCGCCAACAGGTCCAGAACCGGGCGCTCCCACTGAAGAGTGATGTCATGGCGCTGCTTGGCCTAATGACGGAGAGAGAAGAGAATAAGATTGCTGAGGTCCCCACACACATGTCTATAAAACACTGTTCGTCTGTTTGTTCCAAATATCCACAGATTTATATATCATCACAGTATACAGTATTTATTCTACTGTGCAGAATTTAATTTCACATTCTGTTTGATCTTAATCTATTGTACCTGAACACAGCTTACTTATTCCTGCATTTTACTTGCACTATTGTATCACTAGCACTATTTCTAATTGCACTATTTCATTTCATATTTCTTTATGCCTTTAGCTTATCGTATGTTGCACTGTTGTCTCCGATTAAGAACCAATTGCCAATAGCTATACTGTGGCTTTAGTGCATATGACAACAAATAGTTCCTCCTTAAAAGAAAAAAGTGTTAAATGGGTGAACTTAAAATGGTGAGGCCTTAAGTATAACACACTACCATAAACAGTCAGATCAGAAGGAGCTGATGGTGGATGCAGGAGACGGACACAGAGAGCAGATCGTGTCACGCAGCATGTCTGCCAGCGCTAATCAACAGGCCCTTAATGCGTTCTAATGAAACATCAGTCAATAGCAGCAAGCAGAGATGCTCATTTAGCTTCTCATGTTAACACTCCATTCAATAAGTCCTACGCCACGTTTTACTCCAGAGATGCAAACACTAATATCACAACATTTAAATACCGTATTAAAGGCAAATTATGATAGCACTGAACATTTAATTGATTTCGTATAAGTGAGTGACAAACAAATGTCTCCTGAGGATTCTTTCATAATGAGATTTATGCTGTGTGTTCACAGCCACATGCAGACAGAAGCTAGTTATTACAGACACCTCAAACATTAAATAACAAAAAGAAGAACACACACACACACACACACACACACACACACACACACACACACACACACACACACACACACACACACACACACACACACACACACACACACACACACACCACACACACACACACACACACACACACACACACACACACACACACACACACACACACACACACACACACACACACACACACACACACACACACACACACACACACACACACACACACACACACAATGTGATTGAGTGAGTCATGAGTCAGGGTCCTATCAGCTGCCTGCAGGGTCCTGCTGGCTCTCAGGAGACCCGCTGTAATATTAATAATTAAATATTGATGAAGGCTCCACATGTTAAACACTGTAATCACATTATAGTGAGTAGTAGTGGCACATCATATTGATCTGGTGTGTTCCTGCACACGGCTGCAGGAAGAAGTGGGCGGGGCCTACAGCCCCACTGCAGGACACCCAGGTTATAAATGTCGGGTGCTGTGATATCACGGTGTTGCGTACCTTCTTGGCCCAGAAGTTGAGCTCTTTGGTGACCAGTTGCAGCAGCTCTGAGTGACAGAACGGCAGGAAGTATACGATCTCATTGATCCGACCCAGAAACTCGTCCCTCCGGTAATGAGCCTGTGGAGGAACCAAAGAAGTGACCATGACTACCGATGTCTCTCAGGCCAAATACAGGACACTGCTGAATTTTTTTTCCTTTCCCGCTTACCTTTAGGATCGGTCGAATCACACTTTCTTTAAACTGTCGGGAGATTTTGACGTCATCCCCTTTCTGTACGTCCTCTGGGGAAAAGCACAACATCCATTTCAATTCAGATTTTGTTTATCTGAGGGCTCTGTACGTCTTTACCGTGTCACACAAAATCACTATAGTTGGAGAGAATGTGTTCACTGTTCTTAAACACAATGATTTTGTAGGGAAACTATTTGACCATATTTCATTATACATTATTATATCACAGCAACAAATGAAAAAGTAATATCAGAATGGGATTAAAAGCATTCTCGATGTAGGAACAAATAAAATCACAACGTACAAATAATTTTAATGCTGTAGTACGATGACAAATGTTACGAAACAAATGCAAGTCAGTGTGATGCAAGTCATCCTCGTGTATGCATTTGTATTTAGCTTTGTGTCTCTCACCGAGTTTGTCCGCCAGCTTCCTGCGGCTGACCTCTTCTGCTTCCTGACGAAGCTGCAGTGCATGCTGGGCAATTTCATCACTTGCAATGTTAGAGGTCATGATGAAGATGGCGTCTTTACATTCAATGGTTTTCCCCTTACCGTCTGTGAGGCGACCCTGAGAGAGCAAAAGTGACTCGTTACAGTTTGCAAATGTCTTATAAATGTGACTAACAGATGTTTCTGTGCTCTTTTGTGTGTGTGTGTGTGTGTGTGTGTGTGTGTGTGTGTGTGTGTGTGTGTGTGTGTGTTTATATACATACCTCATCAAAGAGCTGCAGCATGATGGTGAGGACATCAGGGTGGGCCTTGTCTACTTCATCGAACAGGACCACAGCGTTGGGACACGCCTTCAACAGCTTGGTCAGCTGACCGCCTTCCTCGTGTCCCACGTACCCCGGCGGGGAGCCAATGAACTTTGCCACCTGGGAGACGAGGAACAGAGGTACGTTTTAAACTATGTAACACACAAAGTAAATTGTAAGAATCACACTTAACATATAATGCCGAAAACCACAAAACAATTCTGGTGCGAAATGATGAGATTTGGTACTTGAATGTCATAAGAAAATACTCAGATTTACTGATTAAATGTATCAACAAAGCTTCACAAATATGACATTTTTGTTTATGCATCCATTCTGAGTACATACAGAAGTAATCAAGGGTCTTACCTCGTGTTTTTCCTGGAACTCGGACATGTCCATACGGATGAACCCCTGCAATCACACGATGGGTTAACCTCCATACTCTGCTGTATCAGTGTGTATCATCTTGTTGAACATCTGGTACTAATAGTTACCATGGAAACCGAAACAAATTGAATTCTCTGTCATTTCTTCACAGCGGGAATAGGTCGCTAAATTAAATGTCTGTGTTTTTTATCTATGAGAACACTTATTTTCCACCTATTGACTGAATGTAACATCACCGCTGTGTATACTGTGTGTGTGTGTGTGTGTGTGTGTGTGTGTGTGTGTGTGTGTGTGTGTGTGTGCGCACATACCTTTTTGAGGTCCTTGTGCATGTAGCGAGCCACCTGTTTGGCCAACTCTGTCTTTCCTGTGACATCAGACAGATCAGAGACGTTGTTTGATTATTAATCCTCAATAAAAGGAACAACCCGCTCCCTCCATTTAATAATTTTGTTTTTAATATAAAAAACACAACCCCTTCTTATTTTTTTTAATACATCAGTATGCAGAGATTTCAGGAAAACAAGCTTACTCATTTCCGACAGAAAGACGATGTCTCTCCTTCTCTAAGTGCTGGCCTAAATCCCAGTGCCTCCGACGACTAAGCTTTCAATCATCTGCCGCTCTCCAGAAGCACACATTATGTCGCTAAAATATTCTGCATATAAATGCTCATATATGATATTGATGTCTTGTGTTTGGTATGGGGATGATGATTATGTGTGTGTGTGTGTGTGTGTGTGTATGAAAGGCTGTGTGTCTTGTTGCTGTGTTTAATATTGATGTCTTATGGCCACAGTTTGTCGCTGAAGGCAACAGAGAATATGAACACCGCCTCTCCTTCATCTATCTCTCTGGCCTGTCATCTCACCATCTCTGTCTTTTTTAGCCATCTATCTGGCCCTTAATATCCCTCCGTCTTCCTCTCTCCCAAACACACACAAACACTCACACTTCTTCATCCTGCTGCTGTGTGAGAACATTTAAACTTGTCTCTGTACTAGACATGTTAAGTTTTGTCCTTTACTACTGAAAATCTAATGACAGAATTCATCCAAAACTTGTTTTCCTACACAAGTAGGACTCTGCACTATATTGATATTGTGATATGAGACTAGACAGGGTGTGAGGATTCTGATATAGTGTTGTCTTTTTCTGGTCTTGAAAGGCTGCATTACAGTAAAATTATATAATTTTATGAATTTACCAGACTTTTCTAGCTGTTTTATTATTTGCCTTTACCCACTCAGCGATGAAATCCACAAAACGAATACTAATTTATAAAGAAATGTATTCTGTACCCTAAAATATCTATAATGTGATATGTTTTATTATTTCCATATCACTTAGCACTTTACACTACTCCATAGTACACACAGCTTTAAAGCTAACACTGGTATTTTCTTAAAACAGACAAAGTAATTATCGTAGGTGACTTTAATATTCATGTTGAAGATGATAAAAATAGCCTTACTGTTGCATTTAACTCTATATTAGATTCTGTTGGTTTCTGTCAGTGTAAATAAACCAACCCACTGCTATAATCACACTCTCAACCTTGTTCTGACTTATGGTATTGAAATTGAGCAACTATTAGTCGAACCGCATAATCCTGCTCTATCCGACCATTTCTTAGTAACTTTTTTAGTACTATTACGAGACTACAAAGCATTAGTCAAAAGCTCTTGCAGCAGAAACCTATCTGTTAGTGCTATAGCCACATTTAAGGAAGAGATTCCACCAATACTTAACTCGATAGCATGTCTGCATGTAGGGGAGGAAACTTATACAAAATGTACACCACCCCAAATTGATCATGTTGTTGATAGTGCTATAGATGCACTGCGAATAAAATTAGACTCTGTTGCTCCTTTGAAAAAGAAGAAAATAAAACAACATAGATTAGCTCCATGGCATAATGCCGAAACCCGCAAAATAAAGCAAAAGTCTAGACAACTTGAAAGGATATGGCGTTCCACTAAACTTGAAGAATCTCGTTTAATTTGGCATATTACTCTCAATGAATATAAGAAAGCACTGCATAAAGCGAGAGCAGCCTACTACTCTTCATTAATAGATGAGAATAAGAATAATGCAAGATTTCTTTTCAGCACTGTAGCCAGGCTGACAGAGAGCCACAGCTCGATTGAGCCTTCTATTCCCATAGCACTCAGTAGTAATGATTTTATGTGCTTTTTTAACGATAAAATTGTTACTCTTAGAAACAAAATTAATGACCTCTTGCCTTTGACCAGTATAGTGTTATCAACAGCTCCCGGAAACGTAAGTTCTAATATTACACTAGATAGTAAACTAGAATGCTTTTCAGCCATAAACTTTGAACAATTACATTCAATGATTCTCTCTTCTAAACCATCAACGTGCATGTTAGACCCAATTCCAACTAAGCTGTTGAAGGAAGTTTTTCCATTAATTAGCACTTCTTTATTAAATATTATGAATATGTCTTTATTATCAGGCTATGTTCCACAATCATTCAAAGTAGCAGTGATAAAACCGCTTCTTAAAAAGCACAACCTTGATCCAGAGGTTTTAGCCAACTATAGACCTATTTCTAATCTTCCGTTCCTCTCAAAGATTCTTGAGAAAGCGGTCGCAAAACAGTTGTGTGATTACTTAAAAAACAATGATTTATTTGAAGATTTTCAATCTGGCTTTAGAACACATCATAGCACAGAGACAGCTCTGGTTAAAGTCACAAATGACATTCTAATAGCCTCAGACAAGGGACTTGTCTCTATTCTTGTTTTGCTCGATCTCAGTGCTGCATTTGATACTATCGACCATGACATCCTATTGCAAAGACTGGAGCACTTAGTTGGCATACAGGGAACTGCTTTAGGCTGGTTTAGGTCCTATCTATCTGAACGCTCTCAGTTTGTACGTGTCAACGATGAATCTTCCACGCAAACCAAAGTTAGCCATGGAGTGCCACAGGGCTCAGTGCTCGGACCTATTTTGTTCACATTATATATGCTTCCATTAGGCAATATTATAAGGAATCATTCTGTAAACTTTCATTGTTATGCGGATGATACTCAACTATACTTATCAATCAAGCCTGATGAAATTAATCATCTAAATAAAATTCAAGACTGCCTTAAGGACTTAAAAACGTGGATGACCTTAAACTTTTTGATGTTAAACACGACCAAAACTGAAGTTATTGTACTTGGCCCGAAGAATCTACGAAACAAATTATCTAAAGATATACTAACTATGGATGGCATTAATTTGGCCTCCAGTGAGACTAAGGAATCTTGGTGTTATATTTGATCAGGATTTATCCTTTAACGCCCACATGAAATCAATTTCAAGGACCGCCTACTTCCATCTACGTAACATTGCAAAAATCAGGCATATCTTGCCTCAAAACGATGCAGAGAAACTAGTCCATGCATTTGTTACTTCTAGACTGGATTATTGTAACTCTTTATTATCAGGGAGTACCAAGAAGTCAGTCAAGTCGCTTCAGCTGATTAAAAATGCTGCGGCTCGTGTACTAACCAGAGTTAGGAAAAGGGAACACATTACTCCTGTTCTGGCTGCCTTACACTGGCTCCCTATAGAACACAGGATAGAATTTAAAATTCTTCTTCTCGCCTACAAAGCCCTTAATGGGCAGGCGCCATCTTACCTTAAAGAACTCATTATACCCTACTGTCCTACTAGGGCATTGCGTTGCAAGAATGCAGGGTTGTTGGTTGTTCCTAGAATCTCTAAAAGTACAATGGGAGCCAGAGCCTTTTCTTATCAAGCTCCACATTTGTGGAATCAGCTTCCACTTTGTGTTCGGGCGGCAGACACCCTATCCGTTTTTAAGAGTGCGCTTAAGACCTTCCTTTTTGATAAAGCTTATAGTTAGGGCTGATTAGATTCAGCCCCTAGTTTTGCTGATATAGGCTTAGTTTGTCGGGGGACATCTTACTTCTTCCTTCTCTCTGTCTATACCCGTGTACACTCATGTTCCGATTAACCCAGCTTCCCCAAATGTCTTTCTTTTTGGTGTCTATATACGCCGGGATCCGGAATCATGGATGATCCTGCGGTCCTGTGTCCTGGATCGCGAGCGCTGGATCTTGAGTCGTGGCTGTGGTCCTGGATCATCGGTCCTGGATGGATATCCTCGTGGATTCATCTTCCTATTATACACACATGCATTTCCAAACATTTGGACTACCTAAGTTGCAAATGTATTATCTTTTCAATTTACACACGGCATCTATTGCACGTCTGTCCGTCCTGGGAGAGGGATCCCTCCTCTGTTGCTCTCCCTGAGGTTTCTCCCATTTTTCCCTTTAAACTGGGTTTTCTTCGGAAGTTTTTCCTTGTACGATGTGAGGGTCTAAGGACAGAGGGTGTCGTATTGTCATACTGATATTCTGTACAGACTGTGAAGACCACTGAGACAAATGTAACATTTGTGATATTGGGCTATATAAATAAACATTGATTGATTGATTGATTTTGGACAACCCTCCATGAATGGTTCCCTTTTTTTAAAAATTCTTTTTGAGGCATTGTTGTCTTATTTCTGACAGTGTGAGAAACAGATGCGTGGACAGAGGGGTGCGGTGTGAATCTGTTGTAGCAGAAAGGTCACCACAGAGTTTGGACAGTCTCAATTCACCCCCCCCATCCCAGTGGAGTTCTTTAATTGAAACGGCTGTAGAGTTGCTCTGAGATGTGTTCTCTCTCTGCGCATCAGAAAAAGAGTCTGGCAGTGTTTTAAAGTGCAATCAGCTGTTTATGACACCGAGAGCTCAATGGGCTGCAATAAACTCAATATTAGAAAAGGATGGCATTTTATAAAGCCAATACTGGTCAATCAGAAAATGCGTTGATCAGTCAAAATCATACACACATGTAAACAAGTATTCACAAGCAACTGCTTTATTTAATGCCTTTCTTTTTACTATATTGACTTCTGTTTCACTGCTAAGCTATATCAATATTTGTAGATTTGGTGTATTGTGTGTAATAATTAGCAGCAGCTCTGCTTACTGAGCACCAGATAAAGCCAGGTTCATGACCTCAGAATGGCTGCCTATCAATGGTTTTCAGTGATTTAAAATGGTCTCCAGTTGGAAATGGATTGATGATCAGCTTTATTACCCCTTAAGGGAAATTGGTTGAGAAACAAGGGAGCCAATCACAGACGTGTGGGCGGGACTAAATCAGGTGACACTGCCAGTGTATAGTCGCTTTTGTTACCAACTGCTAATGTAGATGACATCTAACAATAGAATACATTTAACTTATTCATGATGTCATTACTTTCCTATCCAAACTGTTGAACGCATAAATGTAATAAAACCTCTTAGTGTGTTGACTATAGGAATAGTTCAGCACATAGATCAAGAAGGAACGACCTTTGAAAAATTGTTTTAGTTGTTTGTCTTCATTAACTCAAATGAGGCCCTTCTTTTTTGAAACAGATATTTGCAATTCATTCGTTAAAAATGAATATGTAATAAACAGTCAAAAATGTTGCTTAAATTCGTATTTTGTTTCACTGAGTAAATAGGATTCTTCGAAAACAACCCCCTTCACTGAACGCTTGATAGTTTCTCTAATTTGTGTTAACATTGCACCGTGTGCTTTTGTAGTCTTGTGTATTCTGTTTCTATTGAAATCAGTGGTCTGTCAGGAGGAAAATACACTCCGCGAGCATTCAACAAACTTCAGAAACTCAACTTGCTCGAGTGTTCTGTTTATTTTGGCAGCTACTTTCAAGAGAGTGCTTTTTTTCATGAGGTAAAACGACAGAGAGGAAGTGCTTGGTGTGAAAGATGAGAGTGATTTACCGATTCCTGATGAGCCGAGGAAGAGGAATACGAGAGGATGCTCTTCGTCGTACCAACCATTCTCCTTCCTCCTGATGGCTGCAGAAACACAGAGGCAGAACACTATTATGTCATTTATTTGCCTTTGCACTCAGTATTCTGAGTTTCTCCAGACTGAAGCGAGTTGACCCGAGGGCGACGGGTATCTCAGAAACTATGATAAAAGAGTGAGAGAGCAGGGATGAGAAAAGGGTCAAGACATTTGAGCGAGAGACAGAAAAAGGGAGACAGAAGAGAGAAAACAGAGCAGGAGAGCAAGATGAGAGACCTCCAGAAAGCTACCCACGCTGCCTCTCTTCCCCCCTCAGTCAGTGGGGCCATTAGCCAGCAGTAATTGTGTTAGCCTCCCTGGCGCGGCCATGGTGAAATCAGTTTAGCATGGATCGCAGCCTCACACACACACAGACACACACGCTTGCTTAAAGAGGAGTGCCTACCCAACCCTGCCATCACCCCAGCAACCACACTCACACACATGCACAAAGACGAGATGATGAGGTGGATCCGAGGCGAGTAAAGAGTGCATTTGGCCCGTTGTTTCAGCCTCTCCACGGAGAAGCAGACACTAGCAGAAACTCATCCAAACCTGAAGCTGTTGAGAGGTCCGGGCCAAAAGCAGAGCCGTATACGGGCAGGGTTTGGATGATAGCAGGTCCGTAGTTTATTGGTGCCATTGAGCTAAAAGGCTCAAGGTTTGAATCCAAACTCTAAATTGCTCATAGGGATGTCTGACTGTGTTTGCCTTGGAAAAGACTCTCCTTCTGTTCGGGGCGCTTTAACCCCCAAACTGATGAGCAGGGATACAACATATTGTTGGATGTGTCCTGATTGTGCCACTGGGTAAGTTCAAATGTCCACAGTATGGTCTGTTAATCCACCTCTGAGTACAACTGCTGCTGCAGAGCTGGTATTTACTTTATTTAGCACTTGATGTGGGTCTGTGATTATTCTTATAGTCCAGAGAACATTTTATATTTCGTGTCACCAATACATTTAACTTGAATTTCTTGTGGTCTTTGGGTGGAAAACAACTCAAAAGGCTCAAGGTACATCAAATGGAGTTCAAACGGTAAATGGACTGCGTTCATAGCGCTTTTCCAGTCTTTAAAACCCCTCCATAGTGCAAACTTTGTTTAGCTTTCGAAATGTATAATATTTAAATAATATATATAAAACGATATCAATGCTGTACATGAACCCCCAGCCCTATCCATCAAACCTATGTTCATTAAAAAAGCCAAATGATCTAAAAGTACAGTACAAATATAGTATGGTTTTTAAGATAACAGTTTTACCTCTGGTTATAAATGTTAGCATTTACAAAAAGTCCTACAAGTCTTTCCATTTCGAATCCTGACCTGTTTGAATCGAACAAGTGACAACACAATCTTGTTCAAGTCTTAACCCAAAAACACTGAGATTTAACTGCGTGGTAAAATGATTCGACATTTGTCCTTATATGTCTGCCCTTTGACAAGTCTTCACACACCCATCATGCATTCTTCCTAACTTGTTGTTGCCTTAACAACTACTGGCATCTGTTCTCAACATAAATATCTTACAGTTAGCATCTCAGTTGAAGATAACAAGCTAGAATATTGCATCTGAGAGGTGTCGATTTCTTGGCAAGTTATCGAGTGCAGCCAGAACATAAGTGGCAGGAGAACGCTGTGGCCAAGTCGCTAAAGAGAACCGAGGAACCACAACTTGAGTTACACTTCAACAGCCACAGTATTATGTCCTGTCAAAGAGCATCTTTTCCAAGACGATGAGAACTTTCCTGCTCACATTTTGAAATCCAAGAGGCTGTGTGTGATGCAGTGAAGCTAAAATACTTCACGACAGACACCAGTTGTGAGTGTTAAAGTAGCTTCTAATAGCTGATAATCATTAAGAGCAGATTCTTGGCACGAGGGGAGAAGGAGAGGAAGCTAGAAAGACGATGGGAGAGAGGGGAGCAGCATGAGGAGCGAAGATAAGGAGAGGAGAGAGGAGTAAGGATGTAGGAGATAAAGAGAGGAAAGAGAGAGAAGTGATGGAGATAAGGAGACAGAGAAACAAACGAGTGTGTCAGAGATGGACACAGAGATGAATAGTGACAAGAGGGGCTCCAAAGCTCCGTCTGCTTTATCAATGACTGTGTGAATGACAGCGTAACCTTCTGTGTGTGTGTGTGTGTGTGTGTGTGTGTGTGTGTGTGTGTGTGTGTGTGTGTATGTGTGTGTGTGTGTGTGTGTATTTTAGCTGATTGAGACCGACTTTGACAGAAGGGCACATTGACATTTCTCAGAGGACCCTCACGACAACAACAAGGAAAGGAAGGAGACACAAAAACAAATGAAAGCTTGCGCTCTCTCTCTCTATCACACACACACACACACACACACACACACACACACACACACACACACACACACACACACACACACACACACACACACACACACACACACACACACACACACACACACACACACACACACACACACACACACACACACACACACACACACACACACACACACACACACACACACACACACACACACAAGGCAGTGTGTGTTGGGCAGGTCTGGTTGGCTCTAACACGATTACAGAGGGATGATTCTCCTCAATAACTCTTAGCCCTGAGAGCTAAACCTGGATCAATCTAACCTCCTTCCTGTGAGAGTGTGTGTGTATATCTTGCTTCAGGCCAGCTGTTCGTCATGAGGAGTTCAGGAGGAAACAGCAGTTTTGGAGCCATGACAACACACCAAATGCCAGATATGAAAAAAAACCAATTTCTTCCCAACGTGGTTTGCTAAATGGATACATTTAGATATAAAAACAATTAGTGTATAAGTCATGGTCGATAGTTCATCATAAATCAAAGCATCAAGAACTTTTAACAATTAATAGTTTTTTCCATTATACGTGATTTTCTTTTTTTCTTTTTAACTAAATCATATAATTGTTAACTTAATATTTGCAATTTCAAAACCTCTCATTGGTATCTTTTTTGTGTTGCTTTTACAGAATGATGGGTGGCATAAGAGGAGCTTTTCACTAATTGTATCACTCTTATCATTCAATATTTATAATAAAACACATTGTTGTATAGGTTGCTTCTTCATTGACATACTCTGGTCCTGTGCAGCTCTCGTTATCTGTGCATCTCTTTCTCATTTGTTGTCTCAGTATATCCCTTCCGCTCATCCTGGTCCATCTCCTCATCTCTAAATCTCTACTTCCTCTCTCTGACTCATTCCTGCTCAGCTCATCTTTGATAAACTGACAAAATAGCACATAACGCAACATGTACAAATTATTTGTAGATTAATTCTCCATCTGCTTCCGGCCTCTTTAAGGCATCCCTCTCCTTGCGTTCAATGTGTGTGTGTGTGTGTGTGTGTGAGAGAGATATATTCACTGTAATACTTCCCAGAGATCAATAAGCTGTTCCTTTATCACTGTGGCGACGTCTTCTATGGCTTTCAAGACAATTTGCCACCATAACAACAATCATTCATCACCTTGCCAAAGACTAGAATTCCCACGATTCCCTCTTCCAAGAACGTAACTATTGCTCAAATAGCAGTTTGTATTTTCAGAAGCTTTAGTTTGGATGTTAATAATTGTAGTTATGTATACAAATTTTTTTATGTTTGGAGGATAAAATCCAAGTTGTTCTCCTGTTGGCTATAAACTCTGCAGTATTTGCTCGCACGGAGTAATATTAGAGATTATAATATCCGCTTGTAGCTTTGGGAGTGAGTTGATTATTTTCACAAATCTGTCCAGGACCATAAAAATAACGCACAGCCTCATTCTTTGCTGCAGAGCCCTTAACACACACACACACACACACACACACACACACACACACACACACACACACACACACACACACACACACACACACACACACACACACACACACACACACACACACACACACACACACACACACACACACACACACACACACACACACACACACACACACACACACACACACACACACACACACACACACACACACACACACACACACACACACACACACACACACACACACACACACACACACACGGATCAATACATGGCCTCCGTGGATGCCTGGTGTAATATCAGCTCTTTACTGTCTGCTGGGTTATTGTGCTCTAACTCATCCTCCCTCCTCTTCTCTATGCATTACACTCGCTCTCTCCGTCGATGCTTTGTGCTTCTCGGCACATCTCTGCTACCTCCTCCCATCATCTATTTGTTTTGTCTCCCTCCATTTGTTTTACCCTGGGTCTCATCTGCTTTCCACTTCCTGTCTCCATCTCATTGCCTTCCGCCTCTCCATCCCTGTGCGTTTTGAGGAAGGGAAATGGAGGGCACAGCATGGACGAACGATGACGGAAAGGTGAAGGAGGAATAGTGGGTGGGATGAAGATCTAGGGGGTAATGAGAGAGAGATGGAGGGAGAAACTGAGGAGAGGGGGGGCAGAAAGAGGGAGAGAAGAGAGGAGGAGGGGGTCTGTAGTATGTCTCCTCTCTCTGTAATCGTGTTAACTGGCGGCTCCAAGCCTGGCCTCCTCAGCTGTCACACGCACAAACACACACACACACATGCACACAGCACCTGTGTATGCCTGACAGACAGCTCATTCATCACAATTAACCAATTACAGCCTCCGCCGGTCTGTCTGAGCCCGCCTACTGTGGGAAGGAAGGGAGAGGGAGGAAAACGAGGGGAGTGCAAAACAGAAACATGGGAGACAGAAAAGATAGAAAGGAAAACAAAAAGGCGTGGAAGCGCGGCTGTGGCTTAAAAGCAAGTCTTTATAATACTTTGAGGTGTGTGTGTGTGTGTGTGTGTGTGTGTGTGTGTGTGTGTTTACCTGAGGCCACAGTATTGATGGCCCCCTCCTGCCCGATGATGTACTCCTTCAGCCTCCTCTCCAGGGGGAACCTCCGCCTCTCCGCCGCCTCGCGCCGAGCCTGCACCTCCTGGAACTGCACGGAGACAAGAAGACGGACATTGGGAAAACAGATGAGACACTCGATGAAGAAAAGGAAAGGGAGACATGTAAGGAAATTCACTAAAGGGAAATAACACGAGGACATTCAAGTGTTTTGGAGGATGTCCCTCTTCACTCTTCTTGTCCTTTTTGCCACTACCATTTCCACTACAAAGGACACATAAACAAGAACATCTGAATGCTGCAAAGCTATCACTGAAAACATCTCATTTAGAAACCCTTCTCAATGCAACAGTTAAGCCGTTTCTCCCTTTTCTTAATCACAGTGCCTTCATTTCTCTAAAACAAATGCCCTCTTTTCTGTTGATCTCTTTCTACCTCTCCTGCTCTGCTCAGATCTTCCCTTTACTTTCCTCCCCCCTCAGTATCTGTCTTGAAGCCCCCTGACTCATTCATCCTCTCCTCTTTGTGTCCTCAGACTCCAGGATTGCACCCTGCAGTGGAGGCAGGCTGTTTATTCTCTCGCTCCATCTTGCTTAGCTGTGGCCTGCCGTCACGCTGCTAGATAACTTCGGGTAACTCCAGTTTTGTTTAAGAAAAACAGCTGACCCCACCTCTGCTGCGATACACCTGTAAAATACTAAGAGCTGAGAGGAGTCCCTGCAGTCAGCTGATTCTATAGCAGTTTAGTTTAAACCTAAAGCCTGAAGATCACACTCAATTACATTTCAATCGCAATTTAACTATCCGAAAAACAAGAGCTTTTTCTTTTTTTTTACAGTTTTCTCAAGTGTATTGGTAAAGCATTGAGGATGCTAATGCGATAATATGTGCAATCAGATCTCCATCCATCTCAGGTTATTATTTTATTACTATATTTATGACCAGATATTTTGAGATCAATAACTATTTTGGAGCCAAATTTAGACGATATTACAAATGCAGCTTGGATGTGCGTCGAATTCCAGGTTATGTATCAGTACTTATACAGAGTTGATTTATAATCTCACTTTACTGCTTAGTCAATGTTTTTAACCTCAGTTAACCTTTACCAGCTTTCACAAGTGATCCTCAATAGCACCTGCCACTCCGTCAGCGCAGTGACACAGACCTCCTGAGGAGTGTGCGTCTGTGTGCATGAAGGCAAGTAAATGACCCAGATGTCTTCTGGGTGAATAGTGCCGAGTCATTCAGGGACAGGAAACAAGTACAGTATCAAAACATTGGTGTGCATGGAAACTAATGTTGTTTTAATTGCTTGCTCATTCTGCACAGCTTGTACGGAAGAACGAAATGAAGTGTTTGTGTGCGTACGAGTGTGTCATACCTTCGCCTCAAACTCCGTCAGTACTGTGCTCACTTCTCCATCCTTGGCATAGGCCCGCGCTGTGTGTCCCAAACCATTGGTCTGCAGGGGGTTGGCACCTGTATGCAAGCAAACAACACACAAAGGTCATAAATGAGAACAAATAATCTAATTATTCATATCTACTCGTCAAAAAGGTTCAAACTAACAGAAGGGCATCGTTTAAATAAAAATAACGCCCTTACTTTCTGCCGTTAGTACTATAAGATTATACACATCACCTCAGCAGGAGGGTCAAAACGTCGATGGAGAGAGTGAGGTTAGGGGTGAGAGGTCACATGGGTTCAGGGGTCACTGAGACTAACTGCAGTGAAGCGGGAGGGCGATGCAATGACACTGCAGGGGGCTTCATATCTGCAACGCGTGCCTTTAACACACACTTTGACCCCTACATCCGCACACCTCCACCCTGGGTTATTATACAATCTATACACACTGCAGGTTGTTGCAGGTGGGGGGCCATTGACTCACACACAACACACACTTTACACAGCAGGAGGGGTCAAACGGTGCAAAATGGTGTTAAATGGATCTTTAAAGCGTCGGAGTATAAAAGAGGAAGAACCATGTCACAGGGGCACGCGTGAAGTGTGGTTAGCAGTGCCTTCTGCCATGACCTGTGCCACCGCCACACACACACACACACACACACACACACACACACACACACACACACACACACACACACACACACACACACACACACACACACACACACACACACACACACACACACACACACACACACACACACACACACACACACACACACACACACACACACACACACACACACACACACACACACACACACACGTGACTGTTTCCATCGCATCAGCTATGCAGTAACAATGAAACTAAAATCCTTAGGAAAGCAGTATTTTTGTAACAAACTGTAACATATTATAAATGTGTATTGGAGGTCTACAGTAGATTATTGACAGCCCACACGTACCCATCTGCAATCCTGTGACTTTAACACTTTTCTGGTAGCAACCAAAATAGCATCAGCTTTCAATGTTTTTTAAAAGTCACACTCAAAGAAACTCAACTAGTGTGAGGCCTTAGAATAAAACCTCCTGTGGATCCAGTGTGTCTCATATGGTATACATTTCATTTGGCTTGTTGTGGTTGCAGTTGACTGGTTTGTAGGCATTGTTGGATATTGGAAAGTGTGTGATTTTTGTGAGCGTTTTGTGAAGTTGCCAGACCGAAAGTCAATTTAACATTCGGTATCCCCCGGTTGCTGTGTGCTCCTGCGGCTCATTTTGTTTCGTCCTTTTTGTATCTTCTTGTTCTGACAATAGCAGGCCATGACTTCCTGTAATTGGTCCAAAAGTCTGACCCATCCAAAAACGAAATGATTGTTATATGGTGCATTGAGAATCAGATGAGCCACCTGGGGTTCCACAGCTACCTTTAGGTAAACTGCAACAGTGTATGTGATCATTGCAGATGCCAGTTGTTCCTGTTGTTCTGAGCGCAAAGATAATCACTGGGATGATTATCGATAAACGCCTAAAATGTGTTACCTGCTCACAAAGCTATCGATCCCGCCAACAATACACCACTAGCCCCCCACCCCCCCCAACAAAAACAAGAGGGAGGAAAGCAATAACACACACACACACACACACACACACACACACACACACACACACACACACACACACACACTCACTGGACATAATAAATAGCATCATTTAGGGCTTTAATATCAGGCCACCCCTCTGGGCCATGGCACTTTATAACAGGATCAACACTAATGACACTCACACAAACGGACACACACACACCAGCTGAACATGCACGCACACACACACACACACACACACACACACACACACACACACACACACACACACACACACACACACACACACACACACACACACACACACACACACACACACACACACACACACACACACACACACACACACACACACACACACACACACACACACACACTAACCCTCGCATACACAGGATCCCTTCATTAGGAGTGCTTTAGTTATGCCTATTAGGAGTCCCCTCCTCTTTCCTATTTCCTCCTCCCTCTCTTTCACTGCAGCTGGTGGGAGAGAGCCCCTGCTGGTCTTTGTGCGTGTGTGTGTGTGTGTGTGTGTGTGTGTGTGTGTGTGTGTGTGTGTGTGTGTGTGTGTTTCTCCTCTGGCCTCCTACCACCTACAGAGCCGTCCATTACTGAGTGCCTGTGGCCACGGGCCTGATGCGGGGCCTGGGGAGAGTCGAGAGACCCTCGGCAGGTAGGGCGAGGGACTGTGGGGCGAGGAGGGGCCCGAGGGGGGACCTGGAGACTGTGATGGATGGAGTTGTGAGTCGAGGGCCGGCTAAGGCCAAAAGAGCAAACCCAGGACTGGTGGAGTAACATGGTCGCATGCAAGCACAAGGGAAATAACAAGATAAAGGATACACACCACTCCATACAGACACACACATTTTGCACATACATGAAGCCACAATGAGACACACCGTAATCCACATAATGTCCTGAAGCTGTGGCAGTTTATACGATTTTTTGTTATGATGTTTAACAAGATTGATAGGAGGCCTCAAAGAGGAGGGAAGTTAAGATAAAAGACCATACAAATTCAGTTTTGTCAAGAATAGTCCAATACATTAAAAACTTGTATTCAAGTCTATTATTATGCACCCAATCACACAGAATCACACATGAACAGCGATGCGTTGGTGATGTCATGATTGTTATTCCCCGTGATGGTGGCGCCAAACAGGCAAAAAACCCAGCCTGGCGAACAAAAGCCCGCCCTGTCTTTAATCAGATTGGCTTAAAACAAATGCCTCTGCTTTGTGAAATTTCTTACCTTTTTAATTCAAAAATGCGTCTGCAGAACATTTGATCGAGTTAGGCGAAGTGATTTGTTTAAGCGTACGGAGTGCTTACTGACGCAGGGGTGAGACGGGTAGACAGAGCCTTTGGATGCACCATCCATCATAAACATAAACAAGACATTAATACTGTGTGTGTGTGTGTGTGTGTGTGTTTGTCTGCGTAGTAATGGTGGTTGGGATGTTTGATCCAAAAAAAATGGAAAAATGCTTTTAGATTAAAAAGATATCAGCCTAACAACCTAAAACTACAAATGCATCCCCAATTTATGATTCAAAAACATATCAAACATATCAAAAGGATAAAAGCATACATGAATATTTTAATAAATAAGATGGACACTTGAGTGCACAAGCACACATATGAACTCACTGAAAAGACACACACACACACACACACACACACACACACACACACACACACACACACACACACGCACACGCACACGCACACTGTGATTGTGGAGTTACCCCAAGGGCATGTTCTGAGCGCAGGTCACAGTTCAACTAGGCCTGGCTTGTTTAAGAGCTGCTCGCCTCGAAACTGAGGGGGATACTCTGCCCTGAGGGTGTAACAGTGTGTGTGTGTGTGTGTGTGTGTGTGTGTGTGTGTGTGTGTGTATGTGTGTGTGGAGCTGAGTCAACGACAGGTGCGAGTGTAATGGGGGGTGAATGGAGAGGGGGTATGAACGAGTGATCAATTTCAAATGAGCTTTGTAATACTGTTTATATTACTCGGGGGTGGAAGCGTTAAGATGATGATACATGGAACGCTTTTTAAAGCTGAAGGAGACGATACTGCCTACAGCTCTTAAGGGCAGATGAAAACCATTTACTTTGTATAGAAAAGATCAAGGTAAGGAGTATGGCGTCGTGTGTCGTGATGAAACAGGTGCCCTTGAATTAGTCATTTGTTTCCTTCAATTAATAAATTGCCCCGAAAAATAAGTAATTCTTGGACATTGATTCACAATACAGGAACAATGTTATCCCTTAAAAGCGGTTAAGAAGACACAAACCAGTGTAAAGGCCAACATCTAAATAAAACCATATGAAAACCAAGAGGCCTTAATGAGGACTGGAAAAAGATAGTTGTACTAGTTTTTATACAAAAGCACACATCTAGGCAATATATACTAGGTGCTGGACAGATGCATGTTTTACATGTTTGCACACTAGATAAAATACAGGAATACAACTGAATGAGTAACATGAATCAGAGACATAGTCAAGAACACTTTTATAACTCGGCTATAGATTTTCACTATTTTGGTTTTGTTCAATATTAGAGAAGCACTTCATACCAACATGAGGTAGAACTGCAGATGATGTGTTCCTAAGATATATCCAAACCCACAGAGGTCACCCATTGACTCTAAAGTTGGGTGAGTGATGGGTCGGTAAGGTTTTACGTACCAGACTCCAGCAGCATGCGGACGGTGCGGGGGTCATCTGTCAGCGTGGCGTAGTGAAGCGCTGTGCAGCCACGGAAACCCGCCCTGCTGCTGAGCCTGCTGCTGAACTCATCCTCTCTGGACACCAGAACTGTGGAGACAGACAGAGAACGATACATGAAGGAGACACAAGAAATATACGAAGAAAAGACACTGGTTGACAGATTACAGACACACAAAAAGCCTGCTAGGAACATTTGTAGGTTTGCTTTGTACTACATTTCAAGCACGATGAGTTGGGTTAAAAAATGCATTTGAATCTCAAAGATGGAAATAGAATAGGCACAACTCCCATATGAGATGCAACCAGGACACTTTGTGGAGCTGGAGACATTAGTATGATGAATTTACTAACAACTTTAACTGGAAATGTTTTAGCCCTTAAATGTGTAATAACCTTCTTTAATCCATTCACAGTCAATGGTGCTTGGTGATGCTCCAGAAAGTGTGTCAGTGATAACAGACACACAAAATTGTCTTTCCTGTTTCCAGCTTTGGAGGAGTTGTTCATTTTCACAGATTTAAGCTCAGCTGTCCGACATGATAGGAATAATGTGAGTTGTGTTTTAGGGTCTCGTTTGCTGCGCTCCTTACAAATAATAGAGATAGTCTATCATTCTCCCCTTACTTCTCTTTTTCATAAGAGCACTCATCTCGTGCCACTACTCCATCATCCATTCTTATTTTTTCCGCCTTCTTCCTCATCAATTCCTTTCATCACTCGCACCCTCTTCCTCCCCCCCACTCCTTCTGTCCCAATAACTTTGTCTCATCCATTTCCTGACTTCCTCGCCTCTCCCTTCCTCTTCATGCCACCCATTTCCTTCAATCCCTCCCTCCCTCTATCAGCCCTTCTAACAGCCACATCTTCCTCCTTCTCCTCCATCTTCAAGCTCGTCTCCAGCTGCTCCGTACCATCTTCCCTCACCCTCTTTCCCCTGCCTTCTCTCCTTTCTTCATCAGTCTTTCCCTTCCTCCATCCATCCCACTCTTTTTCTCTATCTCTACGACGGTCTCTCTCTGCAGTGTCTCTGCATGTGTGTGTGTGTGTGTGTGTGTGTGTGTGTGTGTGTGTGTGTGTGAGAGAGAGAGAGACAGGGCGGGATAATCATAGCTAACCCAATAAAGCGTCGCACAGGCCCCCCTAGCCCATCCATCAGCCTGCGTCTGGGAAACGCTTCCCCACGCTACGCCGGCCCCACGTGGACCCAAACCTGACAGCCATATAAATGTCTGCAATATACATATCCCATATAAATATGTCTGCAGAAACCCAACACAGACTGGGGGGGGGGGGGTATAGTGTGTGTGCGCGTCCGCCTGTGTGTGGAGGAAAAACAAATAAAACACACAGCTACAGAACATATCAAATAAATAATACAGAAGAAATGAAGCATGTACATATATGCAAATGTTTATGCAAATTATAATGTCTCATATCTAGTTCAACACTTTGGGATTCATATCTGTAATATAGCAAACACACACACACACACACACACACACACACACACACACACACACACACACACACACACACACACACACACACACACACACACACACACACACACACACACACACACACACACACACACACACACACACACACACACACACACACACACACACACACACACACACACACACACACACACACACACACACACACACACACACACACACACACACACACACGATGGATGCGCAGAGGGGAAATGTGTGTTTTCTTTACCTTCCAGTGAGTGGATGCCTTGCTCCCTCGAGGTGTCGTAAACATTGTTGAAATCATCTCCTGCGTTTGGGTCGGCACCGGCTGCGAGCAGAACCTTCACCACACTAAAACACACAACAAAAGACAAAGACACACATTTAAACCGAGTAATTATCCTGCCTACATCACGTGTTATATATCTCTGCACACATGAACACAGACCAAGCCCTTCCTCAGTAATGACCCTGCCTTCAGGTCTATGGGACGGCAATATGGACAGTATCTTCTATCCCAAAATATGTACATTTATACTGTTTTATCTACAATTTATATCGCACATGTTCTGGGAATCCTATTAAGAAAACAGTTTATAGATGAAGTATCAGAGGGTCTCCCGTTTTTGGTGACTCTCGTGAATTAAAAACAAATGAAAGTTATTCATCACATTTATGCAAAAATATTGTAAATCCAATATTGTCGTAAAACAACTTTCTCATTTACAGTAGTGCCCTCAGTGCCCTCATACAACCAAACATATCAAAGGGATAGCTACCTTAGTGTAATCATCTCACAGTTTGTGTTCTATAATTCCCCAACTCTGTTCAAATCTTACTTTTCCTTAGCTTAGGTAACAGGAAGTAGAATGCAGACTGGATTGAAACTTGTTTCCTATAAGTCACCAAACCTCGACTCTTTAACGAAGTTTCTCACACGCTCACAGCTTGAAAACAAACACGCAGATGCAAATAATTCCTCAATTGACCGCGATTCTTCCACCTGATTGACTTCCAGTTCTACTCCGTCCCGTTATGGTGGATACACCCCAATGGCCGCTCCCCTCATTCACATCTAGTCGTCTGCTTTGTAACATGTACATATGTGTACATTGAGGGGGGCAAGCGTCGGGCCTGTTTCCGGCGCCTTTTTGGGGGGGAGCTGTGTGTTTTTATGTAGCACTTCATTGGAGCGTACCGCCTTATAGAACAAACACGAGAACCTCGGCAACACCACTCACTGTGACCCAACGGACATTCCAGGTACCGTCTCTCCGCCTACAGAACACACTACCCCCCCCCCCCCACACACACACACACACACACACACACACACACACACACACACACACACACACACACACACACACACACACACACACACACACACACACACACACACACACACACACACACACACACACACACACACACACACACACACACACACACACACACACACACACACACACACACACGCTTTACATTTACCACCATGAACGTGTGCAATGGCTTTGACATTGAGACACAGAGTACACACAAAAAACTAGTCCGCTAGTCTGCGCCCAATGAGAGCGGGAGCGGGGGCGATGGCCGAAACATGAACCCTGGCAGTTCGCTGCTGGCTGCCATTAAACCTGTGACTGTGTAATGCAGCCTGGGAGGGAGTGATGGATCATTTTCAGATAAATGGTTATGGCAGGAGGCCTGAGAGGGTTTAAATGGAGCAAAATGATTATTCATAGGAGGATGAGATGGACCTCTTTTTCAGAGCAACTACACTTGAGCAAGAAACCAGATACAGCTCTCGTTTAGGAGAAGCTCTGCTGCTAAAGATGAGTATTGACAGGAATTATGGAGAGACTTGGTGCATCAACTCTGATATTACACAGTCAATTTAAAAGTGAGGTGTGAAATTAGAGCAATTGCATAATAAAGTAATGGTTCTAAAAGAAAATATATCTGGATATTTTTTACGGAAAATGTATTAATAACATTAAACAATTGACAATAACAGAAGCAGTTAAGTATTTTAGGTATGCATCAGTAATTGGAATTAGGTTAGCAACTATTTTTCTCACTAAAGACAAATCTGCAATTTTTAAGATTCTTAAAAAGTAATATTTAGCAGAAACTGTGAAAAATTGCCAAATGTTATTTGCAGGAGCCTGAGGTGTATTCAAATATACTCTTCGACTTACAGTCTACACCAAAAGATACTTAGTCTACTTAAATGATAATATCAAGATATGGTCAAAAAAGCAAGACACAGGTTTGAGAAACTGGAACCAGTACTTTTCTGGCATTTGTGCTGAAAAAACCACTGGAATTGTCAATGGATTATCAAAATAGTCAATGAAATGAACATAATGTGTCAAATAACAGTACAAGCCCTAAATAGAAGATTAGAAAAATGTTCTTTGGGGTACCAGTACGGGCTCGAAAACCAAAGTACAGTGTGCCGTACGAACACATGATTCCAATATATCAGTCAAACAAATCACAGACAGAATTATATAAAATTGCTGCCCATCTTGCTGCTGGTTTAGTAACTACATGTTCCTGTGGGAGCGGAGAGCTGAGAACAGGCCGGCCAGGTCTTTGTGTCTGACCTTGCTGAGGGGGTATAAAGGACTATCGGGGGGTCCCCTTTTGTTACTGTATCACTGTGGCTGGGGGCAGCAGGGGGGCCGTGACCCACAGAGGGCTCTCCTCTCACCCTTGCAAGCACTTCTACAAACACCTCGATGCATCCTGCGAGACACACACACACAAACCCAAACTAAGGTTGGTCACACGAGGCTGGGCAGGACTGTGTGAGGGAATGAGACGGTCTGAAAAGAGTTAATGGCATCAGAAAGGTAAACACGGAGGGATAAAGAGAGGAAAACTGCAGAGAGGAGGAGGACTGGTGACAGAGAGAGATTTAATTATACAGGAAAGTGCTAAAACTAATGAGCTTTTGAAAACAGTTGATGGTTTAACTAATCAACTGATGATCAAGTGGCTAACTTTATTTGGGACCTTCAGGAGGAGAGCTGCAGCACTCATTTAAGGCCAAACTGAAGGCATGCAGGGGTTAATTAGGTTACACGCCTATTTAAAAAGGAGTGGGCCAAAAGTTACATTTACAAACTTCTAAAACATCTGTAAATTACAGCATTTTACATTTTTAGCTAGACTGAAACATAAAAGTGTCAAATAAATAAGAATCTAGCTGCTGACTTGACAACCGTGTCACTTTTTTCGTTGTGTCCGTTGTCTTGACCCTCTGTGGATGTAAGCTTAACATCCTTAACTTACATGTTCCCTTCCCTCATGCTTTAAATCTTTGTTGATGTTTGTGTTTTATTTCTTTGCATTTCTTCCTTTTTTTATGTGTAAAATCTAATTAATTGAAGTGTTACGTAAATGTTTCAAAGCATCACCCGTGGAGTTGAGCAGGAGTCAGCATCTTGCTTTAGAACACTTCAACAGATGCCTGAGACTTGGACACATTAATGGACGTTCCCAAGCTACCTCACCATCCATCTCTTGTACCAAAAGCTTGAGATAATGACCGATGCTCACTTAACAAGCAAGAGCTCCTGGTAGATTCAACCCTCCAGCGCGTGCCGAGGTTTGCCAGCAGGTGACCGGCGATACTGCCGGGGGCTGGTGTTATTTCCCCATCGTGCCCTGGAGGGAAGACAGGAAATGAGCACTTCCTTCTGTCCTGTTCTATAATAGACACCTGAGCCGAACTGACCATCCATGTCTCGGACCACCTGGCGCAGACGCTGGACCTCACTTGACCCCATCACACCTGCACAGCTGGGGTCAGAGATATGCCAGGAAGAGAGGCGCACTGCTCTTTTTTATTCCAACCAAAGAACCCGATTGGTCAAAGATTTTTTTTAAAGTGTGTCCAAGATTCATTTTGTTTCCTTATCTGTTTCTCTTCCTGAGGATATCTCCATTTTCCATTTTTCTTTTGTCTAAATTGAGGGCTAATAGCTGAACCTGTCAGATCTGTGATATCCGGCTATACATATAAAATTGACTTAACGTTGTGATGCTAATGACTTAAATAGTTGCAAATGTATGAGTTAGCTTGGTTGGATTTTCCCATGGACTGTGTCATTCCGACAAAACAAAGTCATAATATATTGTATATAAATGGGGAGGCGTGTGGTGCAGTGGGTTGTTCGTTGGTGTTCGAATCAGGGGGTCACAGGTTCAAACCCCACTGCAGTCAGCATGTCGTTGTGTCCCTGGGCAAGACACTCCTCCCACAGTATTGAGTATGTATGTCGTTTGGATAAAAGCCTCTAACAAGTGACATGTAATAAAAGGTGCTCATTATATGTGTGAAATGCAGATCAAAACAATTACAGCTTGTATAAAATAGCCACATGTTTTCAAAGACGGGTCTCCTTTCAAGCTTTTAGGAAACATACTTTTTTAATTGAAACCACTAAAACCGTGGAAATATTTTTCTGTGCTGAAGGTCATGTTCAACTTTGAACAGATATTGTTCTCCTAATCATTGCATGGTTGCTACTGTATGTAGCTGGAACATCAAGGAGGAGATGCCTCAATTCCAGCATTGTATTTTATGAATACAATTTCATTTGAATAACTTATTTGTTGAAAATGGGACCAGTGGGACCAAATGGGACCAGTTTACAAATGTTAAAAATTATAAATGTTTAATGTGACAAAGGCTAGTATTGAGGGTAGAACATTGACGTTTTTGTATATTGTAATGGCCCACCTAAGGAAATGCGTACAGAGAACCAAAGTGTAGGAAACGCTGCTGTATGGCAGCTTGATCTGTCACTTAACCGGCTGCTTACCATCACAATCATGTTGTATCGTGACCAAATGTTAGGAATATTTCACTGGGTGATTTCCCCCACTTTTCAATCCAGCTAATCCCGGTCCCAAATCCATAATCCCACTCCACATCACTCTCTCTCCACCTCCAAGCTTTTCTCTTCTCTGCTTCCCAACGAGCCACTCATCCTCTCGTTCCATCATCCCTCCGCTTTCCCTCGTCTCGTCCCCCTGCCTCCCATCGAGTCACTCGGCCGACAGGTCGGAACGGTCAACAGGCGTTTCACTCGGCTGAGCGCTCATTGTGCACGTGAAAGCAGCGAGGGAGGGATGGACGGAGAGAAAGAGACATGGAGATGGGTATTGTGTGTTAAAGAGTGCAAATAGTGGGCCAGGCCCTGCGCCTCCCAGATTTAGCCCCAGATCAAAGCTAAGCAAACACACGCCCCCCGATGTCTCACCCTTAATTCTTCCACACAGCCCTCTACTCCACCCCTGATTCTCTCTCACAGCCGCACCTCGACCCCTGAGCACCAGAGAGGATACACCGAGCTCCTCAGCTTCCACTGAAACAGCTCTGGTCAATCTTCGGTCTCTAGAAACACTGTTACCACTTCTGGTCCGGGATCAAATAAATACGCAGTAAGGGGGGAGGTGAAGTTATTCAACAGTCACTTCCATGCTGACAGTCTAGCTACAGGCTAGACCGCGCTCATGAGCAATGTTTGCTGTGTTTTCACTTAACGGCTGCAAATAAAGTTGTGTGTGACTGAGTAATAGGCAGTTGGCCTGTAAGATATTTGGTATAAACTCCCCTCGTCTTTGTGTGTGTTTTTGTGCGTGCATTCCCACCTGCATCCACATTTGTGTGTGTGGTTATGGGCGTGTGTGTGTTAGTGAGACATGCATGACTGATGTGTGTGAACCGATGTTCTGTCTTCCCTGCAGCAGTGACGGCTCACTGGGGGGTTAGAAGACGGGATTAAACACAGAGGAGTGTCACTGCCTCGCTGAGTTATAGCACTCATAACGCACACACACACTTTATAAGGACAGTGCAGGGGCACACACAGACAGTCACAAACACCCATTTGTGTCCAAAAACACATTACACATACATCAAGATGTTACGCTCAACTATCACTCAGCACTCGTCGTGTAATTATAAAGATGTAATGGAGCTCAAATATCACCAAAAAGGGAAAAAATGAAAGCACATTTTTGTTTCTGTGTCTGAGAACGTGTTACAGACAATATTGTAAGTAGAAGTGAGTGCAATTAACAATTACTTTAATTAACACATCCATTTTTACCATTGATTGATTACTGTCCCAAAAGATTCTGAAAAATGTACGACAAACTAATAAAAACCCACTTTAAAATCATATAAAGTAGCAGATTCTATCATTTGAGGAGCTGGATCCAGACACTGTTTGGCCTTTTTCATTATTATTGACTTGATTTATCAACCAATTCTCATAAATGACTTTTCTGTCGATCAAATAATAATTAAAACACTTCAATAACTGTATACGAACACATCAATATAAATACTGATAATAAAAAATCTAAACTATGAAATCAATTACAATGTAATGTAATTCCAATGCAGAAACATAACACCTCTCTGAGGCTGAAGACTTTTCTTTTTGCTGCTGCTTTTAATTGAACTAGTCACATCTTACACTGCACTGTAACTTTTATTCATGTACCTGTGTTATTCATGTTTTATTTTTTTAATGTTTCTAATGTGTATTATGCTCTTAATGTCTTTCATTTTTGTAAAGCACTTTGAATTGCCCTGTGTTGAAAAGTGCTATATAAATAAACTTGCTTTGCCTCTCAGATTCTCATTAAGGTTTAAATGTGTCTTGCATTTCTTTCTTGTTTCCATTTCTTAAGAAGGGAGCAACTAACCGTTATATTTAAAGAAGACTAATTTTATATTTGAGTTTCACATTGGACTTCTCACGGGCACATTAGGCCGTTAAACAAAAAAGTGACCACACAGTCGTGATGGAAGAAAAAATAAAAGCCTGTAAATTGGATTTGGCCCGGCCTTAACCCCGGCCCCTCTCTGGGCTGTGTGTGTTCTGGGGGCCAGGAGGCTAATTTAATTTGTTGGACAGAGAGATGGGGGAACGGGGAAAGACCGTCTGTCAGTCTGAAACTCGCACTTTGCTCTTCTGAAGGCCGACTGTAACAACTAGAGCGGGACACGGATGACATATGCTCACACACTAACTCATGCAGACAGCTGCCCTTTTCCAAAACACTACATTACTGTTACATATGCTCACCAGAGAGGGCATCGCAGAACTCAGAAACACGTGATTTGTTCAGAAACACACAGACCTGTGCTGGCGGTTCATGGCAGCCACCATGAGAGCGGTCCAACCGAGACGGTGGCGTTGGTTTGCATCGACCCCCTCTTTCACCAGCCTGATGGGAAAAGAAACGAAAAGTAGTTTTAATTCAACATCACTGTTAATATCAACATATAGAGAGGGTATGTTATAATGATGATGTTATTGACTTATCGTACGATATATGAACATGACCTTGATCCTTTTTGCTGACATCGACAACCCCCTTTGTGTTTACATGCGTGTTTGTGTACAAAAGAATGTCGACAACATAATCCCGGAATAAACAGCGGGGTTTTCCTACCGTTAATAGATTTGGGCATCTTATTTATCTTTTATCTATAACTATATTTTATATATTTTTTACGTTCAGATTCAAATGTATGATAATTCCTAGGATTCAAATAGTCAATTACATTATCGGAAAGGGGTACTTGCATTAGTAGTATGATCATTACGTCAGTGGAATTAAATAGTCTTAAACAGACATCAAATGATAATCACAATTATTTCTGGGAAAATGTTTTGTCCAACATAAGTAGTTATTATGACGACCTATAGAGGGCGTCAGAAACAAATGCCCATATAGCAATGCTACTAAATCAATAGGAAATTAAGTACTTTGTTCAAATGTTAACACATACTGAGGTTTACTGATGGAAGAACAAGTGTTTGTTCACATTTAAATAAGGAAAAGATTGAACATGTTAATGGCCATATGTTAAAACAAGAGATATGGCTTGCCAGCTGCTTGGGTTACTGTATGGAAGAGCTGCCTTGTTAGACACACCAGCATGAACCCAGCCCGATATCTTTGTCTTTATCTGACACACAAACACTTGCTCCTTGACCAGTTAATGTGTCTTTATGTTAGCCAGGTGTGTGTTGAGTTTCCTGCCGGAGGGTATGACATCAGGCACTGGAGTGGCACAATCCTTATAAAGTGTGTGTGTGTGTGTGTGTGTGTGTGTGTGTGTGTGTGTGTGTGTGTGTGTGTGTGTGTGTGTGTGTGTGTGTGTGTGTGTGTATGCAAGTGATCCTTCTGTCGCCTTATGTGCTGAGCAGGCAGACAGTGTGTGTGTTTACAGTCAACACAGGGGCCTCAGTCTGGTCTGCACTCAGCTCTGAAGCTCTCTGGCTCCGTTTTCACTGCAGGGTCTGCGGGAAGTTTCAGGGTCTGGGTAGAGGAAAAGGCTCACCACTACAACTATGTCCACGCTTTTTAGGGCAAAGTACTCTTTTAGGTTTGTTCAAACTAAGCTATTTATTTACAAAAAGGTTCATTTAAAGAAGGGGCATTGTGGGAAGTCAGAGCTTTAGTCTTTCACAAAGACGTGGCAGAATAAGATGGAGAAGCAGTGTCGATGGACTGTGCTCCGAAAGCGTTTACATCAAGAGAGACAGAGTGACACTTCAGGTATTTTCCGTGACATGTTTTGTATATTTCAAGTGTTTGACAGATGTATATGACAAACCCGCCCTGCAACCAAACTTCAACATGGTGGTGTCAATGTTGCCTTCAAAAGAGGCAGAGAAAGTGAGCAGAGTGTCCATTATTTTTGTAAATCCTGTAATGAAACCAGACCTTATGAATGGGTTTACCAAACCTAACAAAATTCTTTAATGTGGGTGGGCTGTATGATCACAGAGACAACATGCTGTTTCACAAGCTTGGCTGCAAGACAACTGGAGGGGAGCTATTAACTAATTGAACCTTTACATATCTTAAAATACAGAATACAAGAGCTAATACTTCCATTCCTGAAATGTCAGCATTGTAATTAACTATATGAACCCTGATTGGTGGAACCTGCTTTTAAAGCTAAAGCGTTAGTCTCACAGAAAATCCACTTCATATACACTTTCCACTGTTAAATTGCAATCTCAAGATTATATAATATTTCAGGTGTAGCACAACTGCTTTATAAGCTCAGTGTTAGAACGAAACCTCTATCGTCTCCTCATCCTCTCAGCAGACACACCTGACACTCTACCACTTCTATAAAACTAAACCAAAGCACTTAACACATCTGTGAGCTGCTGACTGGCCGTCTGTACTCTCACCTTCACCATCTGCCACATGGCACAGGTAACCCAAGCCAGCAAATGGAGACACACATGGATAAGCACATGTATGCTGCCCTAATGTACAGTACACTGATACACCATCAGTGACACACACAAGGCAAGCACTGATTTCACACACATATTAACATGATTATTACGCAGGGCATGACTGCTCCAACCATACACCAATATGAAGAGTGATGTTTGTCTGTATTTTATCTAACCAATTACTCTGATCCGCCAAATCAAATGAAAAAAAAAAAGGAAAACGTCAATACGCCAAACGTGTGACTACAGCGTGTTAGCTTCTGTCTGTTCTCACAGTTACTCAAGATGTGTAATGTAATTTAATTTGTAATATATTATCAGCAGGACAGATGGGACAAAGAAATGCCTGACGTGGCTTTTCTCGGGTGGTTCTGGTAGACGGTCTCTGAGTGTGCAGGGGAATTGGAACAGACTCGGAGCAATGCTATTTTAATCTGCGAGTTAGAAAATATAAATAAAAGGTAAAGCAAAGCAAAAGAAAAAAAACATCTGAAACGCTTGAATGAAACACAAATCAAGGCTAATTGTGGGAATTGAGTTCTGAGTGGCTAAGTGTGACATCCATCCTGCTAACAGTTCACACACACACACACACACACACACACACACACACACACACACACACACACACACACACACACACACACACACACACACACACACACACACACACACACACACACACACACACACACACACACACACACACACACACACACACACACACACACACACACACGGTCCTCTACTTCCACCTAGTGGTATTTAACGGGACAGCAGAAAAGTGAAACAACTGGATTTTTATGATCCTAGCTGTTGCTTCAGCAGATGACCGGTGTGACAGGTATTTAAAATAAAGGCTTTCTATTATATTCTTACCAGAGCCCAATAGAGGTCAACAGTGACAACCCAATTTGGATTCAATCAAACATGATTTCTTTATTCAGGGAAATTTAGTTAATTGTAGTCCAGGCGGAGATTCTGCCTCAATACATTGGAATGAAGACATTTCATATTGGTGCAGGGGATACGGCTTTCATTATTAGATACGATTGCCAAGTAAGCCATTCAATTTAGCGTACCAATTGAATATTTTTACAATTACATATAACAATAAAACTAATGTCTCGAAATCCAATTCATATGGCATTAGTAATGTTATATCAATCACTGCTATAATGACAAATTAAAGGTAGTATATGGCTGTTGTCTGGCATGTAGAATAGTCTTTTAAAAGGCAACATTTGGCCACTTGTCATGCCATTTATTTAATGTCTACAACACCCTTACTACACAAAGTAGGCCTCCTTAAATCATGTGGTTCACGACGGAGAGCCGATAATGTGTCTCTGTGTTATGGTGCTCCATGATGCATGTGCAAGGTGTTGAAGTGTGCGTGTGCTTTTTTTGGGGGGGGGAGGGGTACCTGGCGACATCTTCAGAGTTATTGGTCCTCGCTGCCTCCAGAAGAGCATCACCTTGTTATGCAAACACATAAATGGAAAAAAATTACAGAAGAAGGATACAGAAAACTTGAGCACAAGGGATGACAATACTGTTTAAAAAAAAATCAAATTCCCAAATATCTTCACATTCACACATTGTGTTCCGATTAACCCAGCCACATCTTTTTTCTTGGTTTGTGTCTATATCTACGCCGGGATCCGGAGTCGAGGCTGATCCTCTTGTTGTAGTCCTGTGTCCTGGATCCTCTATCCTGAGTTCTGGATTAAGTCGTGGACTTCGGGTCGTGGCTGAACCTGTCTCTGCGGTCCTGCCTTGGGTCTCGCCATGCTGCTTCCCTGATGGCTTCCACAGGATTGTAGCTGACATCCTCGTGGATTTATCTTCTTATTACAGACACATGCATTTCCTAACATTCGGTCTATATGCTGTAAAATGTATTATCTCTTCGATTTACACAAAGCATCTATTGCACGTCTGTCCGTCCTGGGAGAAGGATCCCCCCTCTGTTGCTCTCCCTGAGGTTTTTCCCATTTTTTCCCCTTAAACTGTGAGTTTTCTCTGGAAGTTTTTCCTTGTACGATGTGAGGGTCTAAGGATAGAGGGTGTCGTTTTTCTCATACTGATATTCTGAACAATCTGTGCTGTCTCTACTGTAGGCTATTTTTTATTATATGTACAGCACTTTGGCTCGACCAAAAATCGTTTATAAATGTGCTATATAAATAAAACTTGATTTGATTTGATTGACCATTATAACACACTGTGCCTTTTGAGAACATGTTCAAAAAGCTGCTGACCATAAATGACATCGATTTACTTTCCTTTTTCTAATAGCAAGTGAATGATCACTAATAAAGCCAGACTGTTCTGTCTGCTGCTGTCTGGTACACAGGAACAGCTTAACCCTGCAGGCCAGACTGCTGGACTCTTGAACTCACTTGACACTCACTCAACCATTGACACTTTACATTTATATAATTTGACTTACTGTTTTACAATAGTTTACACCTCTCTGTGTGTATAAATACATACATTAAGCATTAACACATATACATGTACTACTATACCTGTTAACTTTTAGTTTTTTCATTTACATTTACAATTACTTTTATTTATTTGTTTTTTAAGCTATGTTGTTCCTTTTTTAACTTAATGATTGAATGTATAATTAGAGTATTATGTTATTTCAGTGATTTTTAATATATATTTATTTTTTGCATAGTTGGTGGGACCCTTAGATATTCACAGCCAACAAGTAGTTATTGTACATATGATAATAAAACACTTGAACTAAAAGACAAAACAATTATGTCACAGCACAATGACAGCTGATAAAGTGTACCTCTGTTTTGAAATGTATGTGTACCACTGATGTCAAGGTTTTTGTGCATGATATTTATATATTTTTTTTAATAAATAAGATTAAAAAAAAATCTACCTTTGTTATCAGAGTCTTTCTTCAGGCAGAAGGCCAGGGCAGCAGCGGACAGCACCCCGGCAGAGGCCACCCCTGCTCGGCCGGCTCCCCCTCCTGTTCCTCCTCCGCCGCTCTTCTCCCAGTAGTGGTTGTTGTTGCGTCCCCTGCCGGCGAGAGACGCCCATGAGTTGCGGCGGTTCTCAAGGTTGGACAGCCATCTTGGGGCGAGATGGTGGTACTGCACCACCGGACTGCTACCAGCGGTGTCCTCGGCTAAAATCCCCCTCCTGGAGACCCGGGAGGTGGACACGATGGGGTTGCGGTTGGTCTCTGCCGGCTTCTCTCGGGTGCCCTGCCGCGCAGCACCGCTCGCGCTGGTCTGGAGGATGCGGCTGCACGGTGACAGGCTGCGCGACCTTCGAGCAATGAGCCTGGTGGGAACCGATGATAACATGGCGAGGAACTGACCGAAAACGACCCGGGGGATGAAACCCTCAGTCTGGCTGTAATGTCAGGGGTAGTCGGGGCCGGGGACACCTCGTTAATCCGATGTAACAGCCGTTAAAACCTCGATTTCTAGGTAGCTACTTTCAACCATGGAGACGAAAACAACCGTTCACCTCATCGTAGCGTGGATGTCACCAGAACGCGCGGTGCATTTTGGGAAATGGTGTTTCACTGGAAGCTTCGGTGTCAGGTCATGTGTTTACGGCAAGAGGTGTTTGTGTTGCATAATTCCATGTTCATTTAAGTCTAGTTAAACTGTTGTGAGACGCACAAGATAGATTTAGAAAAGCACACAACCCCATTTAACACATTAATCCTTTAGAAAAATGCTGGCATAACAAGCTTAGAGTTTATAGTTTCCAGTGTTGCCAAGCACTAACCATTACTTTAGAAGTCCCATATCTATAGCTAGCTACCCTCTTGATTTACAGGATAGCTTTTCTGTATTTGTTTGTAATCATAGGCCTACAGCCAAAAACAGCTATGTTACAGAGTTTTCCTAAAAGGAGAAGATGCCAATGTGCATTGTTTTCATGTTGTATTTATGGTGAGATGTCCACCATCAGAGGTTCTGGTACTTTAGCATTTCATTGTATACAAGAGGCCCTTAGAATAACAGAACACTGACTTTTAATGGCACAGGCAGTCGTTTTGTCAGGGCAGGCTACTTGTCCCTCAGTTCCTCGTGGCCACCAGATGGCATCAAAGCACAGTTCTGAGTTCACAGGCCATTGCAGACAGTGTCATCTATTCATAACAATGTCTTTAGTTTTGGCCTTAATGATGATAGTCGCACGAACAATTAAGTTATTCTCATCAGCAAAAGGACAACACAATTATAGACTCTAGCCTCAAACTCTTAACCACTGATAAATTAAAGTTTTGAGTGTAGTCATTTGAACACTATTCTCTAATTACTGAAAATGTGTTTTAGTATTCTTGAAATACAATCCAAGCCAAGCCATTTTGACATATACAAGAGTGGGCAAAATGTACTAGAAGGTTAAGTTGTGTGCTGGCAATAGGCTAACTGTGGCTCACCAGACATGAATCATAGAGGGTTTCAGGCTCTGCCATCATAAATCCACTTGCACCTTTACCGGCAATGTCATCTAAATGTCAGTGTGGCTTCGCTTTTGTATACACCTGACAACACATCCATTCTCTCCAACAAATAAAGAACCATTAGAGCATTCTTGTTTTTTATGTTCCTAAAATAATCAGATTCACTGACATTTTACATAGCAAACATTTCGACACAGGTGGAAAAAACACTGTTAACCAAGGCTCTGTTTTAAGATGTAATGCAATGTAATGTATATCAAATAGCTATGTAATTGATTATGATGGTGTTTGACTGCAGAATGTCTGCTGTGAAAATGATTTTTCCAACATTGGTCACATATGGCCATCCTGCAACGCCCTATGGAACCACCGTTCTAGACATACTGGATAATAGTTGAATATTTATTGTATAAATTGATAGTATTGTATTGATAAAGATCATATGATAACCATCCTGGTGAGAAATGTACCTTCTCACTTCTCTGCCTCATGAGGTCAAAGGTCAGGGTCAGAATGGAAAACTTAAACCCTTTTATTCAAAAGACAGTTTCAAAAGTAAAAAGCATGTAGCCTATTGCTCCTGAACAAAGAAACACATTTAAGTGTCATTTTAAGAACGAAAAATGTAAGGTGCATTTCAGATTATTATGGCTTGGAGATGTTGAGCACACCCACAGATCAAATTGAATGTAAGAAACTGATAATGGGTTTACACCACAGTCTATGGTTTACACACTCCAAGATTAAAGGAGTGAGAGCGATGTATTAGAACAATTACACGACAGACTGAGAGAAAAATAATTGGATACAAGCAAACAGAGTGAGGGAATAGACACGCACACGCACATACACACGCGCGCGCGCACCCACACACACACCCACACACACACACACACACACACACACACACACACACACACACACACACACACACACACACACACACACACACACACACACACACACACACACACACACACACACACACACACACACACACACACACACACACAGTTCAACTGCAGTTACAGTTAATAAGGAAGCATAATATAGAGAAAAATCAATTATTATTTATATAGACCATTATAAAATAGCCGCTGGTCCAGAGGACAGGTGAAGGCCGAAGAGACTTCACACGTCAGCCAACAGCAGCCAGGCGCGCCCCCGCGGCTCTGTAAACGAACTAGTTTGCAAAAAGGTGCACGTGTATGATGTGATAGCGCGGGTTGCGTTCAAAAGCTATCGGGAATATGAAAACAAACAGGCGTAGCTTGACTGTTTGAGCTGTAAGAAAGATATGCAGATTACTATTATTGATGCTAAATAAAGAGGTGCTTGAAAATTGAAAAGTAAAAACCTAGGCCCCTTCTCACTTCATGGCTTACCTCCAGGGTTAAGGGTTGGGCAAAATCTGAGGCAGTTTGATGTATTTACAATAGAGATCTGTTTCCAGTGCACATATTGGCTGGTTTAATCTTTGCTCCAGCTCTAAGGTAAGGCTACAATTAGCCTAATACAGAAAGGAAATAGTTGGAAAACAATGTATCATTATTTGGTGTAATAATGTATATCAAATTGTGTTTTCCCATAACAAAATACTTCTAACAGTGTTAGCATTAGCTAGGTTCCCAACATGTTAGTTGTCAACAGTGGGCTACTGTAACTTTAATTAAAACGAACACAATGTATTTATGGCAGTTTTACGGGGAGCACCTGAAGGCAGCACAGGGAGGCGTTTCCATTGTAGCAGCCCCTGCGTCGCCTGCCTGTTCACCCTGGTTCCTCCGCCTCTCCCCCCCTCCGTCTCCCCCCTCTTCCTCTTATTTCTCACCGCATCTCCTCCACCACCTGCCACAGCAGCGACGCAGCGATGGAGAGCCACTGCAAATGATCCCAAGCCCAAGGAATACTGCAACTGAGAGAGGGGGGAATAAAGACACCGGTAGGGGAAGACGTATGAAGAGGGGGACACAGAAAGAAGGAGAGAAAAACGGTGAGAGACAAGCGGAAACAGAAACATATGGTTTGTCTCAAGAGTGGCTGTTTCTGAGGACCTCGCTACAACTTATTTAACCACCGTCATCAATTAAAAAAGCCACATTTGATTAATCTAATACACGATTTATGTGCATTATGTTTTGAGTGCTCTCACCTGTGTGAGTCTTTGCTTATAACCCCCCTGTTTGATTAGTTTGTGCAGGGTGGATTGCGGTTGTTGCACCTCCCTCAATGCGCACACACACACGCACGCTGATCATCACAAGACGCGGTGCAGCCGACAACAGCTTCTAGCTTGCAAGGAGGAAATTGAATTAGACAAGTTATTCCCACAGAAGAAGTAAGTGGTTGGCTCTATGCGTTGCCTTCATTTCCCCGGCTCACAGTGTCTTCCCCCCGGGCCCGACAGGAGTCTCACTAACCCTCTCTTCTCCCTTCTCCCCCCCGGTAACTAGCCATGTCTGGACAGACTGTGACCATACCGGATGACCGGGCGTTTGCCAGCTTCAAGGCGGAGTGTCTGTGCGAGGAAGGCTGGAGTATCAACCACAACAAGGGGGGCATCGCGGTGTTCACCCAGGGTCTGGAGGAAGGGAAGTCCATCCACAACATTAAGGTGAGACACTGTTTAACCTTTTCCCAAGAAGTCCCAAGAATATGTTTAAATATGACAACGTATACAATTACTATGCTGTAACTTTATTGTGGAGGTAATATCAACTGTTGTATAATCCTCTTGGCTAGAAGGTGATTTTTCTAAATTCCCATATGATTCAAACTGCTGACATGCTCTAAATGCTGCTTTTTGCTGCATGCAGAGGATTCTCCAATCCACTAACCTTCATTGCATTTCAAATACATTTATTTAGAAAACACATAGTACTTTGTTGTACCTGTGTAAGCAAACAAACAAAAAGGGTTAATAGTTAGGATATTATGCCAACAGTGCAAATGTAAAGCCTCCAATGTGTAACTTTTTTAGTATCACAGTTTAGTGCACACATCCCGAGTTAGATTCAATTATCTATTTATAAATGTGTGCAATGGTAGGAGTGTGAATAGATGCCTAATGCACACTTTCAAAATCCCAGGTATCACAGAGAAGTGAGAGCCTCAGGAGTCAGGTTTAATGCTCCAGAGAGACACCATTACACGCAGCCAGTGAAACTATTTTCAAGGCTCTACCCAACAGCATATTGTGGAGTGGAAGGTGTAATATGTCGGCTCACTTTGTTCACTTCTGTGTAGCCAGTTTTGCATACAGTTTGTGATTCATTTCATACAGCACAGGGAAGTGAACATAAGCTGAAATAGTACAATAGACCATTCCTGATAGCCAAAACACATAAAATAAATCAATGAAGTCAGTTATGAATTGCATTTTTATTATGTGGTTACAGCTCTTTAAATTTGACATTTACTGCTTTTCTCAATTCTACATTGAGTCAATTTCGGTTAAATTACAAAATATCCAGGTTAAAGACCTTTCTTTGGACTTTGATAACTTGTGTTGGTTATTGGTCCGTTTTCTCTTGTATTAACTAAATGATAAACTAGCTCTAGCACGGCTCTAGTCAGGCGCAGTGGCGGATTTAGGATTGTAGGAGATCCAGTGCAGGGGTACAGTGCTATTTTTTATAAGTGGGGGGTGTACCGAACATCCTTTAGGGGGGTCATCGCCTCCTCTCGGGGGTCCGGGGGCATGCTCCCCTGGGAAGATTTTTTTTTAAATATTGAAGTTGAAAGCATCAATCTGGTGCACTTTGAGAGCAACATTAACCCTACCTTAATAACACCTTAAAGCGGACAAAAGGCACTGGAGAACACTCATTAACACCCTTTAATGAAGCAAACTAATGCCTTAACTCACTCAAATAGTCATTTACTTATTCAGGTGAAACGAATGTGCATAGAGTTTTAAAGGATGCGGATAGTCTCACCTTGATTCTGGCGCATTGCTTATCGTTTTATAGATCTATTCTCATCCACCATCTTTGTTTGTGACGTAAAGAGTGTAAGAGTCACGTTTCGGAATCGGACACTCTGAGTGGATGCAGTCACAGCCAATCGGAGTCTGATTCAGAGGGTTGCCTGTCAGTTCTGTTGTTATGTGTACTGAATCGAGAATTCCACGGGCGAAAACAAAATACAAATTGGAATACGTTATTTTAGTGTCTTAAAAGTAGACTGAGGTATGAAGGGTTAACGTTACATCTTAGGATAATTTTTAGTCATGTTCTGTATACATACTAACATATAAGGGTATACTTAGTGTGGTTACTCCATGTTTACTAGCTATAACATTAACGTTACATCACTCTTTTTCACTTCTTACTCAGTCAGCCAGAGTGCAGATATCACCATTAGATTCACAAACCTGAAACATCATCCATTTCTTGACTGCTGGTGATGACATTGTTGTCAGCTGCTGATACAGCTTGTGGCGCCTGCTTCGATGACAATAACTTTCTAATATCCATAACTGTATAGGCTATTAGCTTAAAACTCGTCAGGCACTAGGAAGGATCACTTCTTCTTCAGGGCAGGCTACGCAGTACGCAGGCTAATGTCCCACAGTGGCTGCCTCTCTGGTAGACTCCGGTACTGCACATTACTCCCGAGACCTTTAAAAAAATAAAAAAATAAAAATAAATAAATTAAGTGAAACATCCGGGGCTTTTCAGAAAACATCCGGGGCTTGAGCCCAAGTAGCCACCCCCTAGCGCCGCCACTGGGCTACAGTAAGACATTAATACATTGTCACAAGGTTCAGTACAGTAGGTGGAAAAAAGTGGTTCCTGATCATTGTTTGGGTAAGGCAAATCATGTGATGATGAAGGCACATGATAAGAAACATTGCTATCCAGTGAAATAGCAGTCTTGGCAGTTTGTCTGTTTATTTTGGGAGACAATGTGAAGGAGTCATTGTCGGCAGTGTCACTTTAATCTATCGAAAACCTAACCGCTGCGTACCATCAACACACATTAATTTTGACTTCAGTCATTAATAGAGTTTTGTTATTGTGCCAGGACAAAGACCCATAATAAAAAAAAAACGATTTCAGCACACACAAAAATACACAAATAGATAGCAATACATACTTAATGAAGTAGTTTCCACACATATGAAGATACAAAGGGACATTTTAATAAAGAAATTGTGTAAGCCATTGTTGTCTGAAGTTGCCTGTTAGTATATAACTTTTTACAGTACATTCATTCATATATTTAGGGTTATAAAAAAATGTTTGTAAAAATGGTATAGATTTTCATCCAATGTAGACAATGTGAATTTTTTGTGCATCTAACAACCAAATCTATTAGCCAGTGAGATCTACAGGCCTCCAAGAATTGTATTAAATATGTCAAATAACAAAAAATAAGATGTTTTGTATCGGTGTTGTACTTGCAGACTTTGCCGGTAACCTGATTGACGGGCAATTTAGTGCTCAACTGGCTCTAAAGCTCCTGAAGTGTTGTCACTTTCACTTTAAGACTGATTGTCCTTCACAGCTGACAGTTTTTGGAAAGTTGCCTTCACGTTTCTAACCTTCACAGTACTTTCTAAACTGACATAATAATCTGATATCCGTAATTTACTCTGGGAAGCATTGTCTCAGATTAAAATGAAACACATTGTCCTGTGTAAATGTGTGTGTGCTTTCCTGCTGGTGCATCCTGGTCTGATGTAGGTGTGCAAGCCACCAGCTGTTTACTTTGTTAAATAAATTAGTGTGTGTGTGCATGCATGGGTGTGTGTCTGTGTACGTAAGGGTGTGCAGGCGCCAAAACTGACAAGGGATTTTCCCAGCCCCCCCTCCAACTACACTGTGTGTGTGTGTGTGTGTGTGTGTGTGTGTGTGTGTGGTGTGTGTGTGTGTGTGGTGTGTGTGTGTGTGTGTGTGTGTGTGTGTGTGTGTGTGTGTGTGGTGTGTGTGTGTGGTGTGGTGTGTGTGTGGTGTGTGGTGTGTGTGTGTGTGTGTGTGTGTGTGGTGTGTGTGTGTGTGTGTGTGTGTGTGTGTGTGTGTGTGTGTGTGTGTGTGTGTGTGTGTAAAAGGCTATCAGGATGTTGTAAAGGTGTTCATTTGCCAGTTTGATTCCTCAGGGTATATTCTGTGTGTGACAAAGGAGAGGTGTATTATGTCTGCATTAGCTGGGAATAACATGTGTGTGCAGAGGGTAAGAACAGGTGTGTTTCTCCAGGACAGCTCTGCAAACAGAAGTAGAAAGTGCACACCCACATTTGGAGTTTTATTTACATAAAGATAAAGTCACAGGGATACCTTTCCCTTTATCTTCATGTAAATGTAACAGTTACAGGAGCTTTATTTTGCATAGTACATATTTCTTTCAATGCCTTACTCAGCCAAAACAGAAATTCTCTCCAAACTGGCATGACACATGTTTACTTTGTTTTCTTCACAAATTAATAACATTATTGTAGCCGTGTGTAAATATGGTAGATGGGGTGTATGGATCATGCTCATAGGGGTTTGTGTTTATCTTTATTAGTTCATAACAAAATAAGTCAAAGATACCATTTATAAACTGCAAGAGAATGTGAAGTAGAATTGCTTAAAACCCTCCATATGCTTCAAAAAGTATCCCTCTTCAGGCAGCAGGGTTAGCAAGGCAGCAAACCTAACCCAAATGAAATAACACCCTTCTGGAACACAAGTTTAATGGGTCAGTCATAGAAATACACACACCAAGAGCACTTAGTCGAATAATGCATAGGTCTGTGTGTGGGTAAGAGTAGGTGCACCAGCATTGCCACAGATACAGCTATTCTATTTACAGAAGAAATAAAAGCATGCATGTGTGTCGAATGATTAATGTGTATTGAGACTTTTCCTCCATTCCTGTTCCCTCTTCACTATAGCAGCAATATCAATAAGGAAAAAGTGATACATCCCAATCCGAGAGTGAGAGAGAACATACTGGCAATCATCATTATCATTAGCGGACTAATTATCATCAGCCACATTGTTTTCGTCGTAATGATTGTCACCGCCATATTCAGGACTTTTGTATTACTGTGTAATCACAGCTGTAACTGTCGTCGTCATCGTCATCATCAACAATATCATATCATTTGTCAGCACATGACTTCTCACCAAAATGCACAATGCGTGGGTGTGTATTAGCGTATTTTATTTTTTTTAGTTTGACAAACTGTCAAGCACATACGTGGGTTTGCTTCCTCCCCCACACAGGGGAAGCCCAGCTGTGAAACACACATACACTCATTTTTTTGTTTCATAATTGTCTTCCGCCATCATGTATTGGCACCAATGGGAGCAACGATGAGAGTTGACAGGTTGACAGGTTGGAGACACACGTTAGTAAGACAGGGAATATTAGAAGGAACAGGTAGTGGGTGGCGTGGGTCGGATGGCAGGGGTCAGACGTCATTTGGTGCAATATGAGTGGGCAGTGTGGACTCGGACCATACAGGAACAAAGCCTCACCAAACCACTAATTGGTTGTGTACCTACTTGTCTTCGTTTTTCTCTCCCTGTGTCTCTGCTTTATCTCTGAACTCCCTCTTACCCGCCTCTCTGTTTCTCCGTCTCCCTGCTTCATCTGTTGGCTTCACTGAATTAGTGCCTAATAGAATTATGCACACGTGTACTTTCCTGGCGTATGTCTTCTCTCTGCACTGTTCACCTTCTGCTATCAAGTGTTCTCTTCTGTTGCCTTTTCTTTTGGTTCGCCTTTCTCCTCCTACTCCTGTTTCAGTTTGCCTTTGGATACATCACATCCATTATTCTCCCTGCTCTTTGTGACCTACAAGTCCGAGCCAATCTGTTTATACACACGCACACGCACACAGATATCGAATATGAGACCTTACTGATAGTGTTGTACTGTCATTGTTGCCCTCTGTACATATAACAAACACACATTTTCTGTAGCAGTTTTTGTGGTTTACTTTCCTCTAAGGTACACCAACATGCATGTTTTTTTTCATTTAATGTCAGCTTTATCCCTTGATACTGTGTGTACTGGTACGTGTTTTTGTAGTTCATGTAAATGAGTCCGAAATTAGCTTGTAATTATGTGGCCTATTAAACAAAATGTTTCCATCACTGCTATCAGGAGGAATCATCATGCAATCTCTTTTATAGGCTTTCTTTTCCTGTAATGCCATTCTGCAGATGTTTCTTGAATAGACTGGCATTGAATTAGTTGAGGGTCAGTATTGGATCACTTTACGATCACTAACCACATTGAAACGGTTAGCTTGTCTTTGTAATTGGACAAACTGCTTTATTTCCTAGCCTTTTGCATTATATTTGACTTGCATCATAGTTCTTTCAGAATAGAACTATGTTACACAAATGTCTGGCATTCAAAATGAAGAAGTATTAAAAGAAAAATAAGCTTAATGTAAAAAAAGTCATTCAGAATGGCTAATTTTCTTATGCGCTCAGTGGCTAATATTTTAATAAGCTCCTAATGTTTATTTTTTTTACCGTGTCAGAAAAAAGCATGGATGTAGACTTTTGGTAACTCTTTTTAGGTTTTATGTACAACATCATTCTTAGTGTGTGATAAGTAACGGTATTGCAGATTCAAATTTGAATAAGCAATTCGGATATAATTAAAAAAAAAAGTTTATATTAAGAGAGCTGTACAGCTAAATGAAGAGTACATGTTTTGATCATGTTCTTAAATGAAGCCTTTGGGATCAAGGGAGATACATTGAGTTCCAACCCTTCTGTACAGATATACTATGGGAGCCCAAATCATCAGAGCTCCAACCGCGGTTAATTTCTTTTTCATTGACTATTCTTCTCACTTGCTCAAAGTGTCTCGTTGTGTCTCTCCTCCTCCATTGCTCTGTCCTCTGTTTGTTATTTTAAGATTAGTTCCCCCTGGTAATTGTAACTGTAGTAACCGCTTTACCCAAGAGCTGCAGACCTGTCTCCACACAGGGTGTATGTGCAGTGCCATCTACTCCAAGACAACATGAGGAGAGTCCCTATGGTGTCATTAATAAGCTGTGATACACTACACCATACCTGTTCCACATCAACACCTATGGATGTATAAATAATGTATTTCTCTTAGATATTCTTATATGCCCTATAATTTATTTAAAGTTTATTTCATGTAGTTTCTGGGATGAGTATGGCCTTTTGAAATCCGACCCCCTGCCACCGTTTGAAAACTGTATGTCTTTCTGTCTCTTTGTTCTTTACTGATAGTGTTGTTTTCCATTATAGAGCTCAGGTCCAGTAATGACTCATCTGCGGTCTGTCTCTTGATTCTCTCCTAATATTCTCTCTCTCTTTCTCTTTGTCTTTCTCACACACAGAAGCACACATATGTCTATTTCTGACACTGATACCTTCACACCATCTCTCATCATTAACACGTCAGTTTACAATTTACTATCAATGAATCGGATGCAACTTCATTAAAATCTAATGGATTTTCTTGCTCCGTAGTTTGCATTGGATAGAGCTCTGAAATGTTCTGCGTGATAAGTGCAATCGCATGAATAACGTATACATCTGGTTTAGTCTGTGATTCAGTTATTTAAAAAAAATGAAAATGAAAACGGTCTGTCATTCTCCCTTTCCCAGTGTCGGATGGTGTGTAAGGACGTGTCGGCTGAAACCATGTACGACGTTCTCCATGATATTGAATACAGGAGAAAATGGGACACAAACGTCATTGAGACCTTCGACATCGGGAAGCTTACGGTCAATGCGGATGTTGGATACTACTCATGTATGTTAAACACTCGAGTGCTGATTAAAGAAAGCGTTCACTTATTAGTAATATGCTTTGGAGGGAAGCAGGGTGAAACACAAAGTGCACATAGATCCACAGTTCACTGTTGAGGTCATCAGAGTTCTCCTGTGTGTCAACAGGGAAGTGTCCGAGTCCTCTTCGGAACCGGGACGTCATCACGCTTCGTTCCTGGCTTCCAATGGGGAAAGATTACATCATCATGAACTACTCTGTCAAACATCCCGTGAGTAAAAACCAACACACACACACTTAGATTTGCTCAACTGGGGCCCTGCTCATTCGGTCCTATATAACTCTCTGTGTTCAAAGGTACATTGTGAAATGAGCGCACATCAGCTGAGCCAACATGATCCAGTTTAGCAAGCACAGGGCGATGTGCTGTATGCAAATAAACCCTTCAATATTTGTGGAAAGGCAGCATTGCTAAGCTGTGTGTGTCACTCAATTTAAAATACCTACTGCATCCACAAAGAGAAGAGTGTGTGGCACATTTCCAATGCCTCCTGCTGGAAGCTTTTACCTGACTGGGAGCAAGATGGATGCACTGTCTGTTTACACTTCTTCACTTTAAGTATAGGTGGATAATGTGATGCATTGTGTTTAGAGTTCAGCTTCTAGTGGCGCTTTTTAAGAACCGAATGATTTGTATGTCAAAGGCCAGAAAACCAAAGCTGATTAGAGAACGCTGATACCATGTGAATGACGTCAAGTTTGGAATCAGGCCTGAGTCCTCAGACTTTACTTTGGCTCTATTTCTGTGTTCAATAGGAACAAGGCAACAATGAATTTATTATCTGTAAAACCTTGCACTCATCACCTCTCTCTTATTATTTTCCATTAATCTTCAAACCATTGTCTCGTTTTTAAACAGCTTTATTTTGTCTGTCTAAAACCAAAAGATATTCTGTTTTCAACTGAATTACAAAAAGGAAACCTGCAACCAGATAATGTTTAGCTACTTATTTGATTAACATCTTATCAAAATAGTTTCAATTTTCTTTAGTTGTAATTCTCACCATTGATGTTGCTGTCTTTTTCTCGTTTTATTTTTTTATTTTCTGTCTCTCCCTCCCTCTCTTTTCCCTCTCGGTAACGGCTTCTCTGTCTCCCTCACTAATATGATGTTTACAATAGGATAAGACCACTCATGTGACTCCTAGCTGTTGACTTCCGCCTCCCCTTCCGCATTCCTGAATCAATAAGTGGCTACCAACATAAGTGTGTGTGTGTGTGTTTAGCCAAGGTCAGTAGAATTTGAGAGCTTGGCTTGCTGTGTGCAGCTAAAGGGGATCCTTCGAGCTGAGATCACACTGCCAGGAGTCACTCCACTTACCCTGCGTTTGACACTACACTCATCTAGACTCTTTCCCGTGATAAATAACAACTTATTTTCAGTCCGCTTTCGGCAATCAGCCGTTGAGATCTAGCTATCACTGTCCTGAATGAACTGTGTTAGTCTGACTTGTTCTTGCCAGTGAGGCCTATGTATATCAGGGATACAGCTAATGACTTATTCATAATGTAATCTATTTAGGCCTCTTTTAGCAACTATGGCAGCCTGGCTGCAGGGATGGAAGTGCTATTATTGGATGGATAAAAAATGCTTATGGTGATACCTTTTTTTTTGTTTTTTACAAATACTGTAGCTGCAATACTAATAGCATTCCCCATCAGCCGCAGTTATAATTTATGTTTAATGCTAATTAGCAAATACTGGTATGCCAGTGGTACAGTCAAATGTGTGTTATGAGTATTTTATTTTCATCTGACTTCATACTTCTCCTACACAATATTTCAGAGATAAATATTGCATTATTTGTCCTCTACTTAGTCTACTACATTTATCTGACAGCTTAAGTTACAAACTAAGAAAAGTTAATGAAATACAATCGTTTGTTATGAATGAAACCACCAAGCCATTCATAGGCCCAAGTAAACACAGTAATGATAAGCCGATAAAGTGATTAGTATATTGACAGAACTATTTAGATTTTTCAGTCATTTTGTATGTAGAAAAAATGATTCCAGCTATTCAATTTAAGGGTTTTCTGCATCTAAAATGTAAGTTACATTTTACTTGCATACTTTCATTTAAGTAACATTTGACTTGCAACAGAGTTTTTTTAAGTTACTACTTTTACTTGGCTTCCTCAACCACTGCACAAAGCAACACGTTACATTAAGCACAGCCGAACAGAAGCTGGCATGACTATAGACTCTATGTTGATTATTCTTTAAATATATAAAAAGAGTTGTGGACTTTTGTCTGGCCATCATTTGATATACCCAAAGTTAAGTAAATGTACTTTCGATGCACCAAATAACTGATTATCAGGTCAGATATGGAGTTTCCTGGTCGGGCGAGAGTGTCAAAAAAAAAAAAGACTATCGCTGGAGTTCCTCTGTTGTTAATGGTGACTAACGCTTAAAATCCTCTGATCTCTTCTTAAACGTTACCTCAGGAACTTAAAATGCTGTCCTTGAATTCCAAGAAACCTGCAGGTGTAATGTTTAACAACAGCTGTCCTTGCACTGTCAGCATACATTCTTACAGAGGTGCAGGCAATTTGAAGTCGAATAGTAGAGGAAACGGTGAAGCAATCATATGAAGCTCTCCTCTGATAAAGGTTCTTTACATTTAATTAGCTGACTGCTGCTCTCTGTGCCGCAGTGTGCCTGTCCCAATTAGCAAAGGCTAACCAGTGCTGTACTTTATCATCATGAATAATAATCTTAGATATGTAGTCAAAGGAGCCAGCAGTGGGCATTAACTGCTGTGATATTCACAGTGTGGACTGACTATGCACCAGAAAGATGATTGAAGCAGAACATCTGTATGACTGGCAGCAGAAACCCAAAAACAACCCAGAATCCCAAAGCTTACCATGCACAACGTCGTCCATTTGACTGATGGACACAAAGGGCTTAATACAGTTTTTTAAAGTAGTGATTTCTGAATCTGCTCTGCTTTTGTGCACGTGGGTGTCATTTATATACTGCAGTATTGAAGCCACCAATTTAAAATAATAATGATTGTAGTAGGCTGCTTTTCCTGTTAAAGGGTAGTACTATCACTGAATAGGGATTTTATTTGTGTGCGTGTGTTTTCTCTACAGAAATACCCTTCTAAAAAAGACAAGGTGCGAGCTGTGTCCATTCAGACTGGTTACGTGATCCAGAGCCAGGGACCGGCCAACAGCTGTACCCTCACCTACATGGCTCAGGTAGATCCAAGGGGTAAGTACTGTACACACACACACACACACACACACACACACACACACACACACACACACACACACACACACACACACACACACACACACACACACACACACACACACACACACACACACACACACACACACACACACACACACACACACACACACACACACACACACACACACACACACACACACAGGTGCGTAAACCTCATAGTTCTAATGAATGATTAAGTCCCCAGCCTTTATGTCAAATGAGTCGCCATAGGAACCATATGAAGTCTATTTCACTCTGCCGCCTCGCTCTCTCCCTTCTCTCCCTTCTCTCCTTTTCACCTATTCATTTGATTCTCCCTTTAATTGACTTATTTGCTGTCACACACTTGTTAATTGTGTAAATACCTTTATTCAGGGTTTTGTAATGTGTGTGGTAGTGAGTAGCAAGAGACTAAGCTCCACTTTGATCTTTGAGGACATGACATGCATTAAAGCTAACTTTAAATCCCTCTTTTATGTCTTTTCCAACCTCCTCTTCCTCTTTCTCACTTTTCTTTCTCTCATTTCTCTCCTTCTTCCTCTGTTTACTCCGTTTCCTTGCAGGTTCGTTACCCAAGTGGGTTGTCAACAAGTCCTCCCACTTCCTTGCTCCTCGGGTAAGTCATTTGCAGATTAACAGACATTCTGTGAGTGTGTTGTGTGTTTGCAGACCTTTTTAATCCACCGGCACTAATACATCCAATTTATAATCTCTCCTACACATTCCAGAAACACACTAGTATTTCTCAGCATTTATTTGTTATTTGCTCTTTGTCTGTTCAAGGGTGCGTGTGTACTTGTTGAAATAGGGCAAATATTCTCTTGATCTCGGAAAATATAGTTGTTTTAAAAAGATGCACAAATCCCACTGAAAATAAAATATTGATATGCCACACAGTACATACTACACTGAACAAAAATATAAATGCAACACTTTTGTTTTTGCTCCCATTTTTCATGAGATGAACTCAAAGATCTAAAACATTTTCTATATACACAAAATAACCATTTCTCTCAAATATTGCTAACAAATCTGAAAAGATCTGTGACAGTGAGCACTTCTCCTTTGCTGAGATAATCCATCCCACCTCACAGGTGTGGCATAGCAAGATGCTGATTAGACGGCATGATTATTGCACAGGTGTGCCTTAGGCTGGCCACAATAAAAGGCCACTCTGAAACATGCAGTTTTGCTTTATTGGGGGGGTCTGGGGGGGTCCGAAAACCAGTCAGTATCTGGTGTGACCACCATTTGCCTCACGCAGTGCAACACATCTCGTTCGCTTAGAGTTGATCAGGTTGTTGATTGTGGTCTGTGGAATGTTGGTCCACTCCTCTTTAATGGCTGTGCTAAGTTGCTGGATATTGGCAGGAACTGGAACACGCTGTCGTATACGCCGATCCAGAGCATCCCAAACATGCTCAATGGGTGACATGTCCGGTGAGTATGCTGGCCATGCAAGAACTGGGATGTTTTCAGCCTCCAGGTATTGTGTACAGATCCTTGCAACATGGGGCCGTGCATTATCATGCTGCAGCATGAGGTGATGGTCGTGGATGAATGGCACAACAATGGGCCTCAGGATCTTGTCACGGTATCTCTGTGCATTCACAATGTCATCAATAAAATGCACCTGTGTTCGTCGTCCATAACATACGCCTGCCCATACCATAACTCCACCACCACCATGGGCCACTCGATTCACAACATTGACATCAGAAAACCGCTCACCCACACGACGCCACACACGCTGTCTGCCATCTGCCCTGAACAGTGAAAACCAGGATTCATCCGTGAAGAGAACACCTCTCCAACGTGCCAGACGCCATCGAATGTGAGCATTTGCCCACTCAAGTCGGTTACGACGACAAACCGGAGTCAGGTCGAGACCCCGATGAGGACGACGAGCATGCAGATGAGCTTCCCTGAGACGGTTTCTGACAGTTTGTGCAGAAATTCTTTGGTTATGCAAACCGATTGTTGCAGCCGCTGTCCGATTGACTGGTCTCAGACGATCTTGGAGGTGAACATGCTGGATGTGGAGGTCCTGGGCTGGTGTGGTTACACGTGGTCTGCGGTTGTGAGGCCGGTTGGATGTACTGCCAAATTCTCTGAAACGCCTTTGGAGACGGCTTATGGTAGAGGAATGAACATTCAATTCACGGGCAACAGCTCTGGTGAACATTCCTGCTGTCAGCATGCCAATTGCACGCTCCCTCAAAACTTGTGAGATCTGTGGCATTGTGCTGTGTGATAAAACTGAACATTTCAGAGTGGCCTTTTATAGTGGCCAGCCTAAGGCACACCTGTGCAATAATCATGCTGTCTAATCAGCATCTTGTTATGCCACACCTGTGAGGTGGGATGGATTATCTCGGCAAAGGAGAAGTGCTCACTATCACAGATTTTTTCAGATTTGTGAACAATATTTGAGAGAAATGGTTATTTTGTGAATATAGAAAATGTTTTAGATCTTTGAGTTCATCTCATGAAAAATGGGCGCAAAAACAAAAGTGTTGCGTTTATATTTTTGTTCAGTGTATTAAAACATTTAGCATCAAACATTTTACAATCGTATTTATATTTTTCATTCAGCCTTATCTGAACCTCAACCAAGATTCAATATTTGCAGTGCGTTTAAGTTAAATCATTACCTTACTGCTTGCTGTGGTTGTGAATGATGAAATCTGATCTATAAAACATAAACGGATATGTGGATTTTTCTATGTTGTCTATTTATTATCTTTTTAGGCAATGAAGAAGATCAACAAAGCCTGTTTGAAGTATACAGAGTGGAAGCAGAGACACAACCCTGGCTTCAAGCCCTGGCTCTACCCCGAACAGACTACATTACCCAGCATCCCTCTGTCTGAGCTCAGCATCCAGCGCGCTGAGAGCCTGGAAAATATTGATGAGAGCTCCCTGGCTGAGACCCAGGAGAGAGAAGACAGCGACTAACACACACTCACACACACAGTCATGGATTCATACACACAAACACAGTAATGCAGGGTTACATGCATGCCTGATACACATCCATGATTCAACTGATATATATGTGTTTTTATAGTATGCATGCACATGCAATTGCATATGCAGGCATACTTACTGGCACGTGTACTTAAGCATGCATGCACACAGACATACTTCTTCCCATCTCATACTTGCATACATAATGTATCAACACATACATGCAACATAGATACATTCACAGAAACACACCTACCACTCACAAGCAGCAGCGAAAACTACTACATTTTAAAGTCGGTAAACTCAGATGTATTGTAATCACTAAAGTTGCTGTTTTTTCATACTCCTTGAAGGGATATCATATTTTTCTGATTAGGACCTATATAGATAATCATAGCAAAAATATATTTTCAGTAAGATTTACTGTTGAAAAGTTTACAGACTAACGTGACAGTGGAAATCCAGCTCTTAATCAAAATATAAACAATGGATTTCAAAGTTATACTTCTTCGTCTGGAAGTTATGGATACAATCTATTTAATGGGAAAGCATCTCAGTGCAACCTCATAATGATATTGTATTCATACACATATGGTTGCATGCCATTCATTGATACTTCTTTTATGCACCCAGCTGTGCATACACACACACATTCTACCCATGTTGTCTCTGTCTCATTGTGTGTCTCCATCACATTTTGTAAGCACATAACAAATATGCAGGTGTGCAGAAGGCAGCTGGAACACACAACATACACACACAAACACATATTCAGATGTTATACACGTACTGTCCACTACGCTAATTGAGAGATGTATGAATGTATTGAGAGTTTAAAAAAAATAAATAGAGATTCCTACAAAGGGTTTGAAGTGTCAATTGTGATCCGAGTCTTTTTTTCTTCTATATGCTAGGCTTTATGTCTGATGATGCAGGTTTAAATGCTTGTGCTAAAATAAGTATTGGCTAATTGAATTGTCAACACTTTCTTTCTCGCACACACACACACACACACACACACACACACACACACACACACACACACACACACACACACACACACACACACACACACACACACACACACACACACACACACACACACACACACACACACACACACACACACACACACACACACACACACACACACACACACACACACATTACATTACATGTCACTTGTTAGATGCTTTTATCCAAAGCGACTTACATGCTCATTACTGTGGGCAATCCCCACAGGGGCAATTTAGGGTGAAGTATCTTGCTCAGGGACACAACGACATGCTGACTGCAGTTGAGTTTGAACCTGTGACCCCCTTATCCCAACACCAAGGCTCTATCCACTGCGCCACACGCCACACAAAACCATTGATTTGAAACGTGCCATGCCATGATTAGAACAGGGAAATACCATGACATACGCCCAATTGTTTAACTGTTATTCCCTAATGGTAAAGTGTGTTTGTTTGCTTGCCTGCACTTGCATGTGTATAGCGTAGCATGCTTGTGCTCATTGGCCTAGTTCAGAATAAGGAATCCCCCAATCTGTTGTCATGGCAACTCTGAGATCGACTCAGCACTGAAAAGGAGAGAAATGTGTCTGTCACAGAGGAAGTGACTTATTGCAGGGTGTCCACCCCTTCTTCAATGTAGAATGAAAATAAGAGCATGCATATTGTTAATGCACCACATGTACGCCAGCTGTTTCCCTGTGGTTTGTCAATTTGGTGACATGAAAGCTTGTCTTTCCTCACACAAGCTCCCATGCCTTCATTGTATGGTTTAAGAACATAAGCATATTGGACGAACATTAGAAAGATAAATATTTGAAGGTCCATGAAGCTATCTCTGCCTGTGAGTGCCTCAGAAACAGGAACGAAGCCATGTTAACGTCATGCCTTAACATAAATTGTTCGCATGTCATCTTCTCTGAAAGTTCCCTTTTTCTGACATCCGCCTCTGCATATGCACCACCTAATAAATTATGAATGATGGAAGAAAGAATGTGTGAGTGTTGCAGAAAGGCAGGAGGTGCATGCAGCTCAGCTCTTTTTTCCTACAGCTGCATCGACTATTTTCCAGCTCTGCCCATGTTTAAAACCATCCATCCGTCCTCAGAGTGCTAATGAGGCCTCTCCCTGAACCATCCTCATTTTGTGCATGTGTGTGTCAGAGGAAAAGAGTGTGTAAACGGTATGTCCCAGTGGCATCCCTGCATTGTCTCCCAGCCGCCTCCACAGCAGGAGGAGACGTATGCGCAGCACGAAGGCAGGCATCCCTCTGTGTGTGTTTCTGCATATGTGTCACACTGCCACCCCCACAGAAACCCGGCCCACAGGGCTGAAAGTCTGCCGATGACTCATCACAACCCCACCTCCTCTTCTCCGTTCCAGCACCCTCCACTTCTTAGATTCTCGCCCCTGCCCTGATCCTCAATTTCCCCACGCCTCTTTTTATTTTCCTCTTCCTGTCTCTTCATCCTCTTGTCAATCCTTTCATCTACTCCTCATCCAGGGCTCTCTTCTCCTTTGATCCTCTCTGCTACAGTTCTTTCCTATCCTCATGTCACCCCCATATTTTCTGTTCTGATCCCTCTCGTTTATCTCATCCTTTCACCGTTTTCTTAATCTAAAACATGTGTCCTATCCTGTCTCTTTATTTATTCCTGATTTTGCTTTCCTTTTCTCTTTTTTACTCTCATTTTAACTTTAACTTTAACTTTTCTCATTTTAACTTTAACCCTGTTCTCTCCCTTTCCCTTTTCACCTTTTTGTCATCCCATTCCATCTGTCACCTTTCATCTCCTCTCCTTCTTCCTTTTTCAATCTCCTTTACACACTCTAATCTTACCGACACAGTTCCCTAATATTTCCCCGAGGTCAGAAATAAAATGAATAATACGTTGGCGTTGCTGTCTTGTCACAGAGTCAGTGTGTTGTTCATCCAGCCTCCACAATGCTTGAATATTACATTCACCTTGTATTAGTGTTGTGACCTTTTTATTCATGGTGCACTAAACTTAACGAATGATAACACAAAGAATCACATAATGTGACACAAACACAAAGGTAAAATACTGGGCATGTTTCCCCTTCAACTCTCCAAAAACATGTTAGGCAGTGACAAATGTGGCCTTTTAAATTCATGTAAACTTTAAGGATATGTTTAATTCATATACTATATGGTTGGATCCTGTTAGACTCAGATGGGACTGTTACAGGTCAAAATGTAGTGTAGTTTATGTCTTTTATTACATGCCAGCCTCTCTCGCTCTCAGTTGCTTTCATCTTGCTGTCTCTCTTTACTGGTGCTGAAATTCAATCAAAAGAACTCTTCAATAATGTAACAATTATTTACATGCAGTATTCTCTTTCTACTATAAAGGCTGGTCGTCCTTTATTATGATGTGCTTTATTTAAATTTGTAACATGATGCCTTTTGAAATTCTCTCTCCATCTATAAGGCTCTAAATCTCAGTGGTGAGTGGTTGCCCTCTTCTGGTTCCAACTGGAGCTTACAACTGCAGCCGGTCGGAAGCGTGTCTGATTCAATACTTGATATGAATGCCACATCACTGCAACCTCTGCACAAACATCTGAACGCAGTGCTGTAGATTAAACCAGTTCATATCATCTTCATTGCTCCACAGGATTGGATTATTATATATATTTACACAGTCAAAGACACATTTCTTTTTAAATGTGTGCACATGTATATGTATATATACAAATATTTGCACACATATTTTTATATTTTATAGACATTTGTTTTTATATTCGGGATTGTGGGAAACAGTATTTCGATCTCTCTGTCTGTACACACAAACTGGAAGATTGACAATACAGTTGACTTTGATTGTATGCAATTAAATAGACATTGCTTATAGTTTTACTGTTTGTTGTTGTTCTAAGTGGTGGTGAGGTTATTTCAATTATTTTGTCAAATAAAAGTATGTAAACAATTAAATTCACTATATGTTAGGAAATATGTTAACATTTAAACACTATTTCTCAAAGAGGAAAATTAAGAAGACATCCACATCCTGTGGGTCATGTTTATACTGTGTGTGTTTTGTAATTTATTGTGTGTATACAATAGAAAGTTAATCATTTCATTATTATTTTCTCTGATAATACTTCGATATTTAGCTATACAGGGATTTATACCATTTATTGGGCGAGTTATATTTCTTAGTTATGTTTTAGTTTAGGATATTACGGCCATTTCTAACCTTTACAACTCGTATGCACATTTAAAAAAATGTGTGGTAAGTGTTTACTGACCGAAATGTGTAGGGTGAAACATTAGCCTATTACACCAACCCCTTTGTATTGTTTATTTTGTACACTTCTCATTTAATGTATTTACACTGATTGATTTTTATTACCCCAACATTTTTTTGGGGTAATATAAATGATCTTGGGTAATTTGTGTAACCCAACATAAATACAGTATACACATACTATACTATGACACACACTGTAAGTGTACAATGTTTTCTATTTCCTTTTCCAAACTTCTTCACAAATAACTCCTTTTACTGTTCCCATCCCTTTTGCATGTTCTAATCCTTGTTTTTGTCAACATACACATTCCTCTTACATTAGAGATGACTGACTCACTTTAATTTGGAACAACAAGCATTTTGTTGTTACTTGAAACATTTTTTGCAGATAAAATGTCTCTACGTTTGCAAGCATGTGCGTTTATAAATGATATGTTTGTTAAGGTGAAGTAAAGTGATTAATAAATAATATCTAGTTAAAGGGCATTTACATGAAAACAGAGTGGGCAGTCCATTCTGTTCTGATGGTCACATGACGGCCATAAGGAAGTTTTGCAATTTTCTGCATCCAAATAACCACAGAAACCCCGGGAAAACACTATTCCTATCCTTCAAAATAAAACGCCACATGATAGAACGTTGATGTGTGTATTTATTTTTTAAATATAAAACCGGAAACAGTTCACCTTTTACTTCAGCTTGACACTTGCTGTCTGTGTAAATTGTTGCTGCCACTGCTGCTTTTTATCCGCGAGAAAAATCTTATCCGCTATTTTGCGTCGCAGTTGTGTCCGCTATTTTCCCCTCAAAAAAACAAAACGCCTGTGTATTTCAGGACAGTTGAACACTTGCAAAGACTTGACAAGGTAAGTAAATGACAAGAATTCACAACTTTTATGAAAAAGAGAAACTTTCCCACAACTGCTGATAAAAATAGACGCTAATTTAACAGCATAAACCTCACAGGCTACACCAGAAATGTGATGTGACACTGACCAAGTATTCAACTTTGTGTGAGTCTACCGTCATCTGCTTTGAACAATTTAACACTTAATCGAGTAATGATTCGCGAGCATGCTTTGGCTAACTTGTTAGATGTTGTTTTTCTCAGCTGCTCTCTTCTTTTTGTGGGAAAAGTGGAGAGGAAATAGCACTGCCTACACTGGGCTGTTTATCCCCAGTGGAATTCATTATTTATAAACTGGGAGCATGGATACATTGACAATTAAATCTCATGTTTTAACATAAAGATGGAGTAATTTGATTTAATCGTATGCCTTCCCCACATTGTGATTTGTGAATCTAGCAGGTGGAATTGTGACAGGTGGGGTTATCTGGGATTTTACATTATTTTCCAGGTAGGAACTTTTAACAGTGTAGATTCAACAGATTACTGAAACCCTGTCTCAAGTTTGTTTTTCAAACACTTATTTCTGCTTTTTTTTTCAATCTAAGGCAGGGCTCCTGTATGTGGAGTTTATTCAAGATGATAAGATCAATAGTGAAACTGTTTGAATATGCTTTTTAATAAGTGGAAACTGTGAGTTTTTCCTTTCCAGTGATATGTTAATGCAGTTGTAGAGGAAGACATTTTTCATGTGGGCTAAATACCTTAGAATAGAGTAGGTTATGCATGACTGGTTTGCTCAGTAGACCCTTTAAATTGGTTTTTACAATAATTAGTGCACAGTTCAGAGTCCTCACAGAGCTTTCGCGACCACGATAATAATGATCTACCGTGGTTAAACAGAAGTTATTCTGCTGTCCCACAGGCACACCATTTTGCAGTGAAGTTAATGAAACTGAATTAGAGAAATTAAGCATGGCATGGGATGTGCTGGGGCTGTTTTGCATTTGAGAACTGATCAAATAACCTGTGTATCATTTTAAAAGCTACCAATTAATTGTAAAAAAGGGCAACACAAAACATGGCCTACCTATTAGAAGTATCAAACTGCATAATGGTCCTTCAAACCCTTTTTACTGTCCTGTACTGGAAACTATAGGTTACTTACGTAACCCAATTTCAGAGTAACATGTAGTGAGATGTCTCACTATGGGATGCGCCTCATCGCGGAGCAAACAGAAGCATCAATCTCATTACGCCAATCCTGATTGGCTGGTGATCTTGACGTCAGCGTCAGGGGAATCCACCCCCTATAAGTAGCTTGCGCTACATCGCATGCGTCATTCAAAATAAGCACCTCTTCTCGCTTCACCATAGCAAGGAGGGCCGTCTGGTGAGACATCTCACGACATGTTACTCTGATGACTGGGGTTACGTAAGTAACCTATAGTTCTCATTCATAACACTCCGTTCGATGTCTCACTATGGGATATTGTAGCTCCCGTATTGCCAGGCGAGCTTATCTCGAAATTCACCAAACCAACCAGAATTTAACAGGTAGAGCTCTGACTCAACAAGGTGCCCAGCACTGCTCGGGTCACACTAGGAGCAGAGACGTCTAGCCTGTAAAAGCGGACAAAAGTGAGCGGCGAGGACCAGCTCGCTGCTGCACAGATGTCTTGGATGGAAACACCCTTGAACAAAGCCCAGGATGTAGCCAGACCACGAGTCGAATGAGCACGCCGACCCGAAGGTGCCTGCAAACCCTGACGCGTATAGGCCAAAGCAATTGCCTCCACAATCCAGTGGGAGAGCCGTTGCTTAGTAACAGGCTTGCCCTTCTGAGGGTTAGCCCAGGACACAAAGAGTTGGTCATTATGACGAAAATCTTTTGATCTGTCCATATAGGTGCGTAAAGCACGGACTAGACACAGCACATCCGGCCGCTGTTCCCCGGAGGAACACAGCGGCGGAGGAAATGCCTCAATGTCAATTGGGCAAGCCCCTTTTATAAAACGGCATACCAAAGGATGTTGGCTAGCCGTCTTTCCCTCAAAGCCCACATGGCATGCAGCAATAGCAGCCAGGTACACTTTGATCGTAGAGAAAGCTCTGTGTTTATCAATCAGGTCCTGTAGAGATGATAAAATCACCCCGACAGGACATTGAAAAGAGATGTCCTTTTTTTGAAGGCACCACTCCTCAAACACCCTCCACTTACAGTCATAGAGGGACCTGGTGGAGGAAGCTCTCGCACTCTGAATAGTGTTTATCACCTTCTGAGGGAGTCCCACTGTATTCAGATTGTACCACTCACGGGCCAGACCCATATTGCCCAGCGCTCTGGGCGTGGGTGAAAGATCGCCCCCCCCCCGCCTCACAGTATGTCCCTGCGTAGTGGGGGCTGCCATGGCTGCCCGCACAGCAGCTGATATATCTCCGCCAGCCAGTACATTGCGGGCTAGGGCGGAGCTATCAGGAGCCAGGGGTGGGAACGCGTACAGAAGGCCCGGAGGCCAAACGTGCGCGTCCACGCCTAACGGTGCATTTAGATCGCGCATTGAAAAGAACAGCTGACATTGAGCATTTTCTTTTGATGCGAACAGATCTACCGCGGCTTTGCCGTAACGCACCCACAGCTGACTCACAATCCTTGGATGTAGAGTCCAGTCTGCGTATAGTGGTGCACCTCTGGACAGTAGAACTGCCCGACGTTCATCACTCCTGGTACGTGCGTCGCTCTCAGAGAGAGGAGACGTCCACCGCTCCATAAGATCAGTTTGCGTGCCAGCATGTGTAACTGGAGAGAACGCAAACCCCCTTGGCGGTTTATATACGATATTGTGGTCGTATTGTCTGTCCTCACGAGGACATGATGTCCTCTGAGAAAAGGCAGAAAGCGTTTTAGGGTGAGGAACACTGCTAAAAGTCCTCACAACAATAATCTTCTGAGCACAGCGACCACACTTCAGAGGTTCCACCCACTGATCTCCGACCTTGTCAGGTATTGAACATTCAATAAAATGAAGAACACAGAATTACTTAATATAAAACACAGAATTGGTGTGATTATACAAAATCATTTACAAATAAACCCCACTGCATATTTACAACTGTTACACAAGGTAAAAGTCAAAAGAAAAATTACAATGTTTTTGTAGATCGGCAGGTTTTATTGGAAGTCATACTGTTCCCTTCTTTTATTAAATAGTACAAACATGTATGTACAGTGCATCCGGAAAATATTCATACCCCTTCACTTTTCCCACATTTCGTTATGCTAAAGCCTTATTCCAAAATGGAATAAGGATGGAAACCAAGCCATGAAGTCCAAGGAATTGTCTGTAGATCATTGTCCTTTCTGAGGTGTACTTAAGCCTGCATCATATTACATGATCTTGTTTGAATCACAAAAAAACCCTCTTTATTAATATTCTGCCTTCTTCTATCTGTGGTACTCTAACACAATGTTAGAAATGTGTCGATATGTCAAAACACTCATGTGTAAGACTGCCAGAAAGAAGAAGGTATTTCTATGTCCTTGTTCTATAACAGTATTTTATGTGGAAGTCACTGATAACGCAGGTTTTAAATTCTCCACATTTTCTAGTCTGTTGGTATTTATTATACATCATGACTGCAGAATGGTAGAGGAGACAGCTGGACATCATTTTGTGATAAATACAAATTAAAGTGGATTAGCTGTCATCACATCATCATTATTCAGCTCCCGTTGCAAATTTAAACAGTGTTCAGAATTAATTAGACTAAATTATCCATAATATTAGCATATTATAATCGACTGAATTCCATGTCATAATTTCTGTCATTGTAACATCATTGTATATGTCTCAGTAGACATGGGTTTTAGTACATAACATGAGTGCAGATCAGTGTGTGTGTATGACATTAGAAACACTTTTTTGTTACAACATTTCTCTATTGATTGTGAAATTCAACCAAAGTTGGGGACTCTACTCAGTTTAACTTCCATTTACAACATAAAGTCATTTGTGCTACAGTCTTTGCATTTATAGATTAATACTTGTGGAGTTATGGAGTGGCAATCTGTTTAATTGATGTACACACTTTTTGTGCTTCGTGTCCACTTGAATATTTATTTTTATCTGTGACTAATTTAAAACCAGCTCACTCCACCACAGCTACCTCAGAAGTAATATTTATTTTATTGTCAGCAAGTTAACTGAAGGCTGTCATAGTGACGGGTAAGCAATTGTCGCTGAACATTATTTTGTGTACACACATCCTTAAAATGTGTGCACAAATTCAGGCAGTGGAATTAGAATGAAGGTCACGCAAGTATAAATGAGTATGAGAAATACTTTTTTAGCCTTGTGACATACTTCACGCTGTTAGTTTCAACAGTCACTTAACGGTATGTGAGTGTTATGTATGCAATGAGGGCAGGAGACCAGGTCATGTGTTTCTCTGATCAGTAATGTGCCAAGTTGTTGTTGAGAACCCATAATAAATATTAATGGGAGATCCAGTTTGTTGCATTTTTCATAGAAATCACTCAACGTATTTTCATTCAGCAGTGTTTAACCTGATGTCTGCCAACACGGAATATGGAACAACCTGGCTTGCTGTTTTTGTGTAAAATTGAAAGGGGATATGAGGCCTGAAACACAGCCCCCGCTAACTCCACAAACACAATGTTGTTAGGTGAGCACTGTTTTTTAGTGTGTGTGTGTGTGTGTGTGTGTGTGTGTGTGTGTGTGTGTGTGTGTGTGTGTGTGTGTGTGTGTGTGTGTGTGTGTGTGTGTGTGTGTGTGTGTGTGTGTGTGTGTGTGTGTGTGTGTGTGTGTGTGTGTGTGTGTGTGTGTGTGTGTGTGTGTGTGTGTGTGTGTGTGTGTGTGTGTGTGTGTGGTGTGTGTGTGTGTGTGTGTGTGTGTGTGTGTGTGTGTGTGTGTGTGTGTGTGTGTGTGTGTGTGTGTGTGTGTGTGTGTGTGTGTGTGTGTGTGTGTGTGTGTGTGTGTGTGTGTGTGTGTGTGTGTGTGTGTGTGTGTGTGTGTGTGTGTGTGTGTGTGTGTGTGTGTGTGTGTGAACCAGAATGCCCCATTGTGAAGGCAGCACAGAGACCCTGTTATTGGCAGCTTTCTGAGTGAGTGAGAGAGAGGGAGTGCAGAAAACGATGGAGCGAGGAAGACGTGAACAGAGGAAAATGCCGGCTGGAAACTTTAGAAAATAAAAGGAAGTCTACATTTATTAAACAGAAGTACTAACTTTATAGTTCAGGTACTGCAGGAACTCCAACAAGCCGTTTAGGACAGATAGTGAATACACATACTATACAGAGATGCTGTATGAGAAACCAATGTGATTTTAGAAAATTGCACAATATAAATCAATTTGAGTATACCTCAACAATGGAATTATGATCAGTAGAAATGGCCATGACATGGGACCTTTAATATCCTAATTTTAGCATCTATGTTTTGCACTTTTTATTTGTTTTCTAAATCCAAGAGTTTGTTCCTTATTATAATTTTTCTGCAAATCCTTTAACTTTGATATCGTTTTTTACATAATATTGAAAAGTGCTTTATAAATAAGATTAGTATTATACAACGTGCTCATTATTGTCATCCTAGGCACATTAACAGGTCCCCACAATGAATATTCAGTTCATAGGCTCCCACATTAAAGTATGTGTTGGTGTTTAGGTGAGACTTAGACTGTTTGTGGTTCGGTCTTAAAACAATCGGCTTCCCCTGTGGTCAAAGTACAAGGCTGAGATAAAATAGTGTGAATGCAGTGTAAGTATTATCAGGTTGATCTTTATTGATGTTTTTGACATGCTGTAGCTATTCTTTCTGCATCACAACAACAACAACAATAGTCCTCTCTTAGCTATTTCTCACAGGCAGGCGGGTTTGCGTCATGTGACTGCAGCTGGATATTCCCTGTTTCCTTATTAAGGTATTGTGGCTCGTGTGAAAACTTCATACAGACATCCTCATACCTGAACAGTTCAAACACGGTCACATGTTCATTATTCATATTTTAAAGTGACACAGCATTAGAAACTGAAACCTAGAGTGGAGTGCACGTTGAGAGAGTGCAAATGGATAAATATGGGGTTGCTTTCTGGGAAGCCTATCTTGAATCCACATTCAAGTGTGTGTTCGAGAGATGAAGAGAGAATTGGGTGAGTCTGTGTGGACGTGCGTTGTGTGCCAATACTTGTTGTGTCAACTACACTTCCTCCCAATTGTGGGCTGTTGTGTGAAGGTGCTGGTCAAAAGGAATAATCTTCAAGTTAAGTGGTTCCTTTTTCAAAATATGTGCTTGTATGCGTACACAACACTCATATATGTTTGCCTCGAATGAGTGGCACCTTCTAAGTCACTGAAATAAAATATGATCATTTGATTTAAGCAGTTTCTGAATCAAAGGTTTCTTTATTATCTTTTTTAAAGCTGTCTATAGACCTCAACGTGAGCACAAGTACTGTTGAGAATGACAATGCATTTCAAAATGATTGGGGGATCTTACTGACGAAGCGTCAACACAACTTCCTCTTTAAGCGACTAGTTAGTCACCAACCCTGAGGGCAATTCATCACACCTTGACACTACAGTCTATAAACATATCCAACTCTCATATGTATACTTCCGTCATCATAAATGTTAATCATCAGTATTTGTCTTTCGGGAAGCATAACATAACATTTCTCAATGCATGATTTCCCAAATTAGTTAAGAACAAAGGAAGTATCTTTCATCATCTGGTATATAATCAGACCAGTGATGCACAATTATGAATTTTTAGGAAGAACGTCTTTGTTTCGAGCTGATGCATGTTTGTGTTTAATTGTGTCCCATTTGAAAACACTTTATTAAACCATTTATAACCTCAAAAGGATGGAGTGCTTTTTGTTAATACATGTTTTCTTCAACAGGCCATGATCTGAGGTCTGCATTTTCTCTGCGGACGTAGACTTCCCCTCCCACATGCTGCACTCACACACGCCAGTCATGTCTGAATCCTGTTTGACTGTGTGGGACTGGTTAAGCGTTCTTCGTCTGGAGCAGTATTCCGAGGCTTTTCGGAGCGCCGGGCTAGCATCGTTTCAACAATGTCGCAACCTCACATCCGAAACACTGGATCAGATGGGCATCACCCTGCCAGGGCACCAGAGACGCATTCTGGCTAGCCTGAACAAAACACATGCTAAGAGCGACGCACAATTTGACACATACTCTTACATCGTATCGCTTGAGAGAGACCGGAGACCGGAGGAAACGGAACCCCCCAAAGTGTTGCAGAGAGAAAGACCTGTGCCTATCCCAGTGGAAGATACACCTGTCCCTAAGGAAAGGGAGTTAAGAGATGGAGAGACATCAAGACCTACACCCAGGGAGAGAAATAAACCAGTCCCCAGGGAGCGCCAGGTGCACAGGATGAAAGAGGAGAGCGGAGAAGCAGAAGAGAAGAAGCCAGTTCCTGAACAAAGACAAACGGCACCTCGAGAAGGGAAGGAGGAGGAGAGGGACGGTGGAGGAGATAGAGAGAGTTGGAGGCCTGTGCCTAAAGAAAGGACCAGATTTCGCTCTAGTGCTCCAGACGACTGTGACCCAAGCCAAGTTATTTCTCCAACTGCTGACCCTTCTTTGCCCCCTGTCCCTCCACGAAGCACCCCCAACTGCCCTCCACAGTGCTTCTCGTCCCCCCTGAGCCCCTCGTCTGCTGCTCAAACCCCTGTTTCTCCTAAACTGGACAGACATGCAGTTAAAACCCCAACTGTACAGAGCAAATCAGTGTTTCATAGTTCCCCCACACATGCACCTCTCCCTCTCCCTCCTGCTGAAACCCCGTCTGCCCGAACTCGGCCTCAGACATTAGACATTCAGCCGCCTGCCCATCATTTGGGGAGTGATGGAGGAAGAAAAACGTCACCCGAATTCCCCACTGCTCCCCAAAGCGATGGAATAAGTGCTCCACCTCTTCCTCCAAAGGTAGGGGTGGTACCTAAAGGCCCTCCACCAATCCCACAACGGCTACCTGCACACTCTCCCAGAACTCACAGGTAAGACTACTTTTTTCCAGTTAATCCCTCCCCCTCTTCCCTGTTTTATTAAAGTGCAACTCTTTACAGGACAATAGTTAGGGTATAAGTTTTCCATCCCATTTAAAGTACATGTTTTGCCATTAGTACTACAGTATATGTGGGTTAACTTACAACTGCTTTGATAGTAAGATATAATAACATGCTCTTTGTCTGAGTGAGTAAGGGTGCTGTATTAAAGGATAAAGACAGCTTTAAATGATTTGATAAGTGATAGTTTGATTGTGTGTTTGTTAAAACATTTTCAAGAATCTCAACTCTACACTTGTATTAGTTCTTAAAGGATTGTACTGCCCCCTATTGGACAAAAGGGATTCTTGCATCTCTTAAGAATCAGTTAAGTCACAAAACATATAATTGGTGACTTTGAAACACTTCCTGAAATAAAAACTAGACACTTCCTGAAACTGAAAGGCTGAAGAACATTGACTGACGGAGTGGACCTAGCTTTGTGGCTCATTCAACACGGAAATGTGTGTACATCTGATGTGTGTATTTGTGGTTGCACATGCGTGTGTGTTTTGTTCAAAGGATCTATGGTTACTTTGTCTGAACTTTTATACTCCTACACTGTGTACATGTGTGAAATGCATTGCATCATGCAGGATTTAAATAATTTGCACTGGTCATTTTTGTGTTTTTCTCTTTGTGGACATTTATGTGTTTGCAAAATTGTGGATGTGCAAAGAAATGTTTTTAAGAGAATGCATTTTTTTTCTTTTGCAAACTGTTCTTCTTCTACTAGATTAAAAGGGTAGCAAGTCTTTATCAGGTCTTTTTGTGTACTTCCTGGTGATCACATGCAAGATGTTATCTGTGTCTTGCCACCAGTAAGGGGAAAGAAGCCTAGGCCTATCCTCAGTCAGGAGTACTTCTATTATGAGCAACATATGCATGATCTCTGTCTGTGCTTTGAAAGGGAAACTAGCTGTAGAGAGAGAGGGAGGAAGTTACAATGAAGAACAAAACGGAGCGGTTTAAAACCCTCCTCATTAGCCTGTCTGAGTGACTCAAGGAAATAGAGAGAGTGAAAACTAAATGGGGAAAGAAAAGACTGTAGTGGTTGTTACCAGGTACTACCTTCAAACTTTTTGTAGCTTTTTAAGAGCACACATTCACTCGCTCTGATGTTTCCTTGTTAGTGCGCTTCACTGCCTCCTCCCACCTTCTTGCGACTGGTCATTTCCTCCTCCTTTCCTCCTCCTTTATCCTTCCCTCTCCTCCGGTGTGCATGCGTGTGTTTACGGTTGTTGTTTTGCCACTGAAGAGGACTCCTTTTGAACATGTCGTAACAGGTAACATTGACATTAATCTTGGCTCTTTTTTTATTTCTACTTGTGTTTAGCATGCACTCTCCCCTTCTTATAAGTAATCCCGTACTCTGTTCTGTATGATAGTTTCAACAAGGAAGCCTTTCTTTTGTTGCTGTGTTGTAATCCTTTCTGCTGTTACTACTCTTTTCAGTGAATAGAAAGCAAAGTTCTGTTAGTGGAGATGTTATCCTGTTACTTGAGTTTGTGTTTTACCTTCACCAGAGTATATCATTTTGTTCAAAATGATCCTGCTCGTGACCAGTTATCCTGTCCAGTCCTGTCCTGGAGCTGTACACGTTTAGAGGACTGACAGTGTTATTAGGGTATGACCGGTATGTCTGCGAAAAATTCAAAAACCAGTAAGATGATATTTTGCAAATAGATACTTTGGGGTGTTCAGCTGTCAGAGAAATCAGGTATTTTCGTAGTGAACAAACTGTAGCCTACTGTTGCTTCGCTTTCAGCACTCACTATCAGCAATGTCAAACAGGTTTTAAATAATTGACACATTGACTTTGTGCCACAGCATGAAATAGCTTGGTGCTGTCCAACAATGATAAACTGCTACCACATATGCTAGTTTAAAATGTATTTTACAGTAACTCTTAAAACCATCCATTACCTATTGTTACATGATCTCAGCATAAGGGTAGAAATGTTCCCAGAAGAAGTTCACATGCACACAATGCGGGAGGGGAAAGGAGCAGTTGTTGTTTCTTTAGTTCATGACTGCCATTAGCTAGCAGAGCGCAGGTTAAATATAGCATTTAGCTAGCATCCCCTCTCAGCACTCTTCCTCTGAGTAAAAGGAGGAACTGTGTCAACAGGTCAGTTTCCCGTCATTGTTTATCATCTACTGGATTATTATTCAACAGAGCAAGGGAATATAATATGAATTAAGAGTCAAGTTTAATTTAAAGTATGGTTTGCTACATCATAAATTAGTTTCTTGTGCTGGAAGGGAAGGAACAAAAAGCCATTTGTCCACATAGTGAAATGGCTTACTCATATTCTCCGTTTTGTATATATGTAGGCGTTCTGCCAGCTAATTCAGACATTGTTTATCTCACTAAATGAAGCATTAAACCAGCAGTTTAAATGTGTTTTACCAGAGAAATTGTCCAAACTGTTTTTTAAGTTTTGTCTTAAGCCGCCGGTCCAATAGTTAAGTATTTGTTGAAACTTTTTTCTTTTGCTTGTCTCATCATGCATTTTTAACCTAAAACAAATCAGTAATAGTTATTCTGATAGTAGGCCTATTCCACTCAGGTATGTGGAACTTGCAACTGAAGATTTATTTGGAAACTAAGTGACATATATGTTCGATCTTGCGCCATTTGCAGTAACAAATATCTCTCAAGGTTTGAAATCTTGAAAGCTAACCATTGAGACTGTAACGAGAAGGATAACCACAAAAAAAGGAGGATAAAAGAGGAACTTTCACAATACTGGATGAATAGAAACCAGGCCTGTGTGCTAACTCTTGACTTTCCCGTCAGCTTGACATAATGTTAACTTGAGGATAAAATAGTGGTAACAATATGAACATTATTCAACAAAACAGTTTAATAGATGTTCAGCAGCAAATGTTCTTTATTGGGTTGTTTGTAAATGTCATACAGTTTTCTTTAGCCTATGCTATTTTTTACATAAAAGTGAACAGTAGCTATGTATGAAGGATATTGCGGATAATGAACGCTCTTTTATTAATAGCAAAAATGCAAACAATGTAAGATATTTTAACAATCAATAAACATGTATATCAAAGGCACTTTCCTTATGTGCTTTGTCTTCACATTCAAAACCACATTAGTAACTTAACTCTCTTTCTAGTTGGCTCATCTGTCTATGCAAACAGAAGCAGAGCTGTGGTAAAGTTTGATGAATCGCAGGTTATTTGTAATGTCAGGTCTTCTGACCCTGTGCATATGTGTTTTCTATTAAGAAAACAAAGTAATATTGTTATTATTTCAGACAATATTGCACTTGCACGATAAATGTAAGCAGTTGGAACAAGTTGTCCAAAGAGGAGTAAAACTATCTCGAGGTGTTGTTGAAAAGGGAGGGTAAGATTGTGTGTGAGATCAACCCTGAATATTATGGTTGATGCAGATAAGTAGTGAGCTATGTATGAGAAACTTAGCCTGCTGCCACCACAACCCAACAAGTGTGTACTGTGAGTAACACTATTGCATATGTTGTTAAGTATTTGGGCTACTATGCTCAATTGCTTTAATGAGCATTTTGTGTCCTGTGGTTCTCTATTTGATTCTGTCACTAACTCTGCTTCTGTGAACACTACAGTATGTGACTCTGAAAAACGTGTGTTGGAAAACCCTTTTAGTT